>NC_056751.1:749451444-749798944 GCF_019279795.1 Protopterus annectens
GTATGCATGAACACAGGTACCACAGGAATACAATGAATCTCCTTCATTATTTTATCTTTACTTATAAGGGACAGCAGTATGCATGGACACCGGTACCACAGGAATACATTGAATCTCCTTCATTATTTTATCTTTACTTATAAGGGACAGCAGTATGCATGGACACAGGTACCACAGGAATACATTGAATCTCCTTCATTATTTTATCTTTACTTATAAGGGACAGCAGTATGCATGGACACAGGTACCACAGGAATACATTGAATCTCCTTCATTATTTTATCTTTACTTATAAGGGACAGCAGTATGCATGGACACAGGTACCACAGGAATACATTGAATCTCCTTCATTATTTTATCTTTACTTATAAGGGACAGCAGTATGCATGGACACAGGTACCACAGGAATACATTGAATCTCCTTCATTATTTTATCTTTACTTATAAGGGACAGCAGTATGCATGGACACAGGTACCACAGGAATACATTGAATCTCCTTCATTATTTTATCTTTACTTATAAGGGACAGCAGTATGCATGGACACAGGTACCACAGGAATACATTGAATCTCCTTCATTATTTTATCTTTACTTATAAGGGACAGCAGTATGCATGGACACAGGTACCACAGGAATACATTGAATCTCCTTCATTATTTTATCTTTACTTATAAGGGACAGCAGTATGCATGGACACAGGTACCACAGGAATACATTGAATCTCCTTCATTATTTTATCTTTACTTATAAGGGACAGCAGTATGCATGGACACAGGTACCACAGGAATACATTGAATCTCCTTCATTATTTTATCTTTACTTATAAGGGACAGCAGTATGCATGGACACAGGTACCACAGGAATACATTGAATCTCCTTCATTATTTTATCTTTACTTATAAGGGACAGCAGTATGCATGGACACCGGTACCACAGGAATACATTGAATCTCCTTCATTATTTTATCTTTACTTATAAGGGACAGCAGTATGCATGGACACCAGTACCACAGGAATACATTGAATCTCCTTCATTATTTTATCTTTACTTATAAGGGACAGCAGTATGCATGGACACAGGTACCACAGGAATACATTGAATCTCCTTCATTATTTTATCTTTACTTATAAGGGACAGCAGTATGCATGGACACCGGTACCACAGGAATACATTGAATCTCCTTCATTATTTTATCTTTACTTATAAGGGACAGCAGTATGCATGGACACAGGTACCACAGGAATACATTGAATCTCCTTCATTATTTTATCTTTACTTATAAGGGACAGCAGTATGCATGGACACAGGTACCACAGGAATACATTGAATCTCCTTCATTATTTTATCTTTACTTATAAGGGACAGCAGTATGCATGGACATGGGTACCACAGGAATACATTGAATCTCCTTCATTATTTTATCTTTACTTATAAGGGACAGCAGTATGCATGGACACAGGTACCACAGGAATACATCAAATCTCCCTCATTATTTTCTCAAATTCTAAAAAAAGATTTGGAAGATGTGATATTTCTAGGTGGGTCTGAGTTAGTGCAATATGTAAATGCTTTACTAATAGCATCTGATTCTTTTCATCGGTGTCAGCAAGATCCCCTACATCTTTTAAGTATTCTTGTGGAAAAAGGACACAAGGTGTTAAGAGAAAAATTACAGCTATGGTCATCTCAGGTACATTATCTTGGTCATCTGATACCTCAGCGTAGCAGGCAGATACTATAATCTCATATTGAGGCAATAGCTGAAGCAGTATGACCAACTACTCAACATCAGCTTAGATATTCTTAGGTAACACAGGATATTGCAGACAGTGTATTTCTATCTCTGCAGAAATTGCTAAATCTTTGACAAATATTTTAAAACAGGATCAGTCTTTACTCCTAAGTATGGAGTGCAAAGGACAATGCTCGAAATCATCACACTTGCTCAAATTCTTCAGGTGGTAGCAAATCAAACTTCATGTCACATCAGGAAGGCAAATCAAGAAAATACTGAAATTCGAACCGCGATTCTACAAAATTGGCTGGCAGTCATAATGCTAGCTGCCAAGGGGGGTGGGTCATGTTCCCTCACAGGAAGTCATTGTTGTTGCTATATTGTGACTATCATGATGAACAATAAAGGTGGACCAATTTCATGGAGTGGAGGGCCTGGACAGCACAGCTAAACAATGGACACTTTTTCGATGGTTGGGCAGTGTATTTGGTAACCTAGGAACTAGTATATTACAAGGTATCATTACAATAATTGGTATTATTCTTTTAATTGTTTTACTATTTTCTGTTCTAAAGGCTGTGATTACAAAATGCTGAATCTCAATTGCATGTGTAATAACACTTATAAAGGTATCTAATGTTGAACAAATTATTGCAGAAGATGAATATTGTGATGCTGAAGTAGATTTTATCAAATTAAGGAAAAATTAAAATATAATTGTATGTATGTGACACTTATAGTGTCAAATTGGGGGACTGTTGTGTAAAAATTATTATTTTTCATGATTATTCATCACTAAACACATATTAGCTTGTAGTCTCTTCACAAATGAATCAAATAAAATGTTTATGACATGTTTGCATCAAAGGAAAGATGAAAAACAGGTGCATAATTATGCAAGAGATATTTTCATATAAGTAGTAGCCTTATATTTTCAAGTGACTTACAACTGTACCCTCTCTATTCACAGACTGTAGTGTACTGACAGATAATTGAAGGCAAAGTAAGTGCTGAAGGAGTTAAGGGATGTCATTTTAGGCTTGAAGAGTCTAGTGTCAGATAGTGAAAATGTGTCAGGTTATCTGTGGAAACAAGCAGTACGTTCTGGCCTTCTCAGGCTGGGGGATGAGTCTTTGCAAGGCTGTATGCAAAATAGTGTAAACTGGTACTGAATGTTACCAAGCTGAAGAGCAGTAAATTTTGAATGCAGGTGGTACAAATTTGTGAAATGTTCATGTGAAGCTGCAATGAGAAACACAAGGGATGAAAAGAGCTCCAAACACATTCCCCAGGATTTAATAAAATCCATGTAGGCACTGTGTAGCACCTACACAGATTGCATTCATGTGCATGGCCACAGTTCCCCCTCAGCAGCACTCCATACATATTAATGATGGTGCGCTGCTGACGAAGGGCATAGGAACAGGAATACTGAATCAGTGTAGGGAGATGTGTAGCACATACACAGATTGCATTCATGTGCATGGCCACAGTTCCCCCTCAGCAGCACTCCATACATATTAATGATGGTGCGCTGCTGACGAAGGGCATAGGAACAGGGATACTGAATCAGTGTAGGGAGATGTGTAGAGGCTACCCATGGTTGTGGATGTTATGTACAGGGTGAAGCTCCCTGTAATGCTCCCCACCACGGTTGAAATGTTGTGAATTGTGTTAAATGTGTAATATTTCATTCTTATGATTTTTTTTTTATTTCTCTGCATGTTTGAGTGGTGCAGCAATTCCAAGCTGTGCTCACATATAGACAGCTGACATCTGCTTCACATTTAAAAATAGAAATCAGATGTAATTAATTATCGTAATTAATTACTTGTGTGTTTTTTTTTTAGAATTGCCATTTGCAAGGTGTGGCGTGGTGCACCGCAAAGCTGAGTGGTGCTTATACATATATAGCCAACACCTGCCAGACATCTAAAAACAGAAACAAAATGTAATTACATTTTTATCTGTACTTCTGTTTAAGCATGTTTGAGTGGCACAGCATGGTGCTTAACAACGCTAACAGGTAGCCTAATAATATATATGAAGGTATATAAGTTTTCATAATATCCAAGTAACTAAATGGGTAGAGTTACAGCCTTATGTGTAGTAGGTCCTGGGTTTGAATCCATAGCAGGCAGAACATGTTTGTGATTTAATTTACTGTTATTCCATTATTTGCAGATGTCCCCACAGCTATTAGGTTATATCCCCATACCTCCCAACTAAGCTATGATGGCTCTCTGGTTTATGCACTGTACACATACATGCCTCTCAAGTGTCATGATTTCTCATAATGTAATTAAAATAGCCTACCCTGTCTGTCACAGGATTACCAGAGAAGTACTACCTGGAATGCGATGTATTACCAAATCTGCTTACAGAACATCTTGGTAGTTATATAAGTCCACATCATGTGAAACTGTTCTCTGTAGCTGTGCACCTGCATTTGTAATTGCTTGGCCCATACTGACCCATGCCAACAGCTTGAGAGATATGTACATGCTACATCAGCTATAGGACAATTGCAGTCACTGTGCCAAACCTGACATGACACAACTGTAGAGTGTTTATTATCAGTGTTTTCAAGGATATGATCTACAATGCCACTAACAGAATGTTTTTCTCTCTCTCTGCCCCTTATTTTCATTTAATTATTATTGCTCTGTATTATTATGATGTAATATTAACATAATTTGTTAAACTAAATATATTTTGGAAAATGTGGTTGATTATTGTCATGTGTTATTACAATTCAATATTAATATATATTGTTAAACTAACTGTTTTGTTGCCCTTATGGTTTAATTCTTACTAGCATGCTGTTAACATACTGACTGTTATGTTACTTAATATTGTGCTACACATATTATACACGAATATGTATTTGTATTAATTAACATGATGTTCCATTCTGTTAATACTAACAATGGTTTGGTTATTACTAACTGTAACTTATTACTATACCTTATTTACCACACCATGTCAAATTAGGCCAGTGCCAGCTGATCCCTCTACCTTGCCTCAACTGGCCGTGACACCCGGTCCCAGCTTGTCTGTGTCCCAGACTGGTGATGACCCCTCTGCTGCCCCTGCACTACCTGTGGAGTCAGGTAGTACTGCCGGGCCCCTCCTGGGAGCAGTGGCAGATGGGGAATGTCACCCAAGCTGAGCTGCTGGTCTTGGTGTGCAGGATATTCTACAGTGGGTTTGACCAGCACTTGAGCTGGATTGAGGACATGCTGGTCAACCTGGTGGGGCAGCCTCAGCCTGGTGCCCAGCCTCCATCACAGCCACCATCGGGGTAGTGAAGGAGCAGTGCCAACAGTCCCATGGGTGGGGATGTGAGTCACAATGCTGCCTTGTAGAGGCATATGGGACATGGATTCCACAACACTCTCCCTATCCAAGGTGTTCACCTCCCTTATGTGTCACACACTGCCCCTGTCTGCTGTCTTGTCTATCTCCAAAAGCATCCACACCTACCCCTTACCTCCCCCACATGCACCTATCACCGTTCCCCAACATTCAACTCACACCTTTAAATAAAAAGGGCACCTGTCCCAAAAAATATTTCCCCATGCATTGCTCTCCACTTCACCCACGTGTCCACTGGACACACTTAATTTGTCCAGTTGGCTTGACAACGCATTTATGTTGTCCTCACCCCTCTCTCTGTGGGTGAGAGTTCAAATCCATGTACATATTCTGTCAAAGTGCACAGTTGTTGCTGTACAAGAAATGGATAGATATGATTCTTTCCTACACCCTTTCTACACATCCCTACTTGCCTTCCACAGTGTTTTTCCCCCTGCTTGCACACAATTTCACCATTTTCCTATCTCCCCATTTTTCATTTCTTTATATTCTTTTAGTGCATTGCTGTACAGCACACCACAGCATGCAGCTTCACTAAGCTCAGTTAAATAGAGCTTAAAATACTATTGCACATTTACAAAATAAACACCTGTCCCATGTTTCAAAACCGAAACTATCACACCTGCAGACCAGTGCATTAACCTGCCAATCCATGTAACTCTTACTTAAAACAGGTGCTTTAAAAAAACATAGTAGCTACCAGTTACAGTTATTAAGCATATTTCAGCAGAGCTGCACATAGCGCCACGCAAACTTGAATAAAACTTAATAGAAAGCATGGAGTGTTCCTGGGACTCTGGTACAATAGGACACCACTACAAAACCAAAGACAAAATAATGGATGTAAGTGAGGCCTGTAATAGCAGTTATATGTGCCCTTCTACCAGCAACATGTAGAAAGACACATGTTAAAGCATTAATGGCAAAATACACGTGCAGCTGGGAACCTGGTGCAGAAATACATCCATAGAACATGATTGTCACAGCCTGTAGGTGTGCACATATGTCTTGCAAATACACCTGCTTCAGCAGTGACTCAGTAGCTCAGTCTGTTAATGCAACGTGAACAGTACATTTTTGCCACATATAGCCCTGGGTTCAAATCCAGTGGTGTGTAGTACTGAATTTTCAGTTTTGTGAAGCCAGCAATTAATGACAGAGTCATGAACTCTTTATCTATACAATGCGTGTCAAATGAATTGACTGCTATTAACTGATGGAAGTCACAAGCCTGCAGGTAGGAACACACATCATGTATCCCTATAGCAAATGTATATGTGCATAAATTGTCACATCACACAGTAATATGTATTCACAGAGAATGTCATCTCAGGTACTGCAAATGAGGGCCACTAATATCAGAGTGCACCACACAACCCTTTCAGAGTCACAGTGCAGATTACAACAGCTGAACAATAAACATACACATTTGAAGTCCCTGCTTGTAACAAGGACTGTCCTCATACATGCTACAAATTACTACCAGACTGTAATACATGGGCTGGCAGATGACCAGATGGTGGGCATATTCACACACACACACACACACACACACACACACACATATATATATATATATATATATATATATATATATATATATATATATATATATATATATATATACATACACACACACACACACACACACACAGATATATATATATATATATATATATATATATATATATATATATATATATATATATATATATATATATATATATATATATCCCATTATTAATACCATTGCCTAACATACTTACCTTAAACAGATGCCTTCATTGGAGTGTAGAGGGTACTCTCACTCTCAGCCTGGCTCTACAACAAGGCTGACTCATCTCACAGAGTTACTCCTACAGCTTGTTGTCCTCTAAATTATTCACACTCTGTCTATGTCTATTACCTGCAGCAGTAGTTGCAGCCTGTAGCACACCCATCTCTATGTAAAGGTGCCTGCTGCAGATGTACCCTCTGTGATGATGTAGTCTCCTCACCCCAATAATGTCCAGCATAACATATCAGAAAGGGACCCTAATCTACATGAAGGCCTTATATATTCTACAGTGGTTACATCTCATGTGCTGATGATAGTGCAAATCAGCTGTGTTGGCTGCAGTTAGCATTTCAAAACCACAGATTGGTTTAGAGGAGATCACCTGTTGATGGGAAGCATATTTAAAAGGCAAGCAAATGGCTATGGGGAACCATTCTGTATGAGACCTTCCTCACACAAAGCATGCCTTTGTGACAACTATACTATCACCACATATCAACAGAGGAGAACTATCAGGTATGTAACTGTTTTTGTGTTCAACAGGTTGCAGATGGATGAATAGACTTATGGGGAATAGGGATTGCAGCATTAAGCCTGTCTTAGACCTGTGATAATGATATGCCATTGATCTCCTGTTGTCTTATACCTACACAGGACATACAATACATCAAGGGTGCATTGTCATTTGTCATTGTGGCACACTGGTCTTGTTGGACTGTCCCTTTATAGTGGTTGTAATAGCACACTGCTATTTGTGTGGCATTGTTTGTATGACATATTATCGAGGTGTTGTCCGTAGGGGACACACCACAGCAGACCTGAGTGTTGGGTGTATATTAAAACAGCAGTACCTGTCATGGCACACCAGGAATACCTGCCTATTGCTAATGTCTCAGTTGTATCCACACACTTAGTATGTTTGAACACTGTGGCGTATGTGAGCAAGCAGTGGTTAGTGCCAGCCATTTTGCCCTTGCTGTATCTGTACATAGTGTACGTACACATGTGTGATCCTGTAATGTGTTCCCTTTTTGTTGTCTTTCAGGAATTATGTACAGTAGATGCCATGCACCCTTCTCAGATGTGGAAAATGAAATTATACTGCAAGGACTAAGGCAACGTCATCACGTCGTACTATCCAGGGGGAGACAAAGCAGGGAACAGTGGGCTGCATTGTGAGCAGACCTTGTCTATGATGTGAATGGCATGGACCAGCAGGGTAGGACATACAAGCAAGTTTGGTACCAGACAACCAATATGATAAATGCTGCATAATGAAGGGCTGCAGATGTAGCCAGGGATTGTGCTATCACCAGTGGATGACCTGCAGTGGAACAACTACTCTCAACCACTGAGGAATTCCTGGTGTATCTAGGCACAGATGACAGCTCCCAGGCATCCATCACACCATAAATCGTGGAGGTGGGTGCCACAGTTTTTACAGCTGAGGAGCATTCAGGTAAGCTTAGTGTGATCAGCACTGTGATACTGTAGCAGACAGTGTGTCAGGCTGTAGATACTTTTATTAGGGTGTTGGGTCTTTGTTCTTTGGGGAGTTAACCTTAGTTATACACTCATACTCAGATTGTGACCAATACAACAAGTAACAAGTAGCTACTGTAACTGTGAGATATATGGATGTATTACTTTGTTGTGCTGCAACATGTGTTGGTACTGACATTACCCCGCTCTCAACTTTTTACAGATCCGTCAGGTATTTCCCAATGCCATGGTCCTGCTCCTGTAAGCATGACACTTGTTTTGTTAAGGAACAATTTTATTCTAGTACAGTTAAGGCCCAGAATAATGTACTATGTAAATATAATTATGTGTGTAAACAGTGTAGGATGTTTTTAAATTCCAGTATGGAACAGGTACCTACGGTTTCTAGAGGGGGGTAGTCATAGGAGTGTAGTTCAACAAACAGATACACTTTGGCAGTTACAGTTAAGAGCAGATAAATCTCCTGGTTTAAATGAGACAAGGAATCTAAAATGCCTTTTAAGATACAGCAGGTTGAAGTTAAATACATTAGGCAGTATATTTGTTAAGAGAGTTGTACTGGGTTTTTATGTGTTGTTTTTTCAAGTATAGTGTCATAATGAGTAATTAAAAGGTAAATATTACTGGTCATGTTTTACTTGATTTACTTCAAGTGATTGTTATAAAGGTCCTAAGTTGAATTTGTATTTTGTTCTGAAGAAGTGTTTTGTGGATGAAAGCAGAGAAGAAAGTTGTTTGACTGCTAATCCAGTTGTGGGTCTTCATTGTTATGAGTCTTGGATGCTTTTTGTATGCAATCGTGCAGGTATTAATGCACTGATTTTTTCTGTTTTATTACAGGTGATCGTGGGGGTTGGTGTCTGCCCCCATACAACCTGATATCAGTGTCTCTTCGGACACTGATGATGATGGTGGCCACAGTGAGGCACAGGTGGGGATGTCGGGGGCTGAATCTGTCCCAGAGGTAGACCTCTCTACTGCTCCCATTGTCACTGCACACAGTATATATGGCCACACATACCCTGTCTCCAAAAGCCACATATATTGGACAGTCAGAGGGTGGGGACATCAAAAAGGAAAGTCTGGCAACTATGACACCAGTGAGTGTAGACACTGGCCATAGCCAGAGAGCTGGTGAGGTTCCACACAGGCAGATTGACAGGGATGCTTTCAGGAGGCCTGCTGTCCATCCACCACCTGTTGCAGGTGTCACATCACGGGTCACTTGGTGCATGTTTTGGGGTGTCATGGAGGTACAGTCACATTCTGAATGGAACACCAGAGGTATGGATAGGGTTATGGATGCAGCACAGTCTGACATCTGTGACTGTCCTTTACAGAATTGGGGACACCCTGGATCAGTTCACTGATGCAGTGGACAGATGGTGGGCTGAGACAGTGTCTGTCTTGGACCACACATTGTCTGTGCTAGAATGTGTGGTTGGAGTTGAGTGTCAGACCTGTGGACATAGCAACCCCATCTGCTGAGATTCCACATGGCCATGCACACTCATGCTCCCATAGTGGCAGTACATCCATTGCTACAGAGGGGAGTGTGCTGTCAACGCCACAATGTGACAAGCCATGGCCTCATGGTCCTAGGTGGTCCTGTGGTGGACACTGTCCTAGCAGGTAGCATTCACCATCAGATACTAGCACCACTTCTGACATTGGATATGGAGATGCCAGTGCAACTCCTAGCAGAGCCAGGTCCCATGTTCAGGGCCAGAGATGGTGAACTGTCAACTCTACCATGTACAGTTCAAAGCTGTCCAACATACACACATGTAGGACTAACACTGAGCTTGACTGTGTACATGCGCACACTCACACACCACTGTCAAATGCAGGCCACCCACAGACATACACAGCACCTGTCCAGGGTCCATCTTACATGCTCCAATCCAGACTTACACACATGCTGTCTACCATTTGCGCTAGCCTAGGACTCCTGAACCCCCACACAACACCCTGTGTAAGTGATGATGCCTGTGCCACATCCCTGTCATCCTCACCATCGAAGCAGGGAAATGAAGCTATGTGTCTGATGCACAGGGTGACTATATTAGTTAACGTGAACTTGTGTAATGCAGTGTTGTTTTGCCATGCCACTTGTAGTGGTTACTGACAGATACTGTAGACTGGCATTTATCATGAGTATGCCACATACATTTGTATACCTTATGTTGTATGATGTTGTATTGGCTAAATAGTTACACAGTAACAGGTGTGTCATGGACCTGTTTCTGTTTCTGGTTCAGGAGTCTGTTGGGATAACCTATGAATTCACAGCAGCATTAAAGCAGTACAGGATGGCATATCTGCACAGCAGAAATATCTCTTCAGCAAAGTACAGCAGTATAAGTGCATGACTCCATAGGTTCATATGTGTATAAAAGGGTAACAATGACAATGGTGGCATTCAGCATACTCATGCATCCCTAATCTGTGAGAAGGTCTGCTACCATTGATAAGTGCCACTAGGGTTTTGGGAACTAACACATTTACAAGCTGTGCTGATGGAGATGACCCATGTATATATATCCTGTGTCCAGTACCAACAGTTTCCCAACAACAGTTATGATTTTCATGTTTTGCATCCCAATGTGTAACCTGCACATGATATATTTTACAGCAGATGTGTACTTTACATGCATGGGGGGCAGTTTCATGTAGGGCGCACTGTCTGTGTTACATACCTGTCTCACCAGCATGCACTATGCATACCACACTGAAGTTGTCAGTGTGTAGAACAGGTGAGACAAGTGTTAGTCCTGTCATGGATACATGGTTGGTACACAGTAGGAACTGACACCTCCCTATATCGAGTCATACATATCCCCTCCGAAGCATTTTGGAGATATACTACACATGTCCAATCCTGACATGTACTCCATAAAACATGTTATCAACATTGTGTATTGGTGTACCATGGAACCTGTGGTTGCTACAGTTGCATGCTATGCCTGTGTAGTAACATGGTAAGGGTGCCATTGCACACAATGATAGCTGTGATGACTGTCGCATTTAGTATACCAGTGACAGTCTGAGATGTACATCTCAAATCTGTCAGTATTGGTTGTACAACAGTGAATGCATCCACATCTTTCCAACCAGTGACAGTTGAAGGCTACATTACTCTGTGTCCATAACTCCATGTGTGATGGCTCTATTGTGTGTGGTGTGTGGACACTACAATATTTTCCAGTGGTGGATGAATCCCCACAAGATAGTATTGTGTAGTCATTAGCATTTAATCATTGTTAGTGGCTCAGACAGCAACTGACTGTGTCTTAGGCTGTCCTGGATTACTGTTGGTTCTGTGTGGGATTTTGTGACAGCTTCTGATATGCACTCACCTGCTAATGTACTCTGTCAGAGGTCAGTGACAGTGACTGTGACTGCAGAGAGCGAATAGGTAGAAAGGGTATGCCAATAATGAACTCCACTGGTGACTGTCATCTTTGCAGTGTAGGTCTCCAACTGCTATGTTCCCTGAGTATGACTGTCAGACATTTTCCTATCCACCAGCTGATATAAAACTCTGTACATGGCATACATTTTCCAGCAAGGCCTGCTGGCCTAAAATTGTCATACACATTGTCAGACCATGGTTGGTGGAGTGAGACTTATGTCTGACATCCATTGCATAGTGTAACAGTCAATGGGCTCCACCAGTTACAGTCTGTAGGCATGATCTGGCCTTCAGCAAAGGTAACAGTGTTTGGTCCAGTGTCAGTAGGTGTATGACAGTGGTAGTGCTCATATCCATGCTAGCCCCTATCATGGCATTTCAGGTGATGGGACTCAGAGATCTGGGGACACTGCTTTGCACTACATGCTAGTTGTCCTCTGTGCAAGTATTGCAGTTACTGCCAGCATATTGCAGGAAGAGAGTCATGCATGGTAACTGTACAAAGCACAGACAAACATGTTAGGAAAGTGTAATATTTACACACTGTGTTGCTTAGTCGTGCTGCAGCTCACCTGCCCAAAGGATGGTCTAGGCCCTTACCTACAATGTTATGGAGCAGTGCCATGATATCTCCACATGGGGAACTAACACATCGCATCATGTGTTTACCAAATGGGTAACCACTGCAGCCCCCCCCCATGTGAGTTCCTACCTGATGGGATCTGGCCACAGATCATGTTCTTTGGAACTACCAGCATCTATCCCCCCCCCTTCCAGACAGTACAGACATATATGTCAAGAAAACCATGTATGAACTCCTGTGGGGTGGTTGACATAGGGTGACTGCACATCCCCCTGCAGATGGGGCAGGCAGGTATGTAGAGCTCTACACCCATGCATTATGTCAGCAGCATAACAACTGCATGAACTCAGCTGTATGGGACGGGTGGGACACAGGCTCATCATGGCTCACCAAACCTGAGCGGTGGGCAACTGCCATTAGCAGGCTGTGCAATAACAGGCGGACATTGCTATGTGACAGTTGGGGTGAGGGTGCCCCCTAACATGCAGGCACAATCTCCTCAGCTAAATGAAGCATGTAGTGATGCTGTGATGTGTAGACAAAGTGAAAACATTAGCCACCCACACAAATCAGAACCACAACACACAGTGTAGTTACATGTGTAACTGCAAAGGACAGGCCCTGAACGTTGCTGACCTCAGATGTCATGATGGCACATATGAAGCATCTGTACTCATACATAGCCTGTACTTCCACACTATCTGCATCAGCTACACTCCCTTGTCCCCACCACATGTGACACATGACATTCCTACAACCTGTCCCATAACTCCCATATTTACAGAGCAGTTTGTAACTAGTCTCTCAGTGGATGATACACTGCATCTATTGCACATTCTAACATTCCAGGCTGCATCCCACGTGGGATCTCACAAGGATTACTAACACCATTGGGGAAACCCTTGCAATCATACTGACACCACTGGCTGCACACCAGCTGAGTGGACAATGGCAGCTGCTCCACCCTTGCACAGAGGTGGTGCATCCACTGACCAACATAACGATAGACCTCTTTTTCTAAGTACACATATCTGTATGCCTGTAGGGGCAGTCAGCATGGAGCTGACCAGCACACATATATGTGATCTACACACAGTTGACTGTACACAGTTTGGATGTGTGATAGAGGGTGACGGGGAGCATGACTGTTACATGTGGTGGACATTTCCGAGGCAGTCGCCAGGTACCTGGGTGAGGGTACATCAGGGTGTACAACCCCCAGACTGAGGCCAGCCATTTGACTATATCCCCCGCTCAGGCAACATTTACAAAGCACCCACTTAGGCATCCACGATACTGTCATTGTAGAGGTTACTAAGTGGCCCATTAATGGCACACATATGCAACATAGGGACATCCACCTTCAATAGATGATCTGTAAGGGGCAGTGCTCCACAGGGTGCAGTCCTGGGTCATCTACTGCTTGGAATCCATTTAAAAACAATACACGTGACCACTGAATGACTGTGGCTTACAATATTGGTTGATGCCTGCACATTGTGAGCACTCATAGAGTCTATATGGTATGTCACTATCCTGCAAGAGGGTATTGCAAACACATGCCTGTTAACATACTAATGGCCATAAACTCCAAGTGAATATATATACATAGTATCATTTCCATCAGTTAGACCTATGTACTTGGTAAGTAGCACATCAGTCCCAACATGTGCTGTACATGGGGTGAAACAACTGGGCACACAGACCTGGCCACACAGGTTGACACCTAATGTACCTCAGATTACCATATATCAACAGTTATATGGCAGGGATCATATGGCATAGCTGAGGACACGGTCACCAGTAAGTGACATACTCATAACCTACATGTACCTTTCCCTCAGCATGACAATATCTGAGTGAAATGGCCAGTTGTTGATGTACCTTTCCAAGCAGTACTGGCAATTGCACACAACAGTGTGGTTCCTCACAAGGACAATTCACATCTTCAGTATGTGTTCAATGGGGATTGTCTGCAATGAGTGTCATTGTCGGCTGTGGCATATAGACTACTCAGAGGTGATCTGTGGCTTGCATACAGGGCAATGTGTGACTCTGCTTGATTGCATATGCTGCCTATCTATAGGAAGTGTAGTAGATGGATGACTCACTGTAAGGACATCAACCTAGTATGTGATGTTAGTACTACATGCTTGTGGGAGAGATTTGTCTAGCAAACTGAAATACAGCCTTGGAACAGGACCCTACCTAATGGCACACAGAGCACCTCAGTGCACCTTAGCACATGCCATTTGTCTGACTGGCTGGGTGACTGTCATTTCAACACAGGCCATTTGCCTGTGTCCCTCTTGGACTGGGGCAATATGTGATGATCCTGTAACTATGGGTATGACAATGTCTATGATCATGAGGGCTGTATGACCATTATTCTAATGCAGTTCAAACATACCGTGGTTCCATAACTTGATGTACAATGATCTAACAGGATCACACACAAACATGGCTACGTTGAAGCTAGCACCACCTCCAATAGGTGCACATAGGACACACCAAGGCACACATGTAGTGCAAGTTGACTGTATGTAGGTTTGAACACTTACCTATGTAATGTACATACTACAGATCACAATATGTGGTGCACGCAACACACTTCATGTCTGCTAGTACTATCAGTTCAGGACATAACTTGTTGACATAAGCAGGCCTTATTGTCGTCAGTCCTTTGGTGGGGGGCACATCACCTACTATAAATAAAACATTGCAAAACCCTACATATGTCTAGGTTAGGCCATATGGATACATACACATGCACCAAGTGAGCTGGAGTGTGATTAAAACCCCTACCTATCTAGTCTTATACACTATAGATCACAGTACTTATCACATGCACCATGGCTTATGTCTGACACTACACTGTCAGCTGGTAGTTTTCAGGTGGCTGACATCATCAGGCTTTGTAGAAAAGGGCAGTTTGGAAGCCAGCAGCAAATTAAAGGCCCAAAAAAGTGCATAACCATTGCAGTTGGATAGCCAGTGAGGGCATGTCCATTGTTTTGCAGGGGAGTACACACACATGCTCCAAGTGGGCTGGAGTGTGATTAGAACACCTACTTATCTAGTCCTATAAACTATAGATCACAGTACTTATCGCATGTGCCATGGCTTATGTCTGATACTACACTGTCAGTTGGTAAGTCTTAAGGTCGCTGGCATCCTCAGGCCATGTAGAAGAGGGGAGTTTGAAAGTCAACAGCAAGTTACAGGCACAAAGAGTGCATCACCATTGTGGGTGGCTAGCCCATGAGGGCATGTCCATTGTTTTGCAAGGGAATAACACACACACACACACACACACACACACACACACACACACACACACACACACACACACACACACACACACACACACACACACACACACACACCAAGTGGGCTGGAGTGAGCTATCTAGTCTTATACACTCTAAATCACAGTACTTGTTGCACACACCACAGGTCAATTCTGTTGTATATGGGATTACAGGCATATTACTTGTGCATTACACAAACTATTTTATTCATTTATTTATTTAACATTTGTTTTACCAGGATAAAATCCGACTGGAAAACAGGTGTCTGTTTTCAGCAGAGTCCTGGGGAGAAAAACTCTGAGAAGTTACAAGGTGAAATACATAGGTTAATAACAAGTGGTAAAATGTTAACATGTGAGGCAAAAAAGCAGTTAAATACAAACAAACTCATAATACAGTCAGGAAATCACAAATCTTTCAGTGATAGTACAATATTGAACATAAGGTACCCAGAAGTAGGTACATATTTTCAATATTTACAGTTAAATGCAAGAACAAACTCATGATACAATCAGGAGATCCCAAGTCTTACAGTAATAGTACAATATATGAACATGAGGTACCCAGAAATAGGTACATATTTACAATATTTACAAAATGTACAATGCACATAAGTGGTAGTATAATGTTCAACTAGGCTTGTGTTGAACAGCATTTGTGGCCTGCAGAGTGATATTGCTTCGTACTGTTATCTGCATCTAGTATCCTAGCAGTGAGATAACTGTTTTTATCCTAGCTATATGTGTACAGTTACCAGTATGGCCATATGTGGCTGCTTGCAGTTACATAGGTACAATGTGCACTGTCCACGCGTCCATTGACAACATTATACATTACACCACCTGCTCACCTGTTTCTGCCTGTGTGGTGACATCCAGCAGGCACAGGGGTCTGTAGGTAAGTGGATTATGTACTTTTGCACCCTTCATTTGGATCCTTTGAGCAATGGTATGGCTGTGTGATAGTACAGATTTACTCACCATTATTAGGGTATGTAGGACAATGCAGACATCCACACACATATTTCTGTATATAACAGAGATGTCTATATTAATGTAGCTGTGTGTGTGTGTGTGTGTGTGTGTGTGTGTGTGTGTGTGTGTGTGTGTGTGTGTGTGTGTGATATGTATATGCAGATATATAGGGAGATGTATTTATCATTTTAATATATGGTGTCAGAGCCATGGCCGCAAACTCAATGCCAAAAAGTGCATTGTCAACCTCTGTACCCATGAACTGCCACATAGGCAGCAGTCTGCTTAACACCGGATGTGTGATAGGAGACCTTATGACCCAGGTGGACAGTAGTCTCTCCTTTGATAATCACATCACCACAGTAGTCAGGAAATCCTTCTACGTGGCACACCTCATCACGAAAGGGTTCTCATCCAGGAAAAAAGAGGTCATTGTTCCCCTCTACTTGGCTCTCATTAGAGCCATTATTGAGTATTGTCCAGAGTTTTGTCTCATATGTTTGGTCTTTTCCTCACACATTTGTGGTCTTCTGGTGAATTATTGAATATTGATGTCACTGCCTTATACTAAATACAGACAGACATTTGTGTTTCAGACTTTATATCCTTCAGAACATATGTAATAATGCAACACCTTTAATTCCAGCAACTTTCTAGGTTTATGGGAACAATATTTAAAATCTGTCCCTATGTTTGGGCCTTGGTCCCCTCAATCTTTCTGACTTTGTCCAGATTTCTTGCACTAAAAGGTTGAGAGGTATGACAGTCTGTGAAAACACCAACATAGCACTACCTCACATGCAAAAGATGTGAGTAATTCCAGATTAGAACCACCAACACCATCACCCATGCTAGCTTCCCTAGTCCACTGAGCCACACAGGTCACCAGACAGAGAGGAGTCATTCATCACACAATCAACAGCATAAATATGTACATTGTTATCCTGAGTGAAGAGAGACATACAATGTGCGAGCGATATGTATGTTACAGCCCTGAGATTGCCTGGTCTACTGATATACCATAGCTGATTTTCTGTTAAAGCAGTTATATGGGTACACTGCTATGTTGGGAGTGGGAGAACAACAGCACATGATCAGCGTGGGTAGACAGTTGTCCAAATATTATGTGTGCCCACTGTTTAACATCTCCCTTGCCTAATGTCATGAATATTCCAACCATGAGGCCTAGTGATTATTAGAGAACACATACTATTGGGCTGGGTATCAGTAATCTCATGTGGATGTCACATCTGTCCAAATAGCCCACTATATTTCCTTGCATAGCAGCAACAGATCCATACATACAATACCATGTTATAGTAATCCTTACAATTAGTGTGTAAGTTAGTGACTTACCTTGCAAATGCAGTAGTTGACAGACCTGTAGTTCAGGGCTGACTCTGTGTGATGCAAGCAGTACACGGCCAATGCATGGATAGGTACAGGTTGTGTGGGTTGCCTGGTATCAGCTATTTTAATATCTGTATGTGAGTAGGAGTAAGGTATCAGTCCCTAGGTTGTCAGTGAATGTGCTATGCATTGTCTCTTACTCAATGCCAAGTTGTACTGGGCATGCCTATGTCTGTGTACAGGGACATCATCAGGGGGCTCCTCCTCCGAGTGCTCCTGTGAGTGTGGCTGTGGTTACCTAGCCACTGGTGGGGTGCTGTGTATTCCTTCCCTTTGCTGATTCTGCTGCAGCTATTGCCACAGGATCATATTGTGTAACATGGCACATACCGTGAACATATGTGCACATGTGTCTAGAGTGTACTGGAGAGTACTGCAGGGCTCCACCAGATATATTGATGCACCAGAACTGTGACTTCAGCACCCCAGACACACACTCTATGATGTTCCTAGTTTATGCACGTGCCTCAATATGGTGTGGGTGTGTGCACATTTCTGATGGGTGTCATCATCCACGGTTCCAGTCCGTAGCCAGCATCTCCAAGTAAATGGCCGTGTGGGATGTCTCCCCTAGCAAACATCTGGTACAGCTGTGATGCATGTCAGATATGGGAGTTGTGATAACTACCAGGGCTGCCAGCACACACATTTATGATAATGCCCTGAGCATTGCACATAACCTGGTAGTTCATAGTTTTATAGGTAGGTACTAGGCTATCGACCCCAGGGCCTATATAAGCCTAGCCATAAGGATTCCCTGGCTTCAGCCACCCAAAAATGTATTTTCCTGTGCCCCTGTCGAGCAGAGCACAGAAGTGATCCCCCGAGTAAATTTCCTATTTCCCATCCAGTTGTCTAGTTTTTTCTTAAAAAGGGACAATGAGGTGCTCTGACATGAATGGGTAGCTTGTTTCAGTGCATGGGAAGTCTCTGGGACAGGAACCTATCCCTCCAGCAAGTTCTGTTTATTGTGGTAACAAGGTTAAGGTCCTTGGAGCATGTGGTCTGAAGGGATTGGGATTTTTCTAAGTGTAGCATGTTAAACAGCTCTGGGTTTGACATGGCTTTGTATGTTAGGCAGAGATCGCCTCTGAGTAGGCAATATGTGACAGAGTAGAGCTGGAGTTTCTTAAGACGGTCTGCATAGGGCATCTATTTGAGGATGGTGATCCTCTTTGTGAGGTATTTCTGTGGTTTTCCAGCTGCTGCAAATGTCTTGTGAGGTACATCCCAAACGGGGTGTTGTACTCTATAATAGGCCTAATGAGGGCTGAGTAGAGGGGGACAATGACTTCTTTTTTTCTGGATGAGAAACCTTTTGTGATGAGGTATGCCACATTGAAGGACTTCCTGACCACTGTGGTGATGTGGTTATTAAAGGAGAGACTACTATCTACCTGAGTCCCTAAGTCTCATATCACACTTTCAGAGTTGAGTGAACTACTGCCTATGTGGCAGTTCGTTGGCACAGGGTTTTTCCCAAAGGGGATGACTATGCATTTTTTGGCATTAAGCTTGAGGCCATGGCTTTGACACCAGGCATCTGTCTCAGCGAGGCCCTTTTGTAGAATGTCCACATCCTTAGATGATTCAATAATGGCTCCAAGTGTGCAGTTGTCTACAAAGTTTGTAGGCCATAAGCCCTCCGTGTTGGCTTGGACGTCAGAGAAGTAGATGCCGAACAGGAGGGGGCCCAGAACTGAACCCTGTGGTACTCCACTTGTCACTGTTCTGGAGACAGATCTGCAACTGACTACTTTCACAGTGTGGGTTCTGTCAGTGAGCCAGTTTGCCACCCAATGTGTGACATAGGGCTTAAAAATACAACAAGGTTGTGTTTCATCAGAATGAACTATTGATGGAGTGGTACCCCTTATGGTTGACATAGATTCTACCCTCCTCACTGGGTAGTACCTTGATGTGTACATAAGTGAAATCTATGGCACCCAATACCTCAGGGTAGTGTGCTACACTGTAGAAGTGTTGCATATTGCTGGCCCTCACCTCAGGGGTGAGGGGAAAATAAATGTGCTCACTGTCATGTGGTAGTATGGCATCCAGGAAATGGTGGAGTACCCTGGATGCTGATGTCTGTGAGACCCCCATCATGGCCCTAGTTGCTGTTTGGAAAGTACCTGTGGCTATTATCCTAAGGGCTATACATACCTTTGTTTTCACTGGGATGGGTTCCCCTCTTTTGGCTCTGGGTCTGAAATGAGGGTGGCGGAGCTCAGTGAGTTTTTGTAGTATGTCCCTGTCCACCCTGTAGTCCCCTACAATCTCCAGCTCGTGTAGCTCCTGGAAGGTTACCCTGGGCCTGAATACTCATCTCCTTTTCAGTCTAGGCCTATTGTCAGCAGCAGCATCAACACTGACCTCAGCATGTAGCACATACAGATGTAGCAGACCTGCAGCAGCCCCTAGCATTCTTTCAGTTAAGATTCCAAAGTCTGTACTCCAATGGTGCAGAGTATGGGGAAAAAAATCAGATTGTAGGGTGTATACATAATTTATAGTGCTGTACTGTAGGTGCAGCCAGTGTGACTTGCTACCTATGATGCATTGCACCTGCCTAGTATATCATTAACAACTTTTAATGGCCCTAGTTAAACAAGGGTCAAAGCTAACTAATACATCATTGCCTTTTACATACTCTCAGCAATGTGGTGCACCATGCAAACTGGTGCCCCATAGGTGAACAAAGCTTAGTTAGTGGACACCCCCCCAGACATCCATGCTCAGCACAATGGTGTGCCACACAAACATGCGGAAACACACACACTGTAGTTAAACAAAGCTTAGAAGATAGTGGACACATCCCTCAGACTTCCACGTGCAGCCTGGCGGCATGCTGCACAAACAGGCACAACTAAGCAGCAATCAGCTTAGAAGTTATTGGACACACCCTTTCCTGATGTCAGCTACCTCTTGTGTGTACATCAACATGGCTCTCTGCCTACACGGAGGGGATATGTGGATACAGTTACCCCATTATGCTATTCAGTAACTCCACCTCATTTGCATAGGGATCTGTGCTCACAACCTGGAAACTGCACTCTTCAAAGCCCTACCATGTTAGCAACAGCACCAATACACCATTGCAGATACTCCACACAGGGTCCTGTAATACATTTATGTCGCACAACATTAATTTTGTTTTTACAACTTTTTTAAAAAAAATTTTTATAAGTCATGTTTGGGCACTGTCGTGCGCCATGCAAACATGCCCAGATTATTAAAAAAAATTATTTTAACATATTTTCTGTAACTTTTGAGACACACAGAGGATAGTTTCACTCATATCTGTGTGTGGTATGCCATTTCTGTCCATCTATCTACATTTTACAGCCCCTTTTGTCTGTCAATATTCCTGTACACAGAAGTTTTCCGTGTACACTATGGACACTGACACCATGCCTATCTGCTTGCTGGATTGCTCTACCCACCTCATTTGCACGAGATACACCTGCTTATGAGGTGATTTGCATGCCACAGATCTTCCCGTATTGTCATGTGCATGCGTGCAACCCAGCGGTGCTTTCTGGATCGCAAACCTGATTACTCTCGAGTAAGCAGTGTGACACAATGCCTACATGGTAAAAAAGACCATGTATGCTTTATTAAATTCCCTCATGAGTGTTTCCAGTACAATATTGATTATTTCTTTATTAACTATATATCCCACTTTTTTTAATATCAATATAAATAGTGCTGAGATTGCCTGAGAATGCCATTGCAACTCATAATTTATTATTTATTTTATTTATTTATTTTATTTTACATTTGTTGACTGGGTTTGTCTGGCTGAGCTAGTGGCTCATTTTCAGCAGAGACCTGGGGAGAAAAGGTCCACAGTGAGATAAAATTATACATCAGATACAAAAACTTAAAAATACATTTCAGCTACATACACATAAAAAATAATTATTATTGTAAGCCACGGTGGTGCAGCAGTAGCATTGTCGCCTCACAGCAAGAGGTTCTCCTGTTTGATTCTTGGCTGGACCGCCTTCTGTGTGGAGTCTGCATGTCATCCTCATGGTCGAGTAGCATTTGAAAGACATGCGTCAACGGGCATGCCTTCATTGAAGGTTGGGTGTTGAGCTGGCACCTCGGCACCATAAAAATCTACTGCCAATCATTAGCAGACCAGAGTTCCACTGTGGCAACCCCTAACCAGGAAAAGCCAAAAGAAAAACAACACATTAAAAGAATTATACTTTTACTATTATTGATTACTTTCCTATTTTAACACTTTCTGTCAACCAAAATAAGATGCAGCATATAGACAGAGCAATAAAATGTTACCGCATTCTAACTTCTCCAAGATGATGGAGATTATAACCCCTCCTTATGAAATCATCTGTCATATAATTTAGTATATGAACGACAGTGTCAGCAGCAGTAGGCAAATAACTAGCTCTCAGCATGTGACCTTTCATTATGTTTTTGTAAGTACAGGTGTACTGCATATGGTTTTGTCGCTATTCATATTCTGTTTGCAAATTTAGTTGAAGGTCATGTATAATGTTTACATTGTGGAAATTGATAACAGCGTTTCACACTGAGCTAATCGGAGGAAGTCGGAGGAAGGGCTCTGAGCTAACAAATCTGTGATATATAACATTAAGTATCCTGTTTTTTTGCTTATTTCTGAGTTATTTATAGCACTTTTATTTTACTCACTGTGTGTGAGGTATTAAGTAGAATTTTCTACAATTGTTAAGCATCTGGTTGGGTTTGTTTGTTCTGATTTTTGTTTCCCTCCCTCCCTCTTGGTATCCTGTTTTTTATACTTGGTGGCTTTGCAGTTGCCTGCCTCTACTGTAAATTTGATCTGGGACACTCCTCCCAGTCTAGTGTCATTACCTCATTCTACCTATTCCAGGGAGAACATTTGAGAAGGCCAACCCAGTTAGCTTCTGCTCCTCCTTTCCCCTTTCCACTTTACAAAAAAAAAAAAAAATTCTAAGCTTGTTTCCTGCCTTTCCTATAAGTTGTTTAGTCCAGATACAGATTTGCTGTATCCAGGACTATTTGTAAGTTTCTGAGCCCCCAAGCCCTTCTGTGTTGAAGGGAAGCCTTCTAGCTTAATTTTGTTTCTTAGAACTAGCCAGTTTTCTAGTTTCAGCACTCAAATCTGTTTCTTTGATCTCTGCACCTGTTCAGAACTCACTGTAAGCACTAAATAAGCTACAAATTACTACAGCACTCAACTTTCCTCACTTGTCCAGAGGAAAACAGTTTGCAGTACTTAATAAATAAGCACCTATCCAGGCATGTCTAAGGGTCAGCTCCCGGTGTTTTCTCCTGTCTACCTGATGAATCTGGGCATCTTGGGGCAATGCAGCAATTGCCTCATGTTCACAGACAACCATCTCCTCCTACCACCTAACACTACAACCTGTGAGATATGCACTTATATAACCAAACTGGAAGCAAAGCTCTTTTCACCCAAGACTGGACTAGACAGTCAAGAGGAGAAGGTAAACACTTGCACCACACCACACTCATCACATAGTCCCTCAAAACCTACACCACCAAAACACACACATAGAAACACAAAACACACACCTGCATTCATGGTGGATCTAAAAAAAAAATCTACCCAAGCAACAGGGACCTCCAAAGTAGAAACGCAAGCAACCTACACTCCCCCAACACAACCCAAATGACACATAGCCCACAAACTCAGTGTGCCACTCAACCACAGCCCATAAGGCATAACAACATACGTAACACTCTAGTCATAGGTGACTCTATAGTCAGGCACACTGATGTTCCACTCACCAGGCAAAATAAGGAGAAAGTCACTGTCAGCTGCCAGGATCCGCCACATAACGCATTCACTCAGGTCACTCCACAGCAAGTACAAATATGACTCTGTCATTGTCCATGTTGGTGTGAATGACCTGAGAGGTACCTCCCTGGACTACATGAAAAGAGATATGGAGGAGCTTTCTGATCTTGTAGCCCAGGCAGGTATGACCCTAGCCCTGAGTAGCATCCTGCCATCACCCAGAATGATACCACAGTACAAGGACAAAATGATTGACTTCAACAATTGGCTAAGCTTCTGGTGTCATTCTAAGAGGATCCAGTATCTGTCTGCCTGGGATGACATGATCGACAAACCACGATGCTTTGCCAGAAATGATCTGCACCTGTCATCCTTGGGATTCTGGATACTGGCTAAGGCTCTTGCCACCCCTATAGTGCCTTTTTTAGGCAAGATTCAAATGAAAAATTCACCACCGTAACTGATACAAGCAAGCAAAATCTGAGGGTAATGCTACTCAATGCTAGAAGTCTAAACCTCAAAATGCACTCACTCGAGGCACTCCTTAAAATGGAGAACATCGACATCTGTGCAGTGACAGAGACCTGGTTCAAGGCTCCAGAGAGCACCCCTGCATTACCAGGCTATAATTCATACTACACCTTTCGGCCACCTAACTTGGACTGAAGCACTAAAGGCGGAGGCGTGTCCATATTCGTTAAGGATACCCACACCTCCAGGCTAGTTGATCAGCATAATGCATCTGAGATTATCCAAGTGCAACTAACTCTGGGCAAGACTGCAATGCAAATTGTAGCTTGCTACAGATCCCCCACCATGCCCCAGGATTCCCACTCCTCATTTCTTGATACACTGGAAAATATTAGGGTACAACACCCTAATAATGGGTGATTTCAACTACCTCACCATTAACTGGGAAAACTACTCATGTACCAACTCTTGTGCTCAACGTTTTCTGGAATTCATAAATTCCAATGCGTTGGATCAACTTATCCACACCCCCACCAGGGGCAGCAATATCCTAGACCTGGTCATTACCAACATGGGCAACCAGTGTTCCACACCAGAGGTCAATTCCTCATTGGTCAGTTCCGACCACAAGCAAATCACCCTAGACATCCACATCCCAGCCCCACCCCCATTAGGGAAACCACCGTAAAAAAATTCTCCAAAGCCAACTTCACGCTTCTTAAGACAGAAGTGGCAAACTTCACGACACCCATGCTGATGGACAATAGAGATACGACTGCTGAATCCTATACAATTGCACTTTATAAGCACTTACATGAGTGCATGGTTCATGCAATCCCTAACAGAACCAAGATGCTATCCTAAAAAAAAAGGAAGCCAATCTGGTGGTCCCCTGCTATAAACAAACTCTACAACAGAAGAAAGAAACTGCTGCAAAAAAGAGTAAAATCCCATGATTGGAGGAACTCTGTGGTCAGCCTCAGTAAGAAGCTGAAATCCCTCATAAAATCCTCCAAAGCTAGTTACGAAAAGAAAATTGCCACTGATTCTAAAGACAACCACAAAGCATTCTATAGCTATGTCAAGAATCTCAATGGCAACACTCAGATCTGCTCTGAGTTACAGCACAATGGCACTAAATATATAGAAACAACTGATATTGCCAACATCCTGGCAGATAGGTTCAGTGCTAACTTTACCCCTCTCTTATCCCCTAAAGGGCCCATTTCTATACCAGAAGAATGCAAAGTACCTGTAATCATGGCTGTACAGGTAAAAAACACACTCTCCAAAGCCAAGAACACAGCATCCATGGGACCTGACAACACCCCAGGCTGCGTTCTACATGAACTACAGAACGAATTGGCACCCCACTTAAGTACCATGTTCAATCATAGCCTCACCTCAGGCTTTGTGCCCACTGAATGGCACACAGCAACAGTTATCCCACTCCACAAAGGGGAGCCACCATGGACCCCGGGAACTACCGCCCCATTAGCCTGACGAGCCTGGTCTGCAAGGTTATGGAGCGTATCATCATGGAATTTATAAACAATGACATTGGTAATCTCCAAACTCTGGATCCTACCCAGTTCAGGTTTGTAAAAGGCAGATCATGTTTCCTAAACCTGATAGACTTCTTTGAAGCGGTCACCAAAGCTGTAGATGAGGGTAAGGTGGCACACACAGCCTATCTGGATCTCACCAAGGCTTTCAACACCATCCCCTACTCTGGAATTATAGAGAAACTCACTAAACTAGGTAGAAATCCCTGTGTCACAAGATGGGTTGCAAACTGGCTCACTGACCGAACACACACTGTGAAAGTAGCAGACTCTACATCCAACTTCAGACCAGTGATAAGTGGAGTACCGCAGGGTTCAGTCCTAGGTCCTCTCCTGTTTGGTATCTACTTCTCTGAAGTACAGGCTAACACAGAAGGTCTTTGGCTAACAAAGTTCACAGATGACTGCAAACTAGGAGCCATAATCAAATCTCCTAATGATGTGGACATCCTACAAAAGGGCCTCATAGAGACAGATGCCTGGTGTCAAAGCCATGGCCTCAAGCTCAATGCCAAAAAGTGCATTGTCATCCCTTTTGGTAAAAATTCTGTACCCATGAACTACCACATAGGCGGTAGTCTACTTAACACTGAAAGTGTGATAAGAGACCTTGGGACACAGGTGGACAGTAGTCTCTCCTTTGATAATCACATTGCCACAGTAGTCAGGAAATCCTTCTACATGGCACACCTCATCAGAAAAGGTTTCTCATCCAGGAAAAAAGAGGTCATCGTTCCCCTCTACTCATCACTCACTAGACCCAATATAGAGTACAATGCCCCTTTTGGTATGTACCTCACAAGACATCTACAACAACTGGAAAGGCCACAGAAATACCTCACAAAGAGGATTACCGGCCTCAAACAGATGCCCTACGCAGACCGTCTCAAGAAACGCCAGCATTACTCTGTCACATATCACCTACTCAGAGGCAATCTCTGCCTAACATACAAAGCTGTGTCAAACCCAGAGCTGTTGGACATGCTCCACGTAAAGAAATCCGAATCCCTCTGAACTACACACTCTAGGGACCTAAACCTTGTCACCACAATAAACAGAACATGCTGGAGGGATAGATTCCTGTCTCAGAGACTTCCCATACTCTGGAACAAACTACCTATTTATATCAAACAAAGCTCCTCATTAGCACTCTTCAAGAAAAATCTTGATGATTGGATGGGAGATAGGAAATTCACCCCGGGGATCACTTCTGTGGCTCTGTTTGACAGGGGCACAGAAAAATAATTTTCTTGGGTGGTAAAAGCCAGGGTACTGTTTGGCTAGGCTTATATAGGCCCTAGGGCCAATAGCCTAGTACCTACCTATGAACCTATAAATATGAATTATATTGAGGAGTATAAATAGAAATGGATTAGTGTGATGAACTGTATACAGGCTCCTGGTTTGAATGAAAGTTATTATCTTATTCCCTGAATTGTAAAGAGCTGTACTTGCAGAAACGTTATGTTGGCATGACATACCTTGCTTGTGTTTTTTTTATATTTGATATTAATAAAGGACTCTTGTGTTATGGTTCCTGGTTCAGTTCTAAGTATATTGGATCCATTTATAATGACCAGAGTTTAACTACTGCTCTCAACATTGTTTTTACAGAAACAGCTTGTGAAAATGTTATTCTGATACTTCTCTATGGAAAGTGACATGTTCAAAGACTTAGTTAAAAACAAAGTGTGTTTTCCCCAGGACCTCAAACACATCACCAGCGTTTGTCTACATTTTGTTAAAACATTCTGGAGCATTTCTGCCCGGGCCTCCGCTGAAAACAGGCTCTGTGGAACCTAGTCGGACATTCCCGGTCAACAAATGTTAAATAAAAATAAAATAAAAATAAAAATAAATAAAAAAAAACAGGACTGACTAGAGCATTTCACATGCCTTAAGAACATGCCTATCAGTCCAGTCTCTGTCGTGTGCAGGATTGAACCACTGACTGATGTCCTCTGAGACCTTGTAACACATTTTCAGAAACATGACATCTCAGGAATTTTACAATGATTTTGAAACACCATCTTTCATAAAACATAAAAACGAGTGTAAAGGACAGCAAGAAAGGCAGAGGTTGAGTTAAAGTTAATCCGTTG
Source organism: Protopterus annectens (assembly GCF_019279795.1). NCBI lineage: Eukaryota > Metazoa > Chordata > Ceratodontiformes > Protopteridae > Protopterus > Protopterus annectens. Next base: position 749,479,469 of record NC_056751.1, read on the forward strand.
TAAAACTGCCACTGTTCAGACCTATCAGAAACCCCAATGAAAGTTATCACCCTTTAAAGAAAAAATGGGATTTAAATTAAAATATTTAGCAGGGAACCATTTGGTGTCCTTTTTATCACTGATTAATTTCTTTAAAAAATTATCATTTCTTTGCAGAACTTGGTATGAGATTGGAAGTGGGACATTTTGTTTTCTGTTTATAATCTGTATTAGAAAGATAAAAGCAGATTTTTTTACATAAAGAAGTTAGTACAGTTCTCATAAAGTAATGACACAGAGCGTTCTAATTAAAACAGTCATTGTTTTCCTCAGCTTGCCTATGCCATTTGCCTTTTTCAGTTAAAAGGCACACTATCATTTAGAATGTCAAGCAAAATGCTCAGCACATTTGAAATTCCCTTTAATACTATGGCACAAGTTAACTACGGCTCTGATAGATTTTCTAACAATATTTTCATTTTGGATTTTGAACCTCCAGTTTCATTTTTTTGAAGAAACATGAAACAATTCAGTGGAACAATATGACCCTTGTCATTGACCTTTGGAGGGAAAATGTTGAATTTAGTGTTCTTTGTTGTGACTAGTGAACAAGCAACTGGAAAGTAACCCAAGTTCAACATTAGTCCAACAAAGCTGAAGCTGTCCACTGCCCATATTGGTTACCTACCAGGATTAAAAAACATAGCTCATGCTTTCAGCGTCTGGTGCTGCTCTTTTGTTGCAGCACCATAAGTTACGGCCATCTTTTTTACCATCTATTTAGAATTTGTGGTGGTTCTGCTCCTAACTGCCTTGCGATGGTAAGCGACACAAAGTGCATAATTGATTTTTCAGTCATAAAGCACCATTCCCTGATCATAATGAAGAGTCCTGATCATACAGCACCATTCCCCGATCATAATGAAGAGTCCTGATCATACAGCACCATTCCCTGATCATAATGAAGAGTCCTGATCCATAGGGCTTTTAGATGGCAGGTGATGCTATGGGATCCTGCTGCAATTATGTGGTCAGTCATTTCAAGAACCATAACTGAGATCTTCAGACTGTCAGAAGGATATGGGGTATATATGCTAACTCTTCAGGATATGATATATTGTAATATTCTGCCAACTCTAAAGCACAGTAACCTAAGAGTTAGTTCATATAGTTATCAGGAGTATGTGGTGGTTATGAAGCATTCCTGAAAAAAAACTTTCAGAATGTATTGCTTTTTATGTGGAATCACAGTTTATTTTTCAATGTGCCAGGTATTACTGTTTTTTATTTTCAGTTTATGATAACTGATTTAATTACCAGTATCTTACAACAACCCGATCAGTAGAACTTCCGGTGAGACAGTCTGTAGAACACTCCTACAAATGCCCTCTGGAATGCCATCAAGGTGACCCTGTGAAGCAGCTGCTACACACCCATTGTAACTTTCCATGGAACACCCCATGGATCCATAAATGTTCTTCTGTGTGTGTGTTCCTTGGCATTGTGTGATGCATCCCTTGTCGTCCTTGCAAATGATGCTGGCGGTCCTACATAGCACCCCTCTGTTTGTGTTATTTCACTCTGATGTGTGATGCATAATTTGAACAGGCCATAACTGCACTGTAAAGCCCACACTAGCTTTAGCATGTCATCTCCTCAGTATATGCATCACATTGTTATGTGTAGCTTTACCACGTGTATGTTGTCATGTTGCTGCTGCTTTACTTGTGATAATCTGTACTGGGCTCAGTTTCCATGGGACTCTGTCCTAGTGGATATTGTGTATTTCATGCAAAACAGAAAAACATTTCTTTAGGGTAATAGTTATTTTTGTATTTGAAAAGAATACCCTACCAAACTTATGTATACATAACGTGCTTGTTTTTTTTTACCTTTAATCATGGTACTCGTGTTCATTTTATTCCTAACTAGACTATATGATTATATTAGTGAAATGTATGTATTAGTAGTAGCCAGGCAGTAGCCATTCATGCGACTCCCCTCTTTTCATCATTCTTGACAAGCTAATTCTTTATTTTTCAGTAAGTACTGCTTGGTTTATTTCTAACTTCAGAATATCTGCCTAAATACCACATCCTTAAATGTTCAGGGTCTACATATTGGTTTCCCCTCAAGTGTTACAGACTCAAGACACTTTGAGTGAGATTTTTCCTGTAAAAGGAATATATAAGGAAACAGCTCCAGTACTTAGTAATAATGACCATCCCTCCTGACATGTCTAAAGGTCAGTTCCCTGTGTTTTCTCTTATTAACCTGGTGAACTTGGGCATTCTGAGGCAGTGTAGCAACTGCCTCATGTACACAGACAACCCCCTCTTCTTACCTCCCAACACTCAGACTTGTGAGAGATGCACTTATTTATCCAAATTGGAAGCCATGTACTCTCAAGCCAAGACTGGAATAGCTGGTCAAGAGGTGAAGGTCAACACCTGCACCACACCACATACAACACATAGCCCTTCAGAACACTCACCATCACAGCTCTCACATAAATACACAAACCAGACACCCACCTTCATGGAGGCTCTCAATAGAATCTACCCAAACAGCAGAGACCTCAAAGGCAGAAACACACTCAACCACCACTACACAGCACAAACCACAGGACACATACCTCACCTACACAGTGTGCCCCTCAACCTAAGCCCCTAAGGAAAAACAGCATGCCCAATACACTAATCGTAGGTGACGCGATAGTGAGGCACACTGCTGTCCCACTCAATAGGTTGAATAAGGAGAAGGTAGCAGTCAGCTGCCTATCAGGTACCAGAATCCGACATGTAACACACGCACTCAGGTCACTCCACAACAAGTACAAGTATGACTCTGTCACTGTCCATGTGGGTATGAATGACCTGAGACACACCTTCCTGGACTACATGAAGAGAGACATGAAGGAGCTCCCGGATTATGTACCCCAGGCGGGTATGACCCTAGCCCTGAGCAGCATCCTACCATTACCCAGAATGATACTGCAGTACAAGCAGAAAATCACTGACTTCAACAATTGGCTAAGTTTCTGGTGGCATTCTAAGGGGATCCAGTATCTGTCTCATTGGGATGACATGATTGACAGACCTTGATGCTTTGCCAGAGATGGCCTGCATCTGTCACCCCTGGGTTTCCAGATACTGGCTAAGGCTCTTGCCACACCACACCTATAGTGCCTTTTTTAGGCAATGCTCCAAAGACCAAATTACCACCATAACAGCTATAAATAAATGCAGTCTGAGGGTCATGCTGCTCAACGCTAGAAGTCTAAATCTCAAGATGTACTTGCTCGAAGCACTTCTCAAAATGAAGAACATTGACATTTGTGCTGTAATGGAGACCTGGTTTAAAGCAGCTGACAGTACCCCTGCACTACCAGGCTATAGCTAATTCCACATCTTTGGCCTCAGAACATGGACCAAAGCTCCAAAGGCAGTGGTGTCTCCATATTCATAAAGGATATACACACCTCCAGACTAGTAGTCCAGCACAACGCATCCGAGAGACTTCAGGTACAACTAATATTGGGTAAGATGGCGATTCAGGTCATAGCCTGCTATAGGTCCCCAACCATGTCCCAAGACTCTCACTACATGTTCCTAAGCACCCTGGAAACTATTAGGGTCCACCCCAACACTCTCATACTAGGTGACTTCAACTACCCCTCCATCAGCTGGGAAAACTACTCATGCACCAATACACTGGCCCAATGCTTCCTGGAATTCATCAGTTCCAATGCACTGGACCAGCTCATTCTTACCTCCACTAGTGGAAGCAACATCCTTGTTCTGGTTATTACTAACATGGGCAACCATTGCTCTACACCAATAGTCAATTCCTCCTTGGTTAGATCTGACCACAAACTAATCACCATGGAAATCCACATCTCACCCACATGCCCTGCAAAGGTAACCACCATGAAAAACTTCTCCAAAGCTGACTTTGGGCTCCTAAAAACAGAGGTGGCTAAATTCATGGCACCCATGTCAATGGAAAATAGATGCATGACTGCTGAATCCCAATGCACTGTACGAACATGTACATAAATGCATGGAACTAGCCATACCCAACAGAACCAAAAAATGGAAGAAAATCTGGTGGTTCCCTGCCATTAACAAACTCTACAAGAGAAGGAAGAAACTGTTGCAGAAAAAGGTGAAGTCCCAAGACTGAAAAAACTCCCTTATTAGCCTCAACAAAAAGTTGAGATGGCTCATCAAAACCTCTAAAGCCAGCTTGGAAGGCAGAATTGCAGCAGACACTAAAAACAAACATAAAGCCTTCTATAGTTATATCAAGAATCTGCATGACAATGCCCAGATTTGCTCTGAGTTACTGTACAGTGGTACCTCCTATACCGAGCCAACAGATATTGCCAACATACTGGCCAACAGATTCAGTGCCAACTTTACCTCTCTCTCCCTCCCAAAGGAGCAATCACAATACCGGAGGAATGCCAGGTACCCAGCATTACTGCAGCAGGTTAAAGCTGCATTGTCCAAGGCCAAGAATACAGCTTCCATGGGACCTGACAATATTCCTGGATGTGTTTTACATGAACTACAAAGTGAACTGGCACCACATCTGTATACCTTGTTCAATCACAGCCTCACCTCGGGCTTTGTCTCTACCAAATGGTTCACTGCTACAGTCATCCCTCTCCATAAAGGGGGAGTGACTACAGACCCTGGGAATTATTGACCCATTAGCCTGATGAGTCTGATATGTTAGGCTATGGAGGACATCATCATGGACCTAATTAACAAGGATATAGGGAATCTCCAAACTCTAGATCCCATGCAATTTGGCTTTCTGCAAAGTGGATCATGCCTGCTCAATCTGGTTGACTTCTTTGAGTCAGCCACCACAGCTGTGGATGAGGGCAAGACAGTTCATACAGCCTACCTTGATCTGGTCAAGGCCTTTGATACCATTCCCCACTCAGGAATTACTGATAAACTCACTAAACTAGGCATCAACCTCTATATCACTAGGTTGGTTGCAAACTGGCTCACAGGTAGAACTCACAGTGTGAAAGTAGCTGACTCCAAGTCAGACTGCCGACAAGTCACGAGTGGAGTCCCACAGGGGTCAGTCCTGGGTCCTCTCCTATTTGGCATTTACTTCTCAGAAGTCCAGGCCAACATGGGGGGACTCTGGCTGATCATATTTGCAGACGACTGCAAGCTGGGAGCCATTATTAACTGCCCAAGTGATGTAGACATCTGACAGAAAGGACTCACAGAGACCAATGACTCATGTTGAAACCATGGCCTTAAGTTTAAATCCAAAAAATGCGTTGTCATACCCTTTGGGAAAAACTCAGTTACCACTAATTACCACATCTATGGGAGCCCACTGAACACTGAAGGTGTTATATAAGAGATCTGGGGACACAGATTGACAGCAACATCTCCTTCGACCACCACATTGCCACTGTGGTCAGTAAGTCCTTCTATGTGGCACATCTCATAACTAAGGGTTTTGCATCCAAGGAGAAAGAGGTCATCATCTCTCTCGCTCTACTCTTCCCTTATTAGGCCAATCATGGAGTATAACACCCCATTTGGCATGTACCTCACTAGACATATGCAACAGCTGGAAAGGCTACAAAAGTACCTCACAAAGATGATCCTAGGCCTTAAACACATGTCCTACATGGACAGACTCAAAAATCTCCAGCTATTCTCTGTCTCATATCATCTACTAAGAGGCGATCTCTGCTTGACTTACAAAGCCATGTCTGACCTAGCTCTGTTAGAAATGCTACATCTAAAGAAATCCCAATCCATCTGCATTACATGCTCCAGAGCCCTCAACCTCATTACTACAATCAACAGAACATACTGGAGGGACAGGGTCATAACCCAGAGACTGCCCATGCTCTGGAATAGACATCCCATACATGTCAAGCAGAGCACCTTACTGGCTCTCTTCAAGAGAAATCTTGATGAGTGGATGGGAAATATAAAGTTCACCCTGGGGATCACTCCAGTGAGTCTACTTGATAGAGGCACTGGGAACTAACGTCTGGTGACACGATGCTAGGGCACTTCTATGGGCTGGGTTTGTATAGGCTCCAGGTCCATTAGCCTAGTACACACCTATGAACCCATGAACCTGTATTTTTCATTTTGTGCTTGTATCTGAGACTGAATCAACATTTCTAACTATACGCTGTTTATGTGTCATACTCTTATTTTTAAATGTGAAGATTTTCTCCCCAGGCCTCAACTGAAAAAGGACATTTTGTCCAGTCGGACTTTCCTGGTAAACAAATATAAAATAAATAAATAAATGCTTTACATAGGACAATTTATGCACAACAGGGCACTGTGGTACTTACATTTACCAGGAATTTGCCCTACTGGGAAATTTTCCTACTAGATGTGGCAATGGACGACACATGTACAAAATGTTGTCATTTTGCATGACGACAGCCTACTGAATAAATATATTGATTACGATGTAATCAGTATTATAGAACATTTGGCAAGTCCAAATGTCAGTCTTCATTCTTGATATGTACATCCTAACTGGGAAGAGATGTTGGCTTAACCAGAACATGAGCCACCTTTCTTGTTGTTCTGTACATCCAAACTGAGACCCATTGGTGCCTTAACTGCAACACCTGTACATCCAAACTGAGACCCACTGGTGCCTTAACTTCAACATCTGTACATCCAAACTGAGACCCATTGATGCCTTATCTGCAACATCTGTACATCCAAACTGAGACCCATTGGTGCCTTAACTGCAACATCTGTACATCCAAACTGAGACCCATTGGTGCCTTAACTTCAACATCTGTACATCCAAACTGAGACCCATTGGTGCCTTAACTGCAACATCTGTACATCCAAACTGAGACCCATTGGTGCCTTAACTGCAACATCTGTACATCCAAACTGAGACCCATTGGTACCTTAACTTCAACATCTGTACATCCAAACTGAGACCCATTGGTGCCTTAACTGCAACATCTGTACATCCAAACTGAGACCCATTGGTGCCTTAACTTCAACATCTGTACATCCAAACTGAGACCCATTGGTGCCTTAACTGCAACATCTGTACATCCAAACTGAGACCCATTGGTGCCTTAACTGAAACATCTGTACATCCAAACTGAGACCCATTGGTACCTTAACTTCAACATCTGGTCATCCAAACTGAGACCCATTGGTGCATTAACTGCAACATCTGTACATCCAAACTGAGACCCATTGGTGCCTTAACTGCAACATCTGTACATCCAAACTGAGACCCATTGGTGCCTTAACTGCAACATCTGTACATCCAAACTGAGACCCATTGGTGCCTTAACTTCAACATCTGTACATCTAAACTGAGACCCATTGATGCCTTAACTACAACATCTGTACATCCAAACTGAGACCCATTGGTGCCTTAACTACAACATCTGTACATCCAAACTGAGACCCATTGGTGCCTTAACTGCAACATCTGTACATCCAAACTGAGACCCATTGGTGCCTTAACTGCAACATCTGTACATCCAAACTGAGACCCATTGGTGCCTTAACTGCAACATCTGTACATCCAAACTGAGACCCATTGGTGCCTTAACTTCAACATCTGTACATCCAAACTGAGACCCATTGGTGCCTTAACTGCAACATCTGTACATCCAAACTGAGACCCATTGGTGCCTTAACTGCAACATCTGTACATCCAAACTGAGACCCATTGGTACCTTAACTTCAACATCTGGTCATCCAAACTGAGACCCATTGGTGCATTAACTGCAACATCTGTACATCCAAACTGAGACCCATTGGTGCCTTAACTGCAACATCTGTACATCCAAACTGAGACCCATTGGTGCCTTAACTGCAACATCTGTACATCCAAACTGAGACCCATTGGTGCCTTAACTTCAACATCTGTACATCCAAACTGAGACCCATTGATGCCTTAACTACAACATCTGTACATCCAAACTGAGACCCATTGGTGCCTTAACTACAACATCTGTACATCCAAACTGAGACCCATTGGTGCCTTAACTTCAACATCTGTACATCCAAACTGAGACCCATTGGTGCCTTAACTACAACATCTGTACATCCAAACTGAGACCCATTGGTGCCTTAACTGCAACATCTGTACATCCAAACTGAGACCCATTGGTGCCTTAACTACAACATCTGTACATCCAAACTGAGACCCATTGGTGCCTTAACTTCAACATCTGTACTTCCAAACTGAGACCCATTGGTGCCTTAACTGCAACATCTGTACATCCAAACTGAGACCCATTGGTGCCTTAACTGCAACATCTGTACATCCAAACTGAGACCCATTGGTGCCTTAACTACAACATCTGTACATCCAAACTGAGACCCATTGGTGCCTTAACTTCAACATCTGTACATCCAAACTGAGACCCATTGGTGCCTTAACTACAACATCTGTACATCCAAACTGAGACCCATTGGTGCCTTAACTGCAACATCTGTACATCCAAACTGAGACCCATTGGTGCCTTAACTACAACATCTGTACATCCAAACTGAGACCCATTGGTGCCTTAACTGCAACATCTGTACATCCAAACTGAGACCCATTGGTGCCTTAACTTCAACATCTGTACATCCAAACTGAGACCCATTGGTGCCTTAACTTCAACATCTGTACATCCAAACTGAGACCCATTGGTGCCTTAACTACAACATCTGTACATCCAAACTGAGACCCATTGGTGCCTTAACTTCAACATCTGTACATCCAAACTGAGACCCATTGGTGCCTTAACTACAACATCTGTACATCCAAACTGAGACCCATTGGTGCCTTAACTACAACATGTTGCAAAGAATGGCACACATGAGTGAAAAAAGAGGGCAATCTCATTGCAACCATGCACGCTGCTGTTTTTCTTGAGTTCTGTAAAAAAAACCCCCAAAAAACAAAAAACAGATATATTGTTCCACATATTGAATTACCACATCCAGCAACTTGTTCAGTATTCTTAGAACAGATGATTTGACACCCCCCACATTCCTGTTGAATGCTGGATCTAGGATCATTCTAAAGCAATGTAATGCAACATTAACTTTTGTATCCAAGAGTAATCCTTCAAGTGCCAAATACACACATCACAGAAGATGCGAAGTATGGCATGGTCAGCAAGTCAGAGCATGATACAGTTAGGCATAATTATCATTGTGGGAATGTCAGCAATTCATATTTCTTCAGCAAAGGTTACTACATTGCCTGTATTACATGGGGCTTGTTCAGATGACCTAGTCCTGCTATAATATCTAGCATTTACACTATGAACGCAGATATTTTCCCACATGCAACTCCAGCTTATACTAGCTCAATCTCTGTTTAGTTGCTCATTTGCATATATTATCTTCTCCTTGACCTGCACAAGAGCCATGTCCTTACAAGTGATTGATGTCTTTCTAGTCAATTATTATTTCTCCATTCCTGATTTCCTACTTTTATATTTCTCTGACTGAATTTCCTTTCTTTAATACTATGACTGCAGCTAATGTGTTCACCCTTACAGGGTATTTCTCCTTTTTGCATGTTTTTTTTTGGACTTAGGATTTGAAAAGTGGGAAGAGGGTGCAGGGATCTCCCCCATTGTAAACACATTGTTTTTTATTGTTGTAGAGTTGGCTTTTATGGCTGTTTGTGTTTTTGATTATTTTTAATCAAACATTTACACATTCAATGGGATGGAAGTCAATCAGTCAAAGGAGAAGATGCACGCACGTGCACACGCACACACACACACATGCACACAAACACACATATCCGCACGAGTGCGTGCACATGCACACACACACACACACACACACACACACACACACACACACACACACACACACACACACACACACACACACACACACGCATGTGCACACATGTGTGCGCACATATGCACATGCACACATGCACACACAGACACACATGCACACACAGACACACACACACACACAGACATGCACATACACACGCGTGTGTGCACACATGCACGCGTGCGTGCACGCACACACATGCACATGCACACACACATATGCACATGCACACATCCACACACCCATGCACACACATACACACACACGCACACATGCACACACATATGCGCGCACGTGCACACACACACACACACACACACACACACACACACACACACACACACACACACACACACACACACACACACACACACACACACACACGCGCACACACACACACACAAATACCTGTGCAGCCCATGTCTTTGAATCACCAACACTGAAATTCTCTGCAAATATGCTCTCATCACTAACAATTTGCTCCTGAATTTTGCCCAGTGTACTTTAATGAGTCTTTCTTTTCTATAAAAATACAAAGAAGAAATTTAGATGTATGAAATGTCTATGCATGACTTTTTAGCTTATTTTCTACCATACACTGTAAAAACACCTTTAGTTTTTTTTTCTTATGAAAGAAAACTGACTACTAATGTTTTGACATTCACAAAATTACATACAAGCTAAGTGTAATACTTTATAGAAGGGAAGATACTTCTAGACATGAATTTAAATTTAGATTTGCTTATTCTTATGACATCTGATTGCAAAAAGAGAGATAGGGAGAGAATGAGACAGACAAAATATTCACCTGTCACAGTTTATGCATTGTAGAAGAAAAATATTGCAGACCTGCGTATTTTTATAGAATGTTGTAGGCTTTCTGTTTACTGTAAAAGCATATGGAAGCTTGAACACTTCAACAACATTTGTTTCAGTGTAGCTATTGTCATTTATTAATTACTGTAGTGTGTGCTCAAAATGATAAAAGAAGTTAGAAATCACAGATCTGTATTTATTCTAAAACTGCACAGTTCCCGTCTGATTTTCAGTTACAGAAACAGTAATTAGCATCTTCTCTAGGTTCCCCAAGGACTACTACTTTGAGTTTTACAAACAGTAATGACCTTTCTGTTAAAGAAGCAGATGTTTCACCTTCCCTGTTCAAATAATCAAAAAATGTGTGTGTGTGAGGCATTTCCAAACCTTAGAACAAATTTGTCTGTGAAAACTTTTATTACATAATGCACTGATAGCAATACAATTTTAACAGCTGGAAACTAATCATATATCTGTCAAATAATGCTTAATGCATGCAGTGCTGTGGTTGAAGATCTATTACAAAATTGCATTTGTTTGAAATAGAGCTCTTTCGATTTTCTCGATTGTTTTTTAATGAATTATATTTCTGAACAATTAGTGTTGTTCCACAAATGTTACTGCATTGCTTGTATTGCATAGTGCTGTTTCAGAAAACCTGGTCCTACTAAAATGCTTAGCATTTACACTATGAACACTGATATTAGCATTTACGCTATGAACACTAATAGCTTTCCACATTCTACTCTAATTCGCACTAGCACAATTCACTACAACAATCCAGATCCGTGCTGGTTGCTGTAGTGAACTGAGCAAGCCTAAAATAAATTGAGCTGCTTTGCTGTCATCATTTCGCATTGAGTAATGCCAGAAAAGATGACCTTTTATATCAACATTGTAGCCAAAAAATTGTAAATTTCAGATACAGTGAAATATCTCAGGAAGATGATCTGGATTTATAGATGGACAGCACAGTGGTGCAGTGTTAGTGGACAGCACAGTGGTGCAGTGTTAGTGGACAGCACAGTGGTGCAGTGTTAGTGGACAGCACAGTGGTGCAGTGTTAGTGGACAGCACAGTGGTGCAGTTAGTGGACAGCACAGTGGTGCAGTGTTAGTGTTGCTGCCTCCCAGCAAGAAGTTCTTTGGTTTGGTTCTTGGTTTGAGTACCTTCTGTGTGGAGTCTGCATGTCATTTATGTGGGTTTACTCAGGTTTCCTCTCACATTACAAAAACATGTGTCTAGAATGTTTCTCCCCAGGCCTCTGCTGAAAGTCAGACTTTCCCAGCAAACAAATGTTCAATAAATATCGATGATTTGACATATCCATTTCAGTTTGTTATGCTTATCCTATTTCACTACCTGACTGGTACAAGCTGCTCACATCTCAATCTCTGTCACAGACAACAGAATACACCTTTACTGTCTCTATCCATTTCTGATCCTTTAGATGCCTGAGTACATATAACGCCCTAGGGAGGATCATCATTTGAATAGGGTTTATTCTCCCAGTTAGTTTAAAATTGTTATTAATCCGTCTCCCTAACAGTATTTGAATCTGCCCTAAAGAATTCTCATTATCGATTTGTATTAGCTCGTCCCCGTTTTCCTCCATTTTAAGACCCAGGTATGTCATACTCTTCCTTTCTATTAAATCTTCTTGTATAGCATTCCTTGGCCTTCCTAATCTGGCTTGAAATATTTTATACGAAATGCATTCCATTCTAAATTATTCACAGTCCAACATTCCCAGCATCACCAAAGCTAATCTGTCCATGGTGCGCATAGAACCATCTGCAAGACGTCAAAACAACTTCCACCTAACAGAGACAGTGGCAATCCTAGCCTCATGCCCTGACTAATCTGAATGTCCTTGCTGAATTCCCAATTTTCCACCAGGTGTGCTCTTGAGCTATTATAGAAAGCAGCTGTCCTATTTTGAAACTTGGGAACAAAACTTACCTATCTTAATACTTTAAACATACATACTCCACTGAGTCAAAGGTTTTGTTCATATCAAAATAGACCACACCTGCTTAAGTTTATCAAACTATTTGCACCTGCTCCACAAAGTCACTGAATTGCCACCAATTTCCTCTGCTGTGCAGGCTTTGATAACCCCCAGTCTGATCTCGCTCCACCAGCCCCAACATAAAGTTTTCTGAACTCTTACCGAAGATGGCTGTCAGAATCTTTTACATTTACACTTATAGAAGAGATTGTTCAGTAATTTATTGGGTCACTTTTATTCCAACCTTCTTTAGGAGTAAGAGTTACAACAGCCTTAAGTAATTGATTCTAGGAGTACACTCCTTTCCCCTCTTGTATTATGTACTCGGCTTAAATATTATAACATTGAAGAGCCAAAGGTTTTATATAATTCTGTTGTAATTCCATCACTCCTTGGAGCTTTGCTCCTTTTTTGTTTACATATTGCCATATCTCATGTAACACTATCTCCTCATCAAGGTCATTGTGTATAACCTGTAATACAATCTTCCCCTGACATGTTTTTGAGTGCCCTCATATTTGTCTTTCCCTAGTTTCACTCCTATAGGTTGAGATATACAGTGTACTACATAATTCACGAATTATACTCTTAATATCTTCTCTAGTTAAAAGGTTCATAGTTAGTTATTGGCTTGCAGTCCAGTGGACCATCGAGGGGGCCAGCTCAAAATTCTCAGCTGCTCCAAGCACTGTCTGGTTTAGTGACATGGTCCAGGTCACATGAGGGCTGAGGGAATCAAACCCTGTACTACAGAAACTACAGCTTGTAGCCTCAACCTTTTGTTCTAGGTCAAGGCTATCTGTCATCATCTCTCCTTCCTTTCCCGTCATTTCTGTAATGACCTTTCTACTCGTTAATCTTTGACCTTTTGTGTCAGCCACTTGCCTGATGAAGTTTTGTTTTTTATGTGGCCCGTCCCTGATGTCATTGTTTCAACTTCATTAATACAGGCTCTAAATTCTTGAGCCATATCTTTTTTACCCCCTACAAAGCTTTCTCAATATTTTCATCTGCTTCCTGTTGCAACTGTCTTAGGTATGCCTACAGTTCTGTAACATTTATATTCACCACTCTCACCCACTTCTCTTCTAGACTCATTAAATACCCTGTCATAGCATATTTGATGGGATTCCACCAAGTCTTCTTATCCTCAGTGTGTTTTGCTTTACAGATAAGGACCAACTTTATTCTTTTGTGTTCCTCTGAACATTGCTGCTGTGTAGATCACTGACAGTGTTTCTCCCTCCACCTTTGGCTTCCATTATTTTGGAAATGACAAATTTTGCTGTTATATGAGCCTGGTTAGGAGAGCCACCTGTAATCTATTTGCACTTCTTGTACTTGTTGGATCCCTTCTCCCCTCATTAAAAATATAAACTACTAGTTTGTTTATCTGCTCCTCTAGAGAAGGGACACTTCAGAGTGTTGTCGTCACAAAATGTTTGCCCATCCTTTAATTTCCTCCAACTATCTTAGGAAGTTTTACACCCTAATATTTTGTTCTTCTGTCCAAACTTCTATCCAGCTTCCAGCTGACTACAACATTAAAAGCCCCCCCCCCCAGTAAGTTCTCATTCACATTGTAATCATACGTCTTGCCATATAACATGGAAAGCCTCCAAGAAGATGGCGGTGGCTGAGTTGGAGACATAGATTGCTCCAATATACCAGTCTGGACCTTCTGCTACCAAATCTGCAGTAACCAACCTCATTCATTCATCCTCTCTGAGTATTTTTACCTGTGTGTAAAACATTTCCTCACTTAATCGTGATTTGTCTACATATTCTCCCTCTAACCATAGTGTAACCCACTGTTTTCCATTCTCTACCTCTGAGTTTTAAGGCTTCCTTCTTTTTCAGCTTGATTTTCTGTAATAATATAATGTTTCCCTTAGCTTTCTTAAACTTCTTCCTAATCTTCTCTCTTTTAATTGGAAGGTACAGCTCTCCAACCTTCAATGATATTATATTTGTACCCCCGTCCCCTTCCCTCTCTATTCTCATCCCACCCACTTCCTCTCCTTCCTCGGCTGGGTCTAACAAGACTTTTCCATCCTCCCATGAATTTGTGCTCAGCTTCCAATGTTGAACTGGTGCTTGGAATGCCAATGGCTGTCCATAGGTTCATAGGTTCATAGGTTCATACTAGGCTATCTGCCTGAGGGCATTTACAAGCCTAGCCCATAGTTTTGTGGCTTACGCCACCCCTTTAGTATGGGGAACTATACCCATTATTTTGCTGTGCCTCTGTTGAGCAGTGACACTGAGGTAATCCCTGGGGTATATCTGCGATCTCCCATCCATTGGTCAAGATTTCTCTTGAACAAGGCCAGCGAGGTGCTCTGCCTCACATATACCGGGATTTTATTCCACAGCATAGGGAGTCTTTGGGTGATGAATCTATCCCTCCAGCGCGTCCTATTAATAGCCGTGTCGAGGTTTAAGTCTCCCGCCCTTGTGGCTCTGACGGATCTAGATTTTTTGAGGTGAAGCATATTCATCAAATCTGGGTTTGACATGGCCTTGTATGTTAGGCAAAGGTCACCTCTGAGCAAGCGGTGGCGACTGAATAGAGCTGGAGTTCTTTCAGTCGGGCAGCATAGGACAGATGTTTGAGACCCTTTATCCTTTTGGTGAGGAACTTTTGTGGCCTCTCCAGCTGCTGCAAGTGTCGGGTCAGATACATTCCGAATGGGGCATTGTACTCAATCATTGGTCTGATTAGTGATGAGTATAGGGAGACTATGACCTCCCTTGATCTAGATGAGAATCCCTTCATGATAAGGTGGGCAATGTAGAAGGTCTTCCTAACTACTTTAGCTACATGGGTGTCGAATGACAGACTACTATCAACCTGGGTCCCCAGGTCGATAGGGGGTTAGTATTTTTTGTCACATGAAGTGTTCCTGTGCCTCCTAAATTCAATCACTTCATTTGTCAAACCCTCCAGTGAATTCCGATGGAATTCATAAGCACATAAATATTCGCCTGTACCCATAATATAAACATGCACCCGTTCAGCAACATTAGAATAAAATTGACTCCCTGAAATGTTACCTTCACATAGAAATATACTGGGATACCAGCACATATGTACCACCTAGGCCTATACTTATCTCTCTAATACTGCATTGTGTGACACACACGTGCACACACACACACACACACACACACACACACACACACACACACACACACACACACACACACACACACACACACCCCACACACACACACACACACACACACACACGCGCGCATAACGGACATACAATTCATGTCTTAAAAGAACACTGTACAATTTATACATTATATTCAGTCATTTCCCCATGCAGCATCCACCAAGTCATTGCTATCAGCTTATTTAAACAGATATAATAGGCAAAAATCGTAACACAATAAGCAGATTATGTGTGAGCTTCAGACTTACTTCACAAATATTTTCAAGGAGCCCTACTGGTCCCTTTAGTGAGGCAGATGTTCAACAGATACTATATTCAGGAAACACGTAAAGCATTCATTTTATTTAACATTACATGCCTATTTTGAAATAGTGAAAAGAAACTATGAAGTTCAGCATACACACACTTTTATTACACCAAAAACTGCAGTCTTTTTCTCCAGCCATAGAATCACAGAATTTTACTTAGTTACTCAACTGAGCAAAAACACCAGACAGGTATCAGGTAAGATTTCTCCTTTGTTTCTGGAACTAAAGTTTCTGAGTATGTCCATGCCAGTATGAGACCTCTTGTTACAATCATTTTGCAAAATACAGCATTGTGAGAGCTTTGGTGCTCCAAAAAAGTTAAGTACTTACACCCTTATCTGGGTTACCCAGCCAGCTGTGTATTATAGCTAAACCTTTTTGGCTGCTTGGTGTATCAGAGAGTCTGGCAGCTGCGGTTGTTTAATCTGGTATTCCTCCACATCTTCTTGATGTCAGAGCTCTTCCTCTTCCTAGAGATACCCCTTTCCCTGCTGAGCCCAAAATCAGAGCATCTTCTATCCTTTTTGGACTTTTCTTCTCTTTGCTTCTCTGATGATTACAAGGTTGTTTTTTGTCTATCTGTACAATTTCCTTCTGCTTTTTGTGTGGTTGTACAATCACAGTTTTTGCTTTCTGTCCTAGAAGGAAATCTTTCCATTGTCTCTTCCTTTTGACTGCTTTCAGTTGCCTCATAGGTTCATAGGTTCATAGGTTGGTACTAGGCTATCAGCCCTAGGGCCTATACAAGCCTAGACATAACAATTCCCTGGCTATTTCTTCCCACACTATTTACTTCCCTGGACCCCTGTCTAGCAGGAGAGCTATTTGCTCAGTTTCCCTTCCTTCTGTTGGAAGAGTAGTTCCTTTCTTGCAGGGTACCATTTTGTTGAGCACCTTTTGAAGTAACCACTTCCACTCCTCTGGAACCTCATAGAGGGTAGGCTGTGCTCTGGCCTGTATTTGTTGGATAAATTGCTGAGCCAACCCCAGAGTAGAAAACCTTTTATACCGATTCCCAACTACTACAAGCTTGGCTGGGTATAACATCCAGGAAACATGGGTCATCTGTTTCAGTTCGTGTCTTACTTCATTGAATGCCACAGATCACTTATATAGAGATTTGGAATAATTCTTTAAAGCTCTCACAAACGATCCTTTTGCCCCAGCACTTTGAAGTAGGTAAACATTATTTAGAATCCAGTCTTTGGCTGCATATGATTGCAGCTTGCAGATAACCTGTCTAGGTCTCCAGGCTCATTCTGCTTTCCTCTCCACTTTGTGAATTCTACTTCCTGGTCCATGGTGAATTCTACTTCCTGGTCCATGGTGAATTCTACTTCCTGGTTCATGGCAGTAGGATCACTCGAAGCAGGAAGACGTTTTCTGTGAAAGTATCAGCAGATCTAAGTCCGTCTCTGCTTCTGGTACCGCTTGCCATCTTATATTTCCTCAATGTTGATAATTTTATAAATCAGCTATTTTAATCAATAGCAGCTTAATTTATCACTATTGCTGTTATACCTGCACCTGTTGGTATGATAGTTTATCAGTCTGCTTTTTAGGTCATACTGCACATCTTGTAAATCTTGTAGTATACCAAAAATACATTCTTGCTGCTTGTTAATCCATTCTTGCAAGCTTTGAGCCTCTATGGAACTAGCTTGCAGCATAGCTAATCCTTTTGCCATGATTTCCTTTTCTGTAAGCGCATTTGCCATCTCCAAAGTCTTCTGACTGATGTCAGCAATGTCTTATACCATCTTTAAGGCTATTTTCTTGTTTGGGCTTTGCTGGTTGTAATTTTTCTCTCAGAAATAAGGAAAGTGCCTCCATTTTGGCTGCAAGGCCTGCATCCACCCTCTGAAGAAAAGGAAAACAAGCAGACATCTGGATCATCTTATCTCATCCAGCTGACCATTCCAGCGTCTTGGACCCATTCCTGAAATGGAGTTGCTGGCAGCCCAGATAGATGTCTTGCCTCAACCCTTTACCACTATGCTGTCATTCCTTTTGTAAAATGTCCATGATTTTGTAGAATGTCCCTAATTTTGCCTCATATTTTTGCTCTGTCCTTTGTCAACATTTTGATTTTTAGGTAAATCACAGACGATTACAGTCAGTCAGTCAATAATGCCAGGAATTAGAGTTAAGTGCTTCTTATTGTTCAGGAAATCCAACCTGATGCAAAGCCTATTGTTCTATTAATTTTTTGAAGTGAATTAGAGTAGTTTTAAAAACAGTCTCTAATTGCGAGTCTTTGCCCCCATATTACTTTTGGCTTTGTACATAATTCTCAACTGATCAACATGCATTTTATTTTTCTGTTTATTTATTTGTTTCATTGAATATTGTGCTAAAGATAGTACTACATTTTATTTTTCTGTTTATTTGTTTCATTGAATATTGTGGTCTCTCTGTCTCTCTGCAGTTAGTTTCCTGCCCTCCCTCCCTGTTCTTGTTGTGGTATTAATCTTGATGGCTTTGGAATTGCCCGCCCCTCCTGTAAATTTGTGTTCGAACACTCCTCTTGGGTCCATCTCATTTGCTCACTCAACCGAGTACAGTGAAATCATATTTTGATTTCAGACACTCCTACCAGTCCCACCTCTTCAGCTGTATCCCAGCTCTATCCCAGTCTAGTGTCATTAGCACATTCTACCTAATACAGAGAGAACATTTGAGAAGGCCTACTCACGTAGGTCCTTAACCTTGAATTATCTTCTGTTTCTCCTTTCTCCCTTCCACTTTACAAAAAAAAAAAAAATTTGCTAGAATCTCCTTGTGTTCTGACCGAGTGTGCTTCTCAGCTAATAAGTATATTTTTGTGCACTTTGTAACTGTTCAGAGTTGAATAAAACAATAACTGAATTCAGTTCAGAATACAGTTTAAATCAATTTAATTTATTCAAACTTTATTTGCCTTAATATTGCTACACACTCAAGTGTGCAAGCTTGCACTGCACTTGAATTGCTTTAGTGCTGTTTTATCTGCTTTTCTGTAAAAAAAAAATCTAAGCTTGTTTCCTGCCTTCACTGTAACTAGTCTAGTCCTGATAAAGATTTGCTGTATTCAGGACTGTTTGTTAGCGTCTGAGCCTCCCCCCCAAGCCTTTCTGTGTTGGAAGGAAGCCTTCTAGCTTATCAGTGGGAGTGGTAAGCACTAGGTAGCCTATCTACGACAAGAGTGGTTTCTGGCCCAGAAATTGTAGTTTGTTGTCAGTTTGTGCAGTTTTTCCATCTGTTTCAACTTTCTGGTTTAAAAGCCTACATTTGCGCTTCTTTCCCACCTTTCCTGTAACTAGTCTAGTCCAGATACAGATTTACTATATTCAGGACTGTTTGTAAGCTTCTGAGCCCCCAAGCCTTTCTGTGCTGGAGGGAAGCCTTCTAGCTTATCAGTGGGAGTGGTAAGCACTAGGTAGCCTATCAATTACAAGAGTGGTTTCTGGCCCAGAAATTGTAGTTTATTGGCCATTTGGGATGTTTTTTCTCTCTCTTTCAACTTTCTGGTTTAAAAGCCCACATTTGTGCCTGTTTTCCACCGTTCCTTTAATTAGTCTAGTCCAGATACAGATTTGCTGTATCCTGGACTGTTTGTAAGCTTCTGAGCCCCTCAAGCCTTTCTGTGTCAGAGGGAAGCCTTCTAGCTTGTCATCAGTGGGAGTGGTAAGCACTAGGTAGCCTGTCTACCACAAGAGGAGTGATTTCTGGCCCAGAAATTGTAGTTTATTGGCCGTTTAGGCAGTTTTTCCATATCTTTCAACATTCTGGTTTAAAAGCCCCTGTTTGCACTAGTTTCCCGCATTTCCTGTAACTAGTCTAGTCCAGATACAGATTTGCTGTATCCAGGACTGTTTGTAAGCTTCTAAGCAGTGCTGATGTCTGCTCTTCAATTTTTCCCTTAGATTTGCTAGTGCTCTCCTCTCCTGCACTTTTACTAACTTATTAGTCTAGCACTTTGCCAGACTTCTTGTAGCAAATATTGTAGCACACAAAAGTGCTACCAGCACTAAAAGTTCTACAAGGAAACAGCTACAGTACTTATTATTAATGCCCACCCCTCCAGGTATGTCTAAAGGTCAGTTCCCTGTGCTTTCTCCTATTAACCTGGTGAACTTGGGCATCCTGAGGCAATGTAGCAACTGCCTCATGTACACTGACAACCCTCTCCTCTTACTTCCCAACACTCAGACTTGTGAGAGATGCACTTATATATCCAAATTGGAAGCCACACACTCTCCAGCCAAGACTGGAATAGCTGGTCAGTAGTAGAAGGTCAACACTTGCACCACACCACATGGAACACATAGTCCTCCAGAACCCACACCAGCACTGCCTTCACATAAAAACATAAACCACACAGCCACCTTTGGGGAGGCTCTCAATAAAAATCTACCCAAACAGCAGAGACCACCAAGGCAGAAATGCACTCGACCACCACAACACAACACTAATCACGAGACACATATCTCTCCTAAACAGTGCACCACTCAACCAAGGCCCCCCAAGGCAAAACAGCATGCCCAAAACACTAGTCATAGGTGACTCGATAGTGAGGCACACTGATGTCCCACTCACTAGGTTGAATAAGGAGAAAGTAACAGTCAGCTGCCTGTCAGGTGCCAGGATCCAGCACATGATGCATGCACTCAGGTCCCTCAACAGCAGGTACAAATAATACTCTGTCATTGTACATATGGGTGTGAATGACCTGAGATGTACCTCCCTGGACTACATGAAAAGAGATATGGAGGAGCTCTCAGATTATGTAGCCCAGATGAGTATAACCCTAGCCCTGAGCAGCATCCTACCATCTCCCAGAATGATACCACAGTACAAGCAGAAAATGATTGATTTCAACTATAGGTTAAGTTTCTTGTGTCATTCTAAGGAGATCCAGTATCTGTCTGCCTGGGATGACATGATTGACAGACATCGATGCTTTGCCAAAGATGGCCTGCATCTGTCACCCCTGGGCTTCTGGATACTGGCCAAGGCTGTTGTCACTTCTATAATGCATTTTTAGGTGGTGTTCCAAAGACCAAGTTACCACCATAACAGCTGCAAACAAATGCAATCTGAGGGTCATGCTGCTCAATGCTAGAAGTCTAAATCTCAAAATGCACTCTCTCAAAACACTCCTTAAAATGGAGAACATCGACATTTGTGCTGTAACAGAGACCTGGCTTAAGGCAGCAGAAAGCACCCCTGCACTACCAGAATATAACTCATTCCACACCTTTTAGCCCCAGAACTTGGATAAAAGCTCCAAAGGGGGTGGTGTTTCCATATTCATAAAGGATGCCCACACCTCCAGACTGGGAGCCCAACATAATGCATTAGAGATACTTCAGGTGGAGCTAACATTGGGTAAGACAGCAATTCAGGTCGTAGCCTGCTATAAATCCCCAACCATGTCCCAAGATGCACACTCCACGTTCTTAAGCACCCTGGAGAATATTAGGGTCCACCCTAACACTCTCATACTGGGTGACTTCAACTACCCCTCCATTAACTGGGAAAACTACTCTTGTACCAATACACTTGCCCAGCGTTTGCTGGAACTAATTAATTCCAATGCCCTGGACCAGCTCATTTTTACCCCCACTAGAGGTAGCAGCATTCTTGACCTGGTCATTACTAACATGAGCAACTGTCTGACCAGAAACTTATCACCTTGGAAATCCACAACCCCCCCCCCACCATCACCACCACAAAGGTAACCACCATGAACAACTTCTCCTAAGCTAACTTTGGGCTCCTAAAAACAGAGGTGGCTAACTTCACAGCACCCATGCAAATGGAGAATAGTTGCATGACCCCGAATCATAAACCAGTGCACTGTACGAACACGTATACAAATGCATGGATCTTGCCATACCCAATAGAACCAAGATGCTCTCCTCCAAATAAAGAAAGCCAATCTGGTGGTCCCCTGTGATAAACAAACTCTACAACAGAAGGAGGAAACTGATGCAGAATAAGGTGAAGTCCCAAGACTGAAATTATAAGGTGAAGTCCCAAGACTGAAATAACTCCCTTATCAGCCTCAACAAAAAGTTGAGATCCCTCATCAAATTCTCTAAAGCTAGCTATAAAAACAGACTGCAGCAGATAGTAAAGACAACCACAAGGCCTTCTATAGTTATGTAAAGAATCTCCATGGCAATACCCAGATTTGCTGTGAGCTACTGCACAATAGTACCTCCTATACTGAGCCAACAGATATTGCCAATATACTGGTCGACAGATTCAGTGCCAACTTTAACCCCCCCAAAGGACCAATCACAATGCCAGAAGATTGCCATGCACCCAGTATTACTGCTGCACAGGTTAAAACAGCACTGTCCAAGGCCAAGAATACAGCTTCTATGGGACCTGGCAATATACCTGGGTGTGCTCTACATGAACTACAGAGTGAACTGGCACCTCACCTGTCTGTCCCATTCAAACACAGCCTCATCTCAGGCTTTGTCCCTACGAAATGGCACACTGCTACAGTCATCCCTCTCCACAAAGGAGGAGTGACTACAGACTTTGGGAGCTATCGTCCCATTAGCCTGATGAGTCTGATATGCAAAGCTATGGAACGCATCATCATGGACCTAATAAACAAGGATATAGGGAATCTCCAAACTCTGGATCCCACAGAGATTGGCTTTGTGAAAGATAGATCATGCCTGCTCAACTTGGTTGACTTCTTTGAGTCAGTCACCAGAGCTGTGGATGAAAGCAAGGTGGTTCATACAGCCTACCTCGATCTGGCCAAAGCCTTTGATACCATTCCCCACTCAGGAATCATAGAAAAACTCACTAAGCTAGGCATCAACCCCCTATATCACTAGGTGGGTTGCAAACTGGCTCACAGATATAATTCATAGTGTGAAAGTAGCTGACTCCAAGTTAGACTGCCAGCCAGTCATTTGTGGAGTCCCATAGGGTTCGGTCCTGGGTCCTCTCCTGTTTGGTATCGACTTCTCTGAAGTCCAGGCCAACACAAAGGGACTCTGGCTGACAAAGTTCGCAGATGATTGCAAGTTGGGAGCTATTATTAACTCCCCAAGTGATGTTGACATCCTACAGAAAGGCCTCAATGAGACCAACAACTGGTGTCAGAACCATGGCCTTAAGCTCAATGTCAAAAAAATGTGTTGTCATCCCTTTTGAGAAAAACTCAGTTCCCATAAATGACCACATCGATGGTAGTCCACTGAACACAGAAGGCGTTATAAGAGATCTGGGAACACAGGTTGACAGCAACCTCTCTTTTGACCACCACATTGCCACTGTGGTCAGAAAGTCCTTCTATGTGGCATATCTCATTACAAAGGGTTTTGCATCCAGGAAGAAAGAGGTCATTGTCTCCCTCTACTCTTCCCTCATTAGGTCAATCATCAAGTACAATACATTTGGCATGTACCTCAATAGACACCTGCAACAACTGGAACATCCACAGAAGTACCTCACAAAGTGGATTCTGGGCCTTACACACTTGCCTTATATGGATAGACTCAAAGAACTCCAACTATTCTCTGTCTCATATCGCCTACTTAGAGGAGATCTCTGCTTGACTTACAAAGCCATGTCTGACCCAGCTCTGTTAAAAATGCTACATCTAAAGAAATCCCAATCCCTCTGTACCACATGCTCCAGACACCTCTACCTCATTACCACAGTCAACAAAATGTGCTGGAGGGACAGGTTCATAACCCAGAGACTGCCCATGCTCTGGAATAGACTTCCCATACATGTGAAGTGGAGCGGTTCACTGGCCCTCTTCAAGAGAAATCTTGATGAGTGGATGGGAAATACAAAATTCACCCTGGGATAACTCCAGTGGCTCTACTCGACAGAGGCACTAGGACCTAAGGTGGGGTGGCACAATGCCAGGGTAATCCTATAGGCTAGGCTTGTAAAAGCTCCAGGGCCATTAACCTAGTACACACCTATGAACCTATGAAAATATGTTCACACCAGTGTGTCAGGAGATATTTTGCTGTTTCCAGAGATAATATGCTAATTTTTTGTAATATTCTCTAGTGGCGATATATATCTACTGTTGTAACACATTGGTGTAATTTAGCAAAACATGTTAACAAGAAAATGGTATGTATCATAAAATGGCCCTGGTGTTTTGATCAGTGGCAGCCTAACAAAGAGATGCTTGAATAGATTATTGCCAGACACAGACCTGGTCTGTACTGGCACATTGGCAGGTTGCAGCAAAGATGACATGTGAAGAAAAGCTACATTATGTTGTGGCTTAGGGGGTCCTCGGTCAGAAGTGACAGATAAATACTGCGAGTTCTGCCACTTTAGAAACTCAGATTCTAGCAAAAAACTGAGGATTCTGAAACTCCGGCTTATACCTTTTAAGCCTTTCTGCTAAAGGGGGATACACTCCCCTGTAACCCTATGTGGGAGGCTGCACCCCTGCTTCCCTGTTACTTATATATATATTACCATACAGCTTACTGTACCTCAGGAAAGGGGAAGAGAATGAAATACGCTACCATCTCAGAATTAGGACATACACCCCCGAACTGTACTTAAAGTGTCAGTATGCGAGGATTGCAATTTTTATCCTCATACTTTGAACAGGAACACTACTTCAGCACTGTTCTTCTTGTCAGATAAGGATAGAAAATTCTGGTGTTATTGCTGAATAGGAGGCATTTATTTTTGTGTTTTTTTAAATACTAATTCTTCAATCTACACTTCAAAAGAATGCTCTTTCACAGAAGAAAGCTTTTTTTTAACTGTTGGAAATCAAAACAATGTGAATGGGGATTTGGTGAGGAAGCTAGAATACTGCGAAATGAAAACAAACAGCGGCAAATCATCCAGAAATTTCTTAGAAACACCAATGATTTCCTGCACATCAGCAAGCCAAATGGCATTTGAAATACTTGGTCTAGAGGATATAAACCTCTTCTGCAACATCAACAGAACTGTTTGGAGGGGCAGGTATATCTTGCAGAGGATACAACTGCTCTGGAACAGAATCCCCATGCACATAAAACAAAGTTAATCTCTGTCCATATTCAAGCACAACTTGGATCTATGGATGGGAAACAGAAAACTTACTTCAGGGCTGTCCCCTGTACTACTAATGGACAGAGGTAGCTTCTAAACACAATGGACTCAGGAGCTGTTAATAAGTGTTTTGTTTGGATCACTGGTCCAAGGTTTCATTCCCTCAGCCTCCATTACCTAACTGTGTGACTCTAAGTAAATCATTTAACCAGCCACTGCTCCCAGGCTGAATCTGAAAAAGGTCTTTGGGAGTTAGTGTTCTACCATGAAAAACAAATGCAAATAAATAAACTTTAAAAGCAGCTTTCAAGAATATGTCAAAGTATAATGTGTGACTTTGAACAATAACTTCAAACATCCATGATACTTGTTTGCAAAGTTTGCCCTTGAATTAATAACAGAGAGAGCAACATATAAAGTAAAACAGCTTTTTAAAATCTTTTAGAATTTGATCCTGCTACACTTAACCTAAAGTACAGTATAACAAAGATTCTACAGCTTTTAAGGCCGTTAATTCTACACAGGTGCTCTTTGTTTCCGCCTGCTGGACATGCCTGTCAGTTTTGCTGAATATCCCTGATTTTGCCTTTCACTTTTACCCTGACCCTCATAAAAGTTTTGATTTTTTTTGTAAGTCTCTGAGGAGTACAGTCAGACAATAATACCAGACATTAGAGTCATAGTTTTATTTCTCAGAAAATGCACTCTGATGAAAATCCTCTTGTTCTTTTCAAGTGCATTAGAATAATATTTAATAACTGTTCCTGATTTTGATTATTTGCCCCCCATCATTATTTCCGGATTTGTCCAGAATTCTTTAAGCAAACAAGCTGAGAGAGTGTTTCTGTTTTTTGGTTTTTTTTGTTTTGTTTTGTTCTTTCAGATCTGGTGAAACAGTTTGCTCTCTTACACTTTTTCTTTCTTTTTTTCTTTTCTGTAATAGGCAATGCATGGAGAAGATAAAGCTTCATGCACCATGAAAAATTATGCTTGTCTCACCAATCATAGCATTGTTCTCAATATGGATGCCAAGATTCACTTCCTGAGCTTCACTGTTTTGGTGAATTCCTTCGCACCCATGTTTCAAACACATAATAAGCTGGTCATGATAGGAGATGTGATTATAACCCCGTATATCTTCTATTTTAGGAATTTTCCATGTAATTTCTTCCTTGCTAGAATTTTCACGAGTTGTCATTAAACAGCTTTTGAAAAAGAGGCTTTCCAAAATTCATTAGATGGCAAACTGTATTAAGCAAAACATTCAATATAAGGCAGAGGTAGGGGGAAAGGCTCTGTGATCTTAGTTGAATTGATTAATGAGTTGACCCAGCTGGCTTGATTAATGAGATTGCTGAACAAGGTTATATTGTAAGGGCTGATAGATACAAAACTGTAACTGTGCGATGCAGTAATAAAGAAGATTTCACTATCAACCGTTGTGTCAACACGTTTAGTATGGGAATGGCTCTTCTGTACACTTTAGATGTAAAGGAGGTTAAAAGTAATAAATGGAGTATTTTGCTGGTGATATTCAATTAAAGAAATAGCAGGTGAACAGAGGAAAAGAGCTAACAATTTAAAGAATAATTCTGAGAAAGGTAAAAGAGTCAATAGTACAGTGTTAGGCAGCAGTACTTACTCGTCTAATTCATGCAGTTACTGTAGGTTTATAACCCTCTCTCTATTGCTGCAATACCAGTATGTTTTAGATGTTATTGAAAGGTTTAATTGTTGTACCAATAATGTGGTTTATGCTGCAGAACATGTGAGCTTTGAAGCATTTTATAATTGTAGAACGACCAGGGAGGTTAGTTGTAGAATATATGAACACTGTTATGCCATTATAAAAAGGAATGGCTTGTTATGGCATACAAAGAAAGTTACAACTTCTGACATTACATTTCATTATTCATGTTGTAGAGCACATTGAACCTGACACTAGGACTGGTGATGCTGAAAACTTACTAGATATTAATGGATATAAATGGCACACAAAATGGAGTACCACTTCCTTTTATTCCTCATATGACTACATTAATTTTAAATATGTCTTGAAAAAAAGAAGCATGCATTAGAAAAATGTAAGTTACTATAAGTTAGCGTCTTAACTGGTACTATTGGAATTCCTGTCAAAGTTGGGAATGTACCATAAGTCTAAGAAACACTTACTGCATAATGTTTCAAATCAAAATGTCTTTTAACACCTGCAATGACTTAGCATAAGGCTCACTGAATGGCAACTAATACTGAACCCTGAAAAAATGTACGTTGTCAATAAAGCAGCATTAAAATTGCACAGCACTAGTTGTCATTAAACAGCTTTTGAAACAGTGGCCTTCTAAAATTTATCTGGCAACTACATTGTACCGAAAATGTTGTATAAGGTAGAGGGAAGGAGAAAGGCTCTGAAATCTGAACTAGAACTGCTAGATGCTGGTCAAAATCATGCTTTATCCTGTTACAGAAGCTGCATCTGATGGGTACTGAACATGGGACCCTCTCTAACCAACAAGACTGTGATGCTAGTGAATTTCACTGAAATTGCCGGAATGTAATAAGCTCACTTGAGTGGGAAACGTTTTCATCTTGTGGCTTTATTTGTTCTATTTTCTTGCTCTAAAAAGCCTGCAGTTTGAAAAAGTTTTTGCCCTTGAGACACACTGTAACTTTACAACTGGTTAATTGTTGAGATAAGAGAGTAAAATGTATACATTGCTTGTGTATGTATGTATGGATGTATTTATTTATTTTCTTAGCCTAGCTGGTCATTAGTTGGCCAAGTCTATTTACAGTAGAGACCTGTGAATAGTTCTAGTACACTATATACAGATAAAGCCGTATACTATGCACTGTAGGTATCCAAGACATACTGATTTAAAATTTTACATAACAAGGATTAGACTTATTCCACATTATTAACTTTGATGCAAATAAAACATATCTGTACCTAGACAATGGTCTCATCCTATTACTATAACATTAAGTATTGTCAGGATGTTCACAAGCCACAAGGTCATGAAATACTTATTGGCAACCTCCTTAAGCTTTTACGAATCTGTATAGAGACTGTAGTCAAGCCATGTCACATGACATGCAATACGTTAGGCCTGAAGATTCAAATTGTTAAAGAAATACTGTCCGCATGCTACAGCCTTTTTTCACAGAGGCTAATAAATACAGCTACTTAATAATACCTAGAAGGGAGCATTATTTAATTTATTTATTTGAATGTGTTAGCTGGGTAGGTGGGCTGGTCTAAAGGACCTTTTCAGCCATGGCTCAAGTCAAACTCAAAGGACATTTACAGGAATTAATAAAGTTAAACATATATAATATTTATGCTTTTCAGTATCCTTATATAACCATCGAGCAATAAAATGACATTTATTACGTATGTTAGAGTATTTAATTGTGATACTGCGGTGGTGGTGCTGCGGTAACGTTGTCGCCTCACAGTTAGACGTTGCCCGTTCGATTCTCAGTTAGACCGTCTTCTGTGTGTTGACATGCGTGAATGGGCATTCCTTCATTGAAGGCTGTGTGTTAGGCCCAGCAAGCCAGCATGTAAAAATCAACTGCCAATCATTAGCGGACCAGAGTTCCACTGTGGCGACCCCTAACCGGGAAAAGCCGAAAGAAAGAAGAAGAAGAGTATTTAATCGTGATATTTCAGGCTTTGGTAACAGACAGGCACTACTTGCAAATCTTCACAGCTTTTTATTAGCCCTGATTATTTAGAATACTTTAAACATAATTTCTTTATTTCTCAGTTCTGATGGCACAGCATTACTCCAGACCTGAGTCTGTTCTTGTTCCTTTGGCATGCAATTCTGGAACAACTCTCCAGAATCTCTGCAGACATTCCTTGGAACAACTCTTTGAATACACTCTAGATTAATCCAACAAATAGTTTATCTTTCTGCAGAGGTTGTAGTTCCCCTGCATTCTTGTTGCAATATTCTGTTTATGCTTTACAACTTTCCATAGTTTGTGCAAACTCCAAATTATCTTGAAAGCATATCTTTCCTAATCACTGCTGCTTCTGGCTGTTTATCTTCTCAATTTCTGTGAGTTCTCACTTTGTCTCCTATTATTGGTAATACTGTTCTGGATTAGTAACCACAGTAATATATTTGCTTTATTTTTCAAGTGATATTAATCCTCTGTTATCAGCAAAGCTACAGATGACAGCATTTTGCTGTGTAACCTCCGCTTGTTGAATAACTGAACTTTTGAAAGCTTGATGCCTTACAACAGACTAGTCTTAGATTTCATAACAGGATAATGCTCATACCAGATCATATTATAGGGTCATAGGAAGTTATTAGGCTATTGGCCCTGAGGCCCTTACAAGTCTAGCCAAGAATTTAGCCCATGTTCCAACAAGTCAGCACCCTATGGCACTATCCAGCAGGGACACAGGTGGAATCTCAGGGGTGTATTTTCTGTTCCCCATCCAGTTATCCACGTTGCACTTAAAAAGGTTTAATGAGGTACTCTGCTTTACATAGAGAGGGAGTCTATTAGTTCTCTGTGACTTTCTCAGAAGATGCTTGAAATTTTGAATGACTTTCCATTTCAGCATTCAGTTATAGATACCATAAGCTTGTTTTAGCATGCCTGGACTTCATTTCCTTATCTAGTGTTTTTAGCTTATAAATGGTTTACTATCAGCCATTGTCTGCCATGACAGTATCTGGTAGTATATGTATTAACGACATTGCAGATATTCTCTTCAGAGCATTAATCATATCCATATCTGAATACTTCAGAATATTTTGAAAAATCATCAAGGCATATTACATGCATAAGTTTTTTATAATGAAATAAATAAATTCTAGCTGTGCTCCACTGTCTTACAAGAACTGTACATGAAAACATTTCTTCTCTTGAGTTTCTCTTTTAGTAGGCATAACAGATTGTGCAACTTTGAATCTTCTGCTCTATCTGAGCTGACATTCCTGGTCAAACCAGAACATTAAAGGCTGTCTCTTTGCACTTCACTATGCCCACGTCTCAAGAATTCTTTACAGTATGTTTTTTAATAGATTTAGAATCATTTTTTTTTTCAGATTTAAACGTCAGACCTTGAATGCAGCTTATTTTTTTTCTTTAAATGAAACAGAACAGATCTCATTCCTTACTCCTGACTTTTCCTCTGGCCATCCTCTAACAGTAACTTATTTGAAAGACTAGATTTAGGTTCATAGGTGTGTACTAGGCCAACAGCCCTGGAGCCTTTATAACCCTAGCCCGTAGACGTGCCCTGGCATCATGCCGCCGTTAGCTCCTGGTGCCTCTATCAAGTAGAGCCACTGGAGTGATCCCTGTGGTGAACTTTCTATTTCTTAAACACTCATCAAGATTTCTCTTGGAAAGGGTCAGTGAGGTGCTCTGCTTGACAAGAAATCCTACAAATCTGCAAAACCGTTTTATTTTCTCATTTGTCATGTGTAACTGTGATATAACTCTACAACCCAACACACATCTAGATCACTTCCTAGCAGATTTTTATGTGGCTCCTGCAAAAGCAAGCAAATTAACAAATCAGCTATTTAGTTTTCTTTACCTGATCTGTAGTTATCTCTTGGAGTATACTCAAGAAGCTGAAATAACATTCTATGTAAGTGTGGTAGTGTTTTACAGAAAGGCTTTTTGCACATATTTTGAAAAAAGTTTCTAAAAATATTTCTATACCATAAATACATACATGTAACATTTCACATCAGTACACTAAGCAGCTTATTTTGATCTGATGGTAACTCTTGTATATGTCTGTAAATACCTTGACTAAAAGACAATTGGTATTCTCTTATATAAAAATCACTAAACCTAAATTGTTCTGAATGGCATCTACTTGTGCTGCCACTGGCTTACTAACATAAAATTATTGGAAAGTAAATGCTTGTATAACCATTGTTCTGAGTGTTTCAAAAGTCCTTCTTTATTCTCAACTCTACTCTAAGTCAAATTTTGTTCTAAAAGCTTTTCAAGTGTATTAACGACATTGCATCATTCCTATAAAATAAAGGCTATTTTTATTTTGGTGTTACCGTTTCTAATTTTTTTTTTTGAATCTGGGTTTAGCCTTTCTGAGGTCAGAATATGTTCCATATACTTCAGTTTTGTCACTTTGGTGTAAGTCTTGCAGCTTGACTTGAAATTATACTCTCTATATCCTTAGCAGCTGCATCATTCTGTTGCCATTTTCTTCCAGCAACTGACTCCATATTAGTACATGATTTGTTATTCTAAGCCTTCTAATGCTAGTACAACAGCTTTCAGAAACACCTCAGGTCCTGATGACATACTGGAAGGAAATCTTCTCAAATGCATATTAAAATAATATTCGAGTGATTAGCGTAATTCCATGTCCACATTACTTGCTTCAATAAAGTATTAGTCTAAGGGTGCGCACGCAAAACAAAGAAACTATGTTTCTGCAGGGGGGCTTGATACAGTAGAGTTAGGAAATTTACTTTTTCCTACTGTAGTGCGATCTTGGAGTTGGCTTATTTCATTTACGAGGTGTGTGGGGGGTGCAGGGGGGCTTGCCCCCCTGCAGAAACGTAGTAAAAAGTGTGTTTGGTATCATTATATGTGGAGGGGATGTTTATTTTATTGTGATTTGTAGTGTTAGAAACTAACTTAACTTGCAACATTTACTGTATATACTGTTGATAATCAATATCTTGCTATTATATTAAAGCCAACAACCTGTAATGTTGCTTACTATTGCTGCAACTTTGTATCTCTATTTATCATGTACATGATGTGGAACTTTTCTCCTCTGGCATCCTCTGAAAAAGGACCTGCGTCCAGTCAGAATTTCCCGGTAAATAAATGCAAATAAATAAATAATAAATAAACAGATGTTATGAAATTCAATGTTTATTTTGGGTTTTAGATGTTCTGGTCTAAATTTTATGAAATTAGATGTTATGGGTTTTAGATGTTTTGAAGTAGACCCCTATATATATATATATATATATATATATATATATATATATATATATATATATATATATATATCATTATATCAAAAATAGATTGCCCCATATGCCACATGATCTTGTAGGGCTGTCACTTAATTTCTTTTCTTTTGCTGTGATTGTCTGCATAAGAGAGCTCTGAGCATGGCCAAGGCTGGTGTGCAGCCCATGAGCAGTACCACTGTTCTTACTTCCATGTAGCCATCAAACACTCCTAGATGCTCTTCCCATGATCACTGCAGTGTCAGCAGCCATGTTATTAAATGAGCTACTCATCTCACAAACTTGCCTGGCTGCATTCATTCTTAGTGAGCACTGAGGCTTGTTTAGCATGTACACTAAGCAGAGGGCTGCTGGCTTTGATTGTGGCCACAGTGTTTCTGAATCCCAGAGTATGTCTGTCACTTTCCCTCAGATGTGCTACTTTTGTACATACAGTCTGCAATACACAACCTTCAGCAGAAACGTTACACAGTGATACCTGCCATGGTCAGTGTGCCATGAAGGGCAAAAGCAATAACTGCCATCATTAGTCATCATAGCAGTGGTCATACTTTTTTGTGTGTAGGTGAAGACCATACATGTCTTATTACTTTTGGGTGTTTCTCTGCTTAACAATGACAGCATGTTTGCATACCCTTCTGGGATTCAATACATAGTCTGCCTACCTTACAGACACTGCCTATTCACATGCAGGTAGTTGGCTGGAAGATAGCTACTACTTGGGAAAATGTTGCACTTAGTTTGAGTAAGTAGAAATCTCATTTTAAAAGGTACTAATTATCTTTAACAAGTGCATCAAATTCTCCAAGTGCAGCTCTGTAACTTCTTTCATAGAGAAAAAAAGGTGTTTTACCTCATTCTAGTTGTGGTCATTGAGCTAGTTGTGGTCATTGAGCACAGTGGTTATGTGAATGAGAGCTCAACTTATTAATCTGTCTGATTTGTTCATTGTACTGTTGCACCCAGTTGGATAACATGACAGCTAATTCTATACTGTGTTGTGCACATGCCAGAGCTCCGTGGCCCTCATAGTGCATGTGTAGACAACAATATGGCATAGGGACTGTACCTGCAGTTCCACGTTATACATACATGAAATGCAGTCACTGTAGTAAATGCTGTATTCATAGCTTATAATCACTGACAAAGTGTAAACACAAGGCTGCCATTTTCAGATCTCATACTCCTCTTTTCTAGTACTGAGCTGTGGTGCTGTTTATGATATGCCCTGCTATAAAGTGTGCAACTCAGTTGTCCCACTTTGTGCATTATATCATAACTGGATCACAGGTGTGGATGTGAGATGCCACACATATATCTCTGCAGTTAAGCACCATTTAACAATGTTTGGTGAAGGTACTGAACCTTACAGTTCTCAAGAATGGTACACAGAATAAAGTAACATTTTCCTGGATTTCCTACATCATGACCATGAGAATTAATTATTGTATGAGAAGTATGAGGGCCCTGAATAGAAGACTGATGCCTAGAACTCTCTGCTCAGGGCAGTCAGTGCTGCAGCTAGCATCCCACATACAGGTGAGCACTGGCACCAGGTGAGCACTGGCACCAGGTAAGCACTGGCACCAGGTGAGCAATGCCACCAGGTGAGCACTGGCATCAGGTGAGCACTGGCATCAGGTGAGCACTGGCATCAGGTGAGCACTGGCACCAGGTGAGCACTGGCACCAGGTGAGCAATGGCACTGTCATTATAGTAATCTAAAGAGGTTGCATCCCAACTCCTTGGCCTGTGAGAAGATGAGGTTACAGATGGAGAGATGGAGTACGAGAAAAGTACTGCATTTCTTCACAGTTAGACTTGTATATTAGCAATGAGGGGTGTATAGAGGTTGTATATATCTGTTTATGTTTCCCAGCCCCTGGGGTTATGGCAGCGAATCTACAGTTGCCCAGGAGGAGGATGGAGCACCATACCAGATGCAAAAGTATACCTGCCTATTACAGTACAGATTAGAGTATTCACATATCTCTTTACCTTGTCCATGTTGGATGGACTGTGTATGTTCTAAGCTTATAGCTATTGTCTGCAACCATGTTATTTGCTCTTTAATGGCAATTCATCTAAAGTAGCATAAATCGATGTGGGTGTCTGATGACGTCAGAACAGCTCAGCAGGTTAAGGGCATGTGCTGTATGGGGTTCAACCCCCCCCCGGATGGTGTATCAACAATGATGAGAGGAAGGTGACTGTTGTAGTTTCATGTACACTAGCCTGATAACACAGTAACATATACGGCTGTATTTTTTCAGTATACGTTGTAGTTTCATGTACACTAGCCTGATAACACAGTAACATATACGGCTGTATTTTTTCACTATACGTTGTAGTTTCATGTACACTAGCCTGATAACACAGTAACATATACGGCTGTATTTTTTCACTATACGTTGTAGTTTCATGTACACTAGCCTGATAACACAGTAACATATAAGGCTGTATTTTTTCACTATACGTTGTAGTTTCATGTACACTAGCCTGATAACACAGTAACATATAAGGCTGTATTTTTTCAGTATACGTTGTAGTTTCATGTACACTAGACT
This sequence comes from Protopterus annectens, assembly GCF_019279795.1. Taxonomy (NCBI): domain Eukaryota; kingdom Metazoa; phylum Chordata; order Ceratodontiformes; family Protopteridae; genus Protopterus; species Protopterus annectens. The sequence goes on from NC_056751.1 coordinate 749,514,214, forward strand.
GATAACACAGTAACATATAAGGCTGTATTTTTTCAGTATACGTTGTAGTTTCATGTACACTAGCCTGATAACACAGTAACATATACGGCTGTATTTTTTCACTATATGTTGTAGTTTCATGTACACTAGCCTGATAACACAGTAACATACACGGCTGTATTTTTTCACTATATGTTGTAGTTTCATGTACACTAGCCTGATAACACAGTAACATATACGGCTGTATTTTTTCAGTATACGTTGTAGTTTCATGTACACTAGCCTGATAACACAGTAACATATACGGCTGTATTTTTTCAGTATACGTTGTAGTTTCATGTACACTAGCCTGAAAACACAGTAACATATACGGCTGTATTTTTTCAGTATACGTTGTAGTTTCATGTACACTAGCCTGATAACACAGTAACATATACGGCTGTATTTTTTCACTATACGTTGTAGTTTCATGTACACTAGCCTGATAACACAGTAACATATAAGGCTGTATTTTTTCACTATACGTTGTAGTTTCATGTACACTAGCCTGATAACACAGTAACATATACGGCTGTATTTTTTCACTATACGTTGTAGTTTCATGTACACTAGCCTGATAACACAGTAACATATACGGCTGTATTTTTTCACTATACGTTGTAGTTTCATGTACACTAGCCTGATAACACAGTAACATATACGGCTGTATTTTTCACTATACGTTGTAGTTTCATGTACACTAGCCTGATAACACAGTAACATATACGGCTGTATTTTTTCAGTATACGTTGTAGTTTCATGTACACTAGCCTGATAACACATTAACATATACGGCTGTATTTTTTCACTATACGTTGTAGTTTCATGTACACTAGCCTGATAACACAGTAACATATAAGGCTGTATTTTTTCACTATACGTTGTAGTTTCATGTACACTAGCCTGATAACACAGTAACATATACGGCTGTATTTTTTCAGTATACGTTGTAGTTTCATGTACACTAGCCTGATAACACAATAACATATAAGGCTGTATTTTTTCACTATACGTTGTAGTTTCATGTACACTAGCCTGATAACACAGTAACATATACGGCTGTATTTTTTCAGTATATGTTGTAGTTTCATGTACACTAGCCTGATAACACAGTAACATATAAGGCTGTATTTTTTCACTATACGTTGTAATTTCATGTACACTAGCCTGATAACACAGTAACATATAAGGCTGTATTTTTTCACTATATGTTGTAGTTTCATGTACACTAGCCTGATAACACAGTAACATATATGGCTGTATTTTTTCAGTATACGTTGTAGTTTCATGTACACTAGCCTGATAACACAGTAACATATACGGCTGTATTTTTTCAGTATACATTGTAGTTTCATGTACACTAGCCTGATAACACAGTAACATATACGGCTGTATTTTTTCAGTATACGTTGTAGTTTCATGTACACTAGCCTGATAACACAGTAACATATAAGGCTGTATTTTTTCACTATACGTTGTAGTTTCATGTACACTAGCCTGATAACACAGTAACATATACGGCTGTATTTTTTCACTATACGTTGTAGTTTCATGTACACTAGCCTGATAACACAGTAACATATACGGCTGTATTTTTTCACTATACGTTGTAGTTTCATGTACACTAGCCTGATAACACAGTAACATATAAGGCTGTATTTTTTCAGTATACATTGTAGTTTCATATACACTAGCCTGATAACACAGTAACATATAAGGCTGTATTTTTTCAGTATACGTTGTAGTTTCATGTACACTAGCCTGATAACACAGTAACATATAAGGCTGTATTTTTTCAGTATACGTTGTAGTTTCATGTACACTAGCCTGATAACACAGTAACATATACGGCTGTATTTTTTCACTATATGTTGTAGTTTCATGTACACTAGCCTGATAACACAGTAACATATACGGCTGTATTTTTTCACTATATGTTGTAGTTTCATGTACACTAGCCTGATAACACAGTAACATATACGGCTGTATTTTTTCAGTATACGTTGTAGTTTCATGTACACTAGCCTGATAATCCAGTAACATATACGGCTGTATTTTTTCAGTATACGTTGTAGTTTCATGTACACTAGCCTGAAAACACAGTAACATATACGGCTGTATTTTTTCACTATACGTTGTAGTTTCATGTACACTAGCCTGATAACACAGTAACATATACGGCTGTATTTTTTCACTATACATTGTAGTTTCATGTACACTAGCCTGATAACACAGTAACATATAAGGCTGTATTTTTTCAGTGTACGTTGTAGTTTCATGTACACTAGCCTGATAACACAGTAACATATACGGCTGTATTTTTTCACTATACGTTGTAGTTTCATGTACACTAGCCTGATAACACAGTAACATATACGGCTGTATTTTTTCACTATACGTTGTAGTTTCATGTACACTAGCCTGATAACACAGTAACATATACGGCTGTATTTTTTCACTATACATTGTAGTTTCATGTACACTAGCCTGATAACACAGTAACATATAAGGCTGTATTTTTTCACTATCGTTGTAGTTTCATGTACACTAGCCTGATAACACAGTAACATATACGGCTGTATTTTTTCAGTATACGTTGTAGTTTCATGTACACTAGCCTGATAACACAATAACATATAAGGCTGTATTTTTTCACTATACGTTGTAGTTTCATGTACACTAGCCTGATAACACAGTAACATATACGGCTGTATTTTTTCAGTATATGTTGTAGTTTCATGTACACTAGCCTGATAACACAGTAACATATACGGCTGTATTTTTTCACTATACGTTGTAGTTTCATGTACACTAGCCTGATAACACAGTAACATATAAGGCTGTATTTTTCACTATACGTTGTAGTTTCATGTACACTAGCCTGATAACACAGTAACATATATGGCTGTATTTTTCACTATACGTTGTAGTTTCATGTACACTAGCCTGATAACACAGTAACATATACGGCTGTATTTTTTCAGTATACATTGTAGTTTCATGTACACTAGCCTGATAACACAGTAACATATACGGCTGTATTTTTTCACTATACGTTGTAGTTTCATGTACACTAGCCTGATAACACAGTAACATATAAGGCTGTATTTTTTCACTATACGCTGTAGTTTCATGTACACTAGCCTGATAACACAGTAACATATACGGCTGTATTTTTCACTATACGTTGTAGTTTCATGTACACTAGCCTGATAACACAGTAACATATAAGGCTGTATTTTTCACTATACGTTGTAGTTTCATGTACACTAGCCTGATAACACAGTAACATATACGGCTGTATTTTTTCACTATACGTTGTAGTTTCATGTACACTAGCCTGATAACACAGTAACATATAAGGCTGTATTTTTTCAGTATACGTTGTAGTTTCATGTACACTAGCCTGATAACACAGTAACATATACGGCTGTATTTTTTCACTATATGTTGTAGTTTCATGTACACTAGCCTGATAACACAGTAACATATACGGCTGTATTTTTTCACTATATGTTGTAGTTTCATGTACACTAGCCTGATAACACAGTAACATATACGGCTGTATTTTTTCAGTATACGTTGTAGTTTCATGTACACTAGCCTGATAATCCAGTAACATATACGGCTGTATTTTTTCACTATACGTTGTAGTTTCATGTACACTAGCCTGATAACACAGTAACATATACGGCTGTATTTTTTCACTATACGTTGTAGTTTCATGTACACTAGCCTGATAACACAGTAACATATACGGCTGTATTTTTTCACTATCGCTGTAGTTTCATGTACACTAGCCTGATAACACAGTAACATATAAGGCTGTATTTTTTCACTATACGTTGTAGTTTCATGTACACTAGCCTGATAACACAGTAACATATACGGCTGTATTTTTTCAGTATACGTTGTAGTTTCATGTACACTAGCCTGATAACACAATAACATATAAGGCTGTATTTTTTCACTATACGTTGTAGTTTCATGTACACTAGCCTGATAACACAGTAACATATACAGCTGTATTTTTTCAGTATATGTTGTAGTTTCATGTACACTAGCCTGATAACACAGTAACATATACGGCTGTATTTTTTCACTATACGTTGTAGTTTCATGTACACTAGCCTGATAACACAGTAACATATAAGGCTGTATTTTTTCACTATACGTTGTAGTTTCATGTACACTAGCCTGATAACACAGTAACATATATGGCTGTATTTTTTCACTATACGTTGTAGTTTCATGTACACTAGCCTGATAACACAGTAACATATACGGCTGTATTTTTTCAGTATACATTGTAGTTTCATGTACACTAGCCTGATAACACAGTAACATATACGGCTGTATTTTTTCAGTATACGTTGTAGTTTCATGTACACTAGCCTGATAACACAGTAACATATAAGGCTGTATTTTTTCACTATACGTTGTAGTTTCATGTACACTAGCCTGATAACACAGTAACATATACGGCTGTATTTTTTCACTATCGTTGTAGTTTCATGTACACTAGCCTGATAACACAGTAACATATAAGGCTGTATTTTTTCACTATACGTTGTAGTTTCATGTACACTAGCCTGATAACACAGTAACATATACGGCTGTATTTTTTCACTATACGTTGTAGTTTCATGTACACTAGCCTGATAACACAGTAACATATAAGGCTGTATTTTTTCACTATACGTTGTAGTTTCATGTACACTAGCCTGATAACACAGTAACATATACGGCTGTATTTTTTCAGTATACATTGTAGTTTCATGTACACTAGCCTGATAACACAGTAACATATACGGCTGTATTTTTTCACTATACGTTGTAGTTTCATGTACACTAGCCTGATAACACAGTAACATATACGGCTGTATTTTTTCAGTATATGTTGTAGTTTCATGTACACTAGCCTGATAACACAGTAACATATAAGGCTGTATTTTTTCACTATACGTTGTAGTTTCATGTACACTAGCCTGATAACACAGTAACATATAAGGCTGTATTTTTTCACTATACGTTGTAGTTTCATGTACACTAGCCTGATAACACAGTAACATATACGGCTGTATTTTTTCACTATACGTTGTAGTTTCATGTACACTAGCCTGATAACACAGTAACATATAAGGCTGTATTTTTCACTATACGCTGTAGTTTCATGTACACTAGCCTGATAACACAGTAACATATACGGCTGTATTTTTCACTATACGTTGTAGTTTCATGTACACTAGCCTGATAACACAGTAACATATACGGCTGTATTTTTTCACTATACGTTGTAGTTTCATGTACACTAGCCTGATAATCCAGTAACATATACGGCTGTATTTTTTCAGTATACGTTGTAGTTTCATGTACAATAGCCTGATAACACAATAACATATAAGGCTGTATTTTTTCACTATACGTTGTAGTTTCATGTACACTAGCCTGATAACACAGTAACATATACGGCTGTATTTTTTCACTATACGTTGTAGTTTCATGTACACTAGCCTGATAACACAGTAACATATAAGGCTGTATTTTTTCACTATACGTTGTAGTTTCATGTACACTAGCCTGATAACACAGTAACATATAAGGCTGTATTTTTTCACTATACGTTGTAGTTTCATGTACACTAGCCTGATAACACAGTAACATATAAGGCTGTATTTTTTCACTATACATTGTAGTTTCATGTACACTAGCCTGATAACACAGTAACATATAAGGCTGTATTTTTTCACTATACGTTGTAGTTTCATGTACACTAGCCTGATAACACAGTAACATATACGGCTGTATTTTTTCACTATACATTGTAGTTTCATGTACACTAGCCTGATAACACAGTAACATATACGGCTGTATTTTTTCAGTATACGTTGTAGTTTCATGTACACTAGCCTGATAACACAGTAACATATATGGCTGTATTTTTTCAGTATATGTGTGCTTGTTTTCTCTCTCACCCTATTTTTTGCTTTCCTTTCTTTCACATCATTTTTCCTGTTTGTTTCACAATTACTCAGCAGCTACACCTGTGGCTATCGATGCACCAACCAAGGAAGGCCACCTCCACACACATCAACAGAGTCCAAATATCACCTGCAGCTGAAGAAACATTGACTGGATGTAGACGCTGTTGTTCCTGTAGAAGTGACAAGTATATTACCCAAGGGTAGCTGGCTGACACAATAGAGGACATGGTTGAATGACAGCCTGATACCCACATTTAGCATCTTAATAGCCTCCTCCTGCAACTGTTCCATCTGAGTCAGGACCTAGGGGTGAGAGAACCCAGGGTGGACATTAGGCTCTCACTGGACTGTGGGTAGGCAGGCAGAGGATGTCAGATGGGAAAATCCATCTTATCCCCATCACAGTGTTCCCATTCATCTATGTTTTATTTCCTTCCTTGTTTTTTCTCTCTCCCTTGTATCTGACCATCAGCACATCCCAGTGCATACTTTATACCTTGATATTAGGTCTGCCTACCCCTCCTAACCTCCTCAAACATGATCTGACAGGTTAGTTCTGGCAAAGAGCTTAAGGGAATCGAAGGAACCTTGTTCCATTCACTTATTTGGAGGGTTTCCCCTTTCATGACCTACCCTCATTACCCCCTCCCCCCTGCATTAATCTGGTATGCCTGAGGGTAGGCATGCAATGGGGGCATTCTAGCTTATCACCCTGTCTAAACAGTAGCTCAGTCAATGTTCACTCCTCTCCTCTCTTTGGACCATGCCCCTCCCATTAAGTCCCTGGCCTTCAGTAGGCCTCATATGCAGGAAATTCACAGATGACTGCTCCCTCCTCCGAATGGGCACACCTCACTCTCCTTACTAACATGCAGAACCCCTTGCTGCAGATCAAACCTAGGTCAACTGAGCCATAGTTAGGGTCTTAACCCTCTATGCCACAGCACTGGTGCATTCCTTACCTGCTTGTTGTCCAGTCGGCACCATCGCCATTGACTTGCCTTTGTCTGTCTGGTGTCTCCTACTCCACTGCACCCTCCATGTGTCAGCACCTCCCTTCTCAGTCTTCTTTAGCTTTTATGTCAGTTCATTTGCCCCTGCTTGCTGGTATGACCCCCTGCCACTGCAGCACCTCTCCTTGCTTCCTTCCTCTGCTATCCTTCTTGATATTCCCATCAGCTGTACATCCTTGTTCCCAATCGAGCGTTATTCAATCCCCATTTGCAGTAACAACTGACACTGAATATTACTTCCCAGTGTTTACTTTCTGGTTATTTTTTTTCCATTGCTCTTGATTTTCCTCAAACAGCTACAGTGACTGACTTTATTACATTTTGTTGAAATCACAGTTTGGAAGACATGTCTCTGAGCTACTGCACAATGGTACCTCCTATACCGAGCCAACAGATATTGCCAATATACTGGCTGACAGACTCAATGGCAACTTTACTCCCCCTCCCCAGGGACCAGTCATAATACCAGTAGATTCCCAGGCACCCAGTATTACTGCTGCACAGGTTAAAACAGCACTGCCCAAGGCCAAGAATACAGCTTCTATTGGACCTGACAATATCCCTAGCTGTGTTCTACATGAACTACAGACTGAACTGGCACCTCACCTGTGTGCCCTGTTCAATCACAGCCTCACCTCAGGCTTTGTCCCTACCGAATGGTGCACTGCTACAGTCATCCCTCTCCACAAAGGAGGAGCGACAACAGACCCTGGGAACTATCGCTCCATTAGCCTGGTGAGTCTGATATGTAAAGCTATGGAATGCATCATCATGGACCTAATAAACAAGGATATAGGGAATCTCCAAACTCTGGATTCCACACAGTTTGGTTTTGTGAAGGGTAGATCATGCCTGCTCAATGTGGTCAACTTCTTTGAGTCAGTCACCAGAGCTGTGGATAAAGGCAAGCTGGTTCATACAGCCTACCTTGATATGGCCAAGGCTTTTGATATCATTCCCCACTCAGAAATCATAGAGAAAACTCACTAAGCTTGGCATCAACCCCTATATCAGTAGGTGGGTTGCAAACTGGCTCACAGGTAGAACCCACAGTATGAAAGTAGCTGACTCCAAGTCAGACTGTCGACCAGTCATGAGTGGAGTCCCACAGCGTTTGGTCCTGGGTCCTCTCCTGTTTGGTATCTACTTCTCTGAAGTCCAGGCCAACACAAAGGGACTCTGGCTGACAAAGTTCACAGATGATTGCAAGTTGGGAGCTATTATTAACTCCCTGAGTGATGTTGCCATCCTATAGAAAGGCCTCACTGAGATAAATGACTGGTGTCAGAAACATGGCCTTAAGCTCAATGCCAAAAAATGTGTTGCATCCCTTTTGGGAAAAAGCCATTTCCCATGAATTACCACATCGATGGTAGTCCACGGAACACAGAAGGCATTATAAGAGATCTGGGAACACAGGTTGACAGCAACCTCTCTTTTGTTCACCACATTGCCACTGTGGTCAGAAAGTCCTTCTATGTGGCACATCTCATTACAAAGGGTTTTGCATCCAGGAAGAAAGAGGTCATTGTCTCCCCCTACTCTTCCCTCATTAGGCCAGTCATTGAGTACAATGTCCCATTTGGCGTGTACCTCACTAAACATTTGCAGCAATTGGAGAGGCCACAAAAGTACCTCACAAAGAGGATCCTAGGCCTTAAAGAGACAGACTAAAAAAACTCCAGCTATTCTCTGTCTCATATTGTCTACTTAGAGGCAATCTCTGCTTGACTTACAAAGGCATGTCTGACCCAGCTCTGTTAGAAATGCTACATCTAAAGAAATCCCAATCCCTCCACACCACATGCTTCAGATACCTCATCCTCATTACTTCAATCAACAGAACATACTGGAGGGACAGGTTCATAACCCAGAGACTGCCCATGCTATGGAATAGACTTCCCATACATGTCAAACAGAGCACCCCACTGGCCCTCTTCAAGAAAAATTTAGATGAGTGGATGGGAAATTGAAAATTCACCTCAGGGATCTTTCCGGTGGCTTTACTTGACAGAGGCACTGGGAACTAAGGTCGGGTGGCACGATGCCAGGGTAATCCTATGGGCTAGGCTTGTAAAGGCCCCAGGGCCATTAGCGTAGTACACACCTATGAATCTATGAACCTAATATAAATAAATAAATTATGCATCTGCCCCCCACAAAAAAAATTACACCATCTTTCCTTCCCCTATCCTGTTGTTTCCTCAGCAGTTTCATATACTGTGATCCTCTGTACTTGTTTCCCCTTTTCCACAATGTTCTATGCTCTTATTTCTGCCCGTTCATCTGGTAAAAAAAAATAGATTAAAAAAAAATGCTGTGGTCCTTCTCACTGGGACAGCTTCCTTACCTAGCTTGTCTCTTCTATGGGAGTGTGTCTTTACAAAGACACTTCAAGGCATGTACACACACCATGAGCTTGCTGTATCCCTCAGTCACACCTTATGTTCTTTCACTACATACCTTGTTCTGGCCATGAACATGATTCTTAATGAGCTCCTGTAGGTAGCTTTTTCCTTTTGTTGATCATTAATGCTGTTAGAGCCACATCACATGCAACAAGTAAATAGCATCTGACTGTGCATGGCCATGGGCTGAGGGATGACATAATGGTTAAAGTAATTACCTCACAACCAAGAAATACAGAGTTTAATTCTCACCAAGGAAAACTGACTTGGCTTAAAATGGCCCCCAAGAGCAGCTACTTGCCTATGAACAATGCCTCTGAATCCTGAAGTCCATTTTATTTGTATTTGTTAACTGTGTAGCTATTGATACAAATAAGTCATTTTCTGATTAGGACAAGGAAAGACAATACAGGCATAAGAATGTAATAAAATTATAGTAAAATATGTATATAACAAAGATGAAAGTCTACATGCAAACTCTGTATGTTTAGGTGTTGCATCATATTTATGGCTGTATTCAGTTTTATTTGAAGCCAACTTCTAAGTGGCCTCTGGAACTACGCGAGTTATGCAGTACTTGAGTATTACAATAATACTTTGATAAGCATAATAAATATACTTATGCAGACTGGGTTTGAAGGGAGGAGTAGAAGACAGGAAAGGGAGGAGTAGAAGACAGGAAAGGGAGGAGTAGAAGACAGGAAAGAGTAAGAGAAGGGAAGCAGAAATAGTAGAGATGTAATAGTTGGTGCATACAGGTGGCTGATGAGAAGGAGAGAGGATTAGTCCTCCTGTCATGTGTTGAGTTAGTTTATGTTTCTGAGAAAGTTTTATGGAAAAATAGAAATGAGGTGATTATGTGATTCTGCTTCAGTGAAAGCATTTTCAGGTAGTGTCTTTGACAAGAATCTGTTACAATTCTGAGTTTTGGGGATAGGGAGTTACAAACACTGATGGACCATAGTAGAGAAGCTGTGATCCATGCCATGCAGCTTGTTCCTTGAAGTCAGTAAAGAATGGATGGAAAGGAATTAGGGTATTGGGTTATAATTGGGTGTTCTTTCTGTCAACCTTCTAGAAAAGTATGTCTATCCCCATGGCACAGAGGAATAAAGCCCTTACTGTGTCTCAGATGATGCAAGTTTGACTAGTAATGCTGGTGCTGGAGGGACTGTACTAGGGGATGAGAGTAAGCGGCTAACACTGGCGTGCTTGTCTTTGAGAGAGGGAGGGAGGATTCCTAGGATTCTAGTAATTGCAGCTTTGAGAGACTGACAAGCTCTGTGCTACAAGCAGTATATTGCTTGACTATAAGGTTGAGCATGTACTTCCCACAGGCAACAAATGCAGACCTTGCAATCCTGCCACGGGGTGGAAGGGGGTAAGTATGATGCTGCACCAGTACCCTCATTCTCCTCACTGGCCCTAGATGTAGGGGTGAATTGAGTCTGGGGGAGGGTAAGTCAAGTCTGATGGACTCATTGAATGAGGATAGCAAGTAGTGGCAGCTTATACTCAGCTACATAGAAGAGGAGCAAAAAAAGTCTGCAAAGAAGTCAACGTTAAGGAATTTAAGGCAATATGTGCTATTAATAGAGTACATCTAAGTTTTATTGGTAGCCAGTAATGTACAGTAGTGGTCTCTTTGGTGTGGTATGTGCTATGAATATAGAAATGCTGTTAGTGGTGCTTTGAAGAAATGGTAGCTTTTACTTTGAGGCCCTTGCAATGACTAGTGGACCACATTTTAACTAAAGTAGCAGGATGCTTTTGCCAATGGCCATTCTACTTTCTGGAGACAAAGTGTGGGTGATTTTATTTTACAAAAATAGTACTTGGTTAATCTTTGATTTTGTTATTTTGATGTGGTACTGGAAACCTGGAAAGTGAGAGTTTGGTCCTAGGCAGACTCAAAAGACATTTAAAATAAGGGGTGGTTTCAGTGGGTCCCTCGCTGCTCATTAGTGTGGTTGTAAATGTTTGTCTTGTTCAAGCAATCATAAACTGGGTGAGCCTGTTATGGATAAGCCACTGAGAAACTTGGGAGAGGTTTTCTTCTAGATCTTTTTTGATGACTGACAAGGATAAATTGGTCCTGTAGTTGACCGGGTTACCTGCATATAACATGAAAGCTTTTGACAGATTTTGGGAAAACAGTGCTCTTCTGATACTCTTATTTTTAGAATTCTTATTTGTCAATTAACATGTTAAAGCGTTTGCTTGCTTTTTTTGAGGATATAAATAAATAAAGATAACTTCCATTTTCCTTCACCTGCTGTAAATCTTCTCTAAATGCTCTTTTGCTTCTGTTTCAAAAGTACCTAAACGTTACTTGAAGTGGTCTTATGACTCAGCTGATGCCACTTCCTGAGCAACAACTACTTGATTATATTCCCAAAACTTGCCTGAAGATGTAAAAGCTGACATTTTGAATTTGTTCCTTGACAGGGAGGTTGTATTTTGACCATCTGCTGTTGAGGTCCAGAAAACTGTGATGATAGATGAAACTTTTTAAAAGGGGTGACTCAGATATTTTATCTTTCATTTTCCAAGTTTGTTAAAAGATTCATTCTCAATTCAGGATACTTCAATAAAAAGCAAAACAAACAGTCTCGGCAATTTTCAGGCAAGCAGACATTAAAAAAATGGCAAGGAGACTCTAAAAAGAAGGGGAGCCTCCTAGAAATAAGGACAGTCCAATCCAACAAGTCAGAATGATTATAACAAAATATACCCCCCACCCGACCCTGGCAACCCTTTAATTCATCCCCAAAATCAGGTTCTCCATTTCTGTTTTGGACAATTAATTTCAGACAAATAGATGCCAAGAGTCACCTGTCAGGGGGTACAGATGATAGTGGGAATCACCACCTCCTTTTATGGGTTTTCTCTTCTTTCTCCTTCTCCTCCAGATCAAATGTTTTTATTTCCCCCTGTCATTCAGCATCTGCTGACTCAAGGGGTAATACAATCTATCCACCCCCTTGCATATGAAAAGGCTTTTATTCAAGGATGTTTCTGGTACCAACAAAAAAAGCTTTTTGGAGACCAGTCCTAGATCTTTCCTTTCTCAACCAGTTTATGAAAATTCCAAAATTGAAAATGCTGTCTCTTTACAACCTGTCACTTTTTATTCTCCCTTTCGGTTTTTTTTTTTTTTGGTAACTGTAAGTTCATAGGTTCATAGGCAGATACTAGGCTATCTACCCTAGGGCATTTATAAGCCTAGCCAGAGTGTATTTGGCTTCCGCCTACCTATTAGATTAGCCTACTGTGCCTCTGTAAAGTAGGTCACAGAAGATACCCTTTTAAGATTAGTTTACTGTGCCTCTGTCTAGCAGGGACACAGGAGAGATCCCAGGAGTGAATTTGAGATTTCCCATCCATGCGTCCAAATTTCGCTTGAAGAGGGTCAGCGAGGGGCTATGTCTAACATGAATTGGGATTCTATTCCAGAGTGAGGGGAGCCTCTGGGAAATGAATCTGTCCCTCCAGCATGTCCTATTTATTTTTGTGCTGAGGTTTAGGTCCCTGGAGCGTGTAGCTCTAAGGGACTTGGATTTTTTGAGGTGGAGCATGTCCATTAATTCTGGGTTTGACATGGCTTTGTACGTCAGGCATAGATCACCTCTGAGTAGGCGGTAAGCAACTGAGTAGAGCTGGAGTTTCTTTAGTCGAGCTGCATAGGACATCTGTTTGTAGCCCATGATCCTCTTGGTGAGGTACTTTTGGGGTCTCTCCAGTTGCTGCAGGTGTCAGGTAAGGTAAATCCCAAAAGGGGCATTGTATTCAATTATGGGCCTGATGAGTGACAAGTAGAGGGGCACAATGACCTCTCTTGATCTAGATGCAAACCCTTTTGTGATAAGGTGGGCTATATAGAAGGTCTCTCTAATCACTTTGGCAACGTGATTATCAAAGGAGAGATTACTATCTACGTTGGTCCCCAAATCTCTAATTACTTCTTCCGTACTTAATGGATTACCACCTATGTGGTAATTTGTGGGCACCTTGTTTTTCCCAAAGGGGATGACTATGCACTTTTTAGCATTTAGCTTGAGGCCGTGGCTCTGGCACCAAGCATCCGTTTCTGTGAGACCCTTTTGGAGGATGCTTGTGTCAGCTGGAGATTCGATTATGGCCCCCAGATTGCAGTCATCTGCGAACTTTGTCAGCCATAATCCCCCCGTGTTAGTCTGAACCTCAGAGAAGTATATACCGAACAAGAGAGGTCCCAGAACTGAGCCCTGTGGGACGCCACTTGTAACTGGTTTGGATTCAGACATGGCACCTGCGATTCTGACCATGTGGGTTCTATCTCTGAGCCAATTTGCAACCCATCTTGTGATATAGGGGTTGATATTTAAGCTGGTAAGCTTATTTATGATGCCCGAGTGGGGTATTGTGTCGAAGGCTTTTGTGAGGTCCAGGTGGGCTGTGTGGACTACCTTGCCCTCATCTATGGCTTTGGTAACTGCTTCAAAGAAATCAACTAGGTTTAAGAGGCAAGATCTGCCCTTAACAAAGCCGAATTGGGTAGGGTCCAGTGTCTGGAGGCTCCCAATGTCTTTGTTTATGAGTTCCATGATAATACGCTCCATAGCTTTACAGACCAGACTAGTCAGGCTTATGGGGCGATAGTTTCCGGGGTCCGTTGTGGCACTACCTTTGTGGAGTGGGACCACTGTAGCTGTATGCCATTCTTTGGGTACATATCCTGTAGTAAGGCTAAGTTTGAACAGTGACTTAATGTGAGGGTTCAGGTCTTCTTGGAGCTCATGTAAGACACAGCCTGGGACACCGTCCGGTCCCATAGATGCTGTGTTTTTTGCTTTGGAGAGGGCAGCTTTCACCTGTGCATCTGTGATGTCAGGGAGGTTACATTCAGTTGGGATAGGCATTTGCTCCTTTGGGGGGGGGAGAAGTTTGCACTGAATCTGTCTGCCAGGATGTTGGCTATGTCTGTAGGTTCGGTATATTTTGTACCATTATGCAACAATTCAGAGCATATCTGGGAGTTTCCACCCATGTTCCTGACATAACTAAAGAAGGCCTTGTGATTATCTTTAGTGTCTAGGGCAATTTTTCTTTCGAAACTGGCCTTTGATAATTTTATGAGGGATCGAAGTTTCTTGCTAATACTGATCAGAGATGCCTTCCCTTTTTGGGATTTTGCTCTGTCATGTAGTAGCTTCCTCCTTCTGTTGTATAGCTTATTTATGGCCGGAGTCCACCAGACCAGTCTCCTGTTTTGGAGGAGTGAGTCTCGGTTTTATTTGGGATAGCACGATCCATGCATTCCTGCAGGTGCTCGTAGAATGCATTTGTAAAGGATTCTGCGGATTGGGCTGTATTATACTCTGGCCCAGGGGCTTTGAAGGATTACACCTCAGTCTTGAGAAGTGCAAAGTTGGCTTTTGAGAAATTCTTTACAGTGATTTTCTTGGCTGGGGATGGGGACGGGATATGGATGTCCAGGGAAATTTGTTTATGGTCTGATCTTACCAATGAGGGGTTTACCTCTGGTGTGGAACATAGAGTCCCCATGTTGGTGATGACCAGATCCAATATGTTGTTCCCTCTTGTGGGAGTGGTGACCAGTTGTTCCATTGCGTTAGAGTTTATAAATTCAAGGAACCATTGGGTGAGGGTGTTTGGGCTTGAGTAGTTTTCCCAGTCAATGTTTGGGTAGTTGAAGTCACCCAATAACATAGTGTTTTGAGAGACCTTCATAATCTCCAGTGTTCTCAGGAATGCCAAGTAGGGTTCCTGTAATAGGGAGGGTGTTCTGTAGCAGGCTACAAACTGAAAGGCAGTTTTGCCTGCTGTTAGTTGCACATGGATGGTTTCCGATGCTTCGTGCAGTGCCACTAACCTGGAGGTGTAGGTATCTTTGATGAATATAGATACTCCCCCTCCTTTTGTGCTTCGGTCTGAGTTTTGGGGCCGAAATGCATGGTATGAGTTATAACCTGGTAGTGCTGGGGTGCTCTCAGGAGCCTTGAACCAGGTTTCTGTTACTGCACAGACATCGATTTTCTCCATACTGAGGAGAGTCTCGTGTGCGTGCATCTTGAGGTTTAGACTTCTGGCATTGAGTAGCATTATCTTTAGTTTTTTTATCCTTGGGTTGTCTATGGAGGTGGGGTTGTCCTTTGAGCCTTGCCTAAAAAAGGCACTATGGGGGTGGCAAGAGCCTTGGCCAGTATACGAAAGCCTAAGGGTGACAGGTGCAAGCCGTTCCTAGCGAAGCAACGTGGCTTGTCGAGCATGTCATCCCAAGCTGACAGACACTGGATCCCTTTTGAATGACACCAATACTTTAGCCAATTGTTGAAACTGATCATTTTGTCTTTATACTGTGGCATCATTCTTGGTGAGGGCAAGATGCTACCCAAGGTCAGGGTCATACCAGCCTGGGCTACATGGTCAGAGAGCTCCTCTATGTCTCTTTTCATGTAGTCCAGGGAGGTACGTCTCAGGTTATTCACACCAGCATGGACAATGATGGAGTCATACTTGTACTTGCTTTGGAGTGACCTGAGTGCTTGCGTTATGTGGCGGATCCTGGCACCTGACAAGCAGCTTACAGTGACCTTCTCCTTGTTCAGTCTAGTGAGCGGGACGTCAGTGTGCCGGACAATAGAGTCCCCTATAACAAGTGTATTTGGGGTGTTGTTTGGCCTTAAGGGCTGTGACTGTGAGGCACACTGATTTTGTGACATATGTGATTCATGGGTATTGAGGGGTGGCTGTTGCTTGGATATCTGCTTAGGAGGTCTTTGCTGTTTAGGCAGATTTTTATTTAGAGCCTCCGAGTATGTTTTTGCGTGTTTATGTGTTGGGTATGCAGATGCAATAGGTCTGTGTGAGAATGGATTTGTGGTGTGGGTGGTTACCTTTTCCTCCTGACTGACTGTGCCAGTCTTGGGTTGAGAGAGCTCTGCCTCCAGTATGGCTGTGTAACTGCATCTCTCACATGTATCAGAGTTTGTTGGAAGGAGGAGAGGGTTGTCTGTGTACATAAGGCAATTATAACATTGCCTCAAAATTCCCAGATTCACCAGCTGGACTAGAGAGTAATCTTGAAACTGACCCTTGGACATACCAGATTAGTATAGGGAACTGTTTTTTACTGATCAGATTAGGGAAGGGAACTGATTTTTCACTTGATCAGGAAGGACCAGTCGGGAGTCTAATACTTATGAGAAGTCAAGGAGGGTGTAGTGCTTTAGTTAGTTAGTGTTTCCTTATAAGAGCTGAGCAAGTGCAGGGCTTTAGAAAGAGAATAAAGTGATTACTTTGAGAGTTTGAACAGTTATAAGGGAAAAGTGAAGAGCCGACTTTGTGGAACCTGGAATAGTTTAAACCTGTTTAGGCGGCGCTGCCCGACCCTGCTCAGTGTGCAAAACCACACAAAAAGAGAGTTGTAGGGTTTTAAGAGAGAGAGAGATCAAGGAGTTTAGAATTGACCCAAAATGGCCAATAAAACTACAGCTACTAGGTAGTAACCACTCCTCCAGGGACAGGCAGGCTGTTCAGTGTTAACCACTCCCACTGGTGAACACAGAGACTTCCCTTTAGCCCAAGCAAGCACTGGCCTTCTAGAAAGTTCCAAACAGTTCAGAACAGCAAATCTGTAACTGAACTTTCTTAATTTTCAGAAATTGGAGGGAAAAAGCAAGATTTTTTTGTTTTTTTTTTCTTTTTGTTGTAGTTTAAAGGTAGCAGAGATACACATGCAGCAAAATAATCACAACAGTGCAATAAATGACCCCACACTTGAGTGCTAGGCCAAAATCAGGTAAAATGCAGTTTTTAGAGAACAAACAATTTGAAATTAAGTGCAAGACATGAAATGCAGTAAACAGGCTCTAGATGTGTTCCAAGTACTGTTACTGTTACAGATATAAACTTTAGCAAGCTGGAAAATGCCAAAACGTAGGTGGCAAAGAAGTAAAACTTAACAAAAAAAATCAGAAGAAAATACTTAAAATCACAAAAGTGGCTCCTTTTCTTCTCTCAGCATTTTCTCCCCTTGGTAGGTGCTTCAGCAACAACTAGCAAGCCTGAAAAGATGCCAAAACCATGAGGCAGCCTGGTTTTAAGAGAGACAGATCAAGGAGTTTAGAATTGACCCACAATAGCCAATAAAACTACAGCTTCTAGGTAGTAACCACTCCTCCAGGGACAGGCAGGCTGTTCAGTGTTAACCACTCCCACTGGTGAACACAGAGACTTCCCTTTAGCCCAAGCAAGCACTGGCCTTCTAGAAACTTCCAAATAGTTCAGAACAGCAAATCTGTAACTGCACTTTCTTAACTTTCAAAAAGTGGGAAAAAAGCAAGATTTTTATTTGTTTTTTTTTTCTTTTTGTTATAGTTTAAAGGTAGCAGAGATACACAAACAGCAAAATAATCACAACAGTGCAATAAATGACCCCACACTTGAGTGCTAGGCCAAAATCAGGTAAAATGCAGTTTTTAGAGAAAAAATTAAGTGCAACACAGGAAATGCAGTAAACAGGCTCTAGATGTGTTCCAAGTACTGTTGCTGTTACAGATATAAACTTTAGCAAGCCGGAAAATGCCAAAAAG
Source organism: Protopterus annectens (assembly GCF_019279795.1). Lineage (NCBI taxonomy): Eukaryota > Metazoa > Chordata > Ceratodontiformes > Protopteridae > Protopterus > Protopterus annectens. Next base: position 749,532,234 of record NC_056751.1, read on the forward strand.
TAGTTGCCAAAGCAGTAAAACTTAACATAAAATCGGAAGAAAATACTTAAAATCACAAAAGTGGCTCCTTTTCTTCTCTCAGCGTTTTCTCCCCTTGGTAGGTGCTTCAGCAACAACTAGCAAGCCTGAAAAGACGTTTAAAGGCTGCTTGTCATCACATTTCAATAGTCACATATTTCAAATGTTTTGTAAGATTTTCTGTGACTGAATTATACTATCAGTTTTCTGTATTATCATTTGTTTTTTTCCACTGTTCCAGGGATGCTCACGTCTAGCTTCAGTGATAGACTATTTCAGACTGTGATATAGTCACATTTTTCATTATTTAGATGACATGCTTATTTTGCAAAGTTTTTTCAACGTATCAAAAGTCTCCTACTTGAGTGAAAGATCACCTTTATAGACTAGTTTAACAGGACAATATCCAGAAATCTTGCCTGTTTTCATTCCACAGAGTAATATTTCTGTGGTGTTTCCTGGATACATGCATTCAAAGGCTTTTCTCCCACAGGAAAAAAAAGTAAGTCTAAATCTAGATCTCTTCCTGAGTTTTTTTTTCAACTCTTTCAAGGACTTTCAGGATTTTAGGATTCATGACATCTATAATACATATGATTCTCCTAGCCTGACTTCACATGAGAAACACTGAAGGGTATCTAAAATCTGTTTGGTCCCAATATCAACATGCCCTGACTTTTCAAATTCTAGTTTCGGAGTTTGTAAAAAAGGAACTGCTTTGGTGGAGTTTTATCTGAATCCAGGTCTCCCATTTTCCCTTACAACTCCACTGCAGTGTGTAACAACAGATGCCTCAGACTTTGCTTGGGGGCTTTGTCTTTGTGGGTAAAAGTGCAGGGTCTTTGTAAGAAAAAAAAAAGACAAACTGAAACACGTAAACATCAAAGAGGTGTTGGCAGTAAAAAATGCACTCATCTCTCTCAATTATTTGCAGTCCCCAGGACATCTAGAAGTGATCACAGATAATATCAGAGTGATGTTGTACATAAACAACAGGGGGGTTCATACCATACCCTCTGTGCTAATTAGCCATGGTAGCCTGGGATATAACAAGTTTTCACAATCTCTCTCATTAGGTTTCATATGTTCTGTCAGGCAACCATTTTGGCAGACAAGATGAGCAGAGCCAGGACAGACCCTCACAAATGGAAACCGAATCAGAGAGTCTTCCACAACTTGATCCAGCTGTGGGAAACACCTCAGATGGAATGTTTTCCCTCTATTCACAGCAAGAAATGGGCAAAATTCTGCACCAGGGCTCCTTTGCAAGCTAGCCTGGAAAACAGATGCATTCCCATTTCACTGAAAGGGAATCTTCCTGCATGCCTTTCCATACTTCCCATTGATATCCAGGATCATTTGAAGATTCAGGAGGACTTTCCAAAGATCAGTGTGGTTACTCCTTTCAGACCCAGGAGGCAACAATGGTTTCCCTACTTTTGGAAATGCCCAGGGGTAATTACCATGACCTTCCCCACAGACTGGACCTACTCATACAAGACATGGGTTGGTTGATACAACCCAACTTGAAATAACTTCAAATGACTGTAGAATTGTAATACCTTTTAAGCAACTATTTTCTGAGAATGTGCAGCAAGTTCTAAATGAGGCAAAGAAGCCTTCTACTATGTAATCATAGATTCCTAGTTAGTACCTTGGTACACCTCTTCTACATATTTATAACCTCTGCTTAATTCAAAGTGCAAAGCCAGACCTATGGAAAACTGCTCTGTTAAACCCTTTCCCAAATAGCTTCAGTCAGCAAATAACCTTCCACTTCTGCCCTATCTCCATCCTCTCTACACTTGGAAAAAATACTTAAAAAACTAATCTACAACCAACTGTCCACTTACATCCAACAGTACCACCTCCTGACTCATGAACAGCACAGATTCTGGACTGGCTGGAGCACAGTGACAGCAGTCTGGTCACTTACAGATGGGATTCTTTTCAACATGGATAAGGAAAACCTTTAAGGAGCTCATTTCATTAACATTACCAGAGCTTCTGATCTAATTGACCACTTTGTGTTACTTCACTCCCTTCAAGAAATCAGGGTTGGCCCCAACACTGTCACCTGCTTCCAACATTTCATAATAAGTAAGTATTTCAGAGTCAAAATAGATGCATCCCTATCAATGACAGCACCTGTTACCAGAGGACTGTTCCACGGATCCATGCTCACCCCGCTGTTGTTTTTAGTCTTTATTAACAAACTATCCTCTGATCTCCATGACCTTCCTATCAGTCTTTATGTAGATGACATGATTATTCTTTGATCCAGTCTCTCACATTCAGCTATCCAAATCCAGCTTCAATCTGACCTTTACTCCCTTAAGTGTTGAATAAACAACTATCAGCTGCTCCTAAACCCCACTAAAATAAAAAGTATGATATTTGGAACCTCACAAAGGCTGACAAAGGCACCTAAAAATCTCAACAGCACAGATTTCAATGGTTGCCCATTAGATACCTAGGTTTATGGCTAGACACAGCCACTTAACTTCCAAAGCAACATGGAAAAAAACAGGAAAAATGTCAGTTCTCTTTTATTCTGAGCTTGGAAAATATCTCTCTTTATCTCCAGACCAGCTAGAGCTGTAATTGGCAAAGGAGTCCTCCTTGTTTAACTTGAATAAGGGCTCCCCATCATGACCACAGCCTCTAAAAAAACATGCCCACTCTACAGTCCATTGAAAACAAAATTTGATGAATCATTTCCAATTCCTCCCCTCAAGAACACCAGTGCATCACCCTCTCCAAAGTCAAATAGCTACAAGTCTCCTGCAGAGTTAAGCTACTCCTAGCATCTCTTGTTTTCAAACTACTTCAACTAGTTGCCACTTGAAGCCAAATGTCATAATAAAACCACCCTCTGCAACCTCTCCCAATTAACTCCCTCACTCCAGATACCCCAAACTAAACTGCTCTGTACCAACCATTCCTTCTCCATTCTTGCACCCCAACTCTGGCAGTACCTCTCATTCACCTTAAAGAAGTGTCCTCTTTTCCCACCTTTTGAGCTCAGCTCAAAAGACAGCTTCATCAAAAATCTGACTGCAAGTGCTCTTCCACTGGACACCTAACCTAGCTCCCTCCTCACCTGCATCACTTATAGGTTCATAGGTAGGTACTAGGCTATCTGCCCGAGGGTATTTATAAGCCTAGCCAGAGTGTGTCAGCTTTCGCCACCCCATTGATTAATTAACTGATCCTCTGTCAAGCAGAGCCAATGAAGTGATCCCAGGGGTGCATTTTCTGTTACCCATCCACTCGTCAAGGTTTCTCTTGAAGAGTGTTAGTAAGGGGCTCTGCCTGATGTAATTTGGAATTTTGTTCCAAAGCATGGGGAGTCTCTGTGAAAGGAATCTATCCCTCCAGCATGTTCTATTTATTGTTGTGGTGAGGTTTAGCTCACTAGAGTGCGTGGCTCACAGTGACTTGGATTTCTTTAGGTGGAGCATGTCCATCAATTCTGAGTTGGACATGGCTATGTAAGTCAGGCAGAGATCACCTTTGAGTAAGCGATATGCCACTGAGTACAGTCGGAGTTTTTTCAGTCGGTCTGCATAGGACATATGTTTGAGGCCAGTAATCCTCTTGGTGAGGTACTTTTGTGGTCTTTCCAGCTGTTGGAAGTGTCTTGATAGGTACATCCCAAATGGGGCATTGTACTCTATGATGGGTCTAATGAGTGATGAGTAGAGGGACACTATAACCTCTTTATTTCTAGATGCGAACCCTTTAGTAATTAGATGGGCCACATAGAAGGATTTCCTAACTACTTTGGCAATATGATCGTCAAAGGAGAGATTACTGTCTACCTGGGTCCCCAGATCTCTTATTACCTTGTCTGTTTTAAGGGGGATGCCACCTATGTGGTAATTCGTGGGTGTTTTGTTTTTCCCAAACGGGATGACTATGCATTTTTTGGCATTTAGCTTGAGGCCATGACTTTGACACCAGATGTCCATCTCAGTAAGGCCCTTTTGGAGGATGTCCGTGTCAGCCAGAGAGTCAATTATGGCTCTCAGTTTGCAGTTATCGGTGAACTTGATTAGCCATAGTCCTCCTGTGTTTGCCTGTACTTCTGAGAAGTATATGCTGAACAGTAGGGGGTCCCAGGATCGAGCCTTGTGGGACAACACTTGTGACTGGTTTAAAGTCGGACCTGGAGCCTGCTATTCTTACCATGTGAGTTCTGTCTGTAAGCCAGTTGGCAACCCATCTCATGACATAGGGGTTTATGTTCAGGCTGGTGAATTTTTCTGTAATACCCGAGTGGGGAATGGTGTCGAAAGCCTTGGCGAGGTCAAGGTAGGCTGTGTGAACCACCTTTCCCTCATCTATGGCCTTGGTGACTGTCTCAAAGAAGTCAACCAGGTTTAGTAGGCATGATCTGCCCTTAACAAAGCTGAACTGGGTCAGGTCAAGTGTTTGGAGGTTCCCAATGTCTTTGATAATGAGTTCCATGATGATGCACTCCATAGCCTTGCAAACCAGGCTAGTCAGGCTTATGGGCCGATAGTTACCAGGGTCAGTTGTGGCCCCTCCTTTGTGGAGAGGAATAACTGTTGCTGTGCGCCATTCTATGGGCATATAGCCTGTGGAGAGGCTGAGGTTGAACAGCGTGTTTAGGTGGGGGGTTAGTTCATTCTGTAGTTCATGCAAGACACAGCCTGGGACACCATCTGGTCCCATTGACGCTGTGTTTTTGGCTTTTGAAAGGGCTGTTTTCACCTCTGCGTCTTGTGATTTTTTGGGACACTACACTTTTCCAGTATTGTTGTGGGCCCTTTTGGGAATGAGAGGGGGGGGTGAAGTTTGCACTGAATCTATCGGCCAGGATGTTGTCATTATCAGTAGGTTCAGTATATTTTGTGCTATTTTGCACTAGTTCAGTGCATATCTGCGAGTTGCCACTTAGATTCTTAACATAGCTAAAGAAGGTTTTGTGGTTATCTTTTGAATCCTTGGCTATTTTTCTTTTGAAGTTAGCCTTGGATGATTTCATGAGGGACCTTAGTTTCTTACTGATACTGATCAGGGATGTCTTTCCTTCTTGGGATTTGTTTTTTTTCTGAACTAGTTTCCTCTTTTTATTGTATAGCCTGTTTATTGCACGGGTCCACCAGACTGGTTTCCTTCTCTTAGAGGAGTGAATCTTAGTTTTGCTAGGGATGGCATGATCCATGCATACTTGTAGGTGCTCATAGAGTGCATTTGTAAAGGTTTCTGCATCTTGGGCAGTGTTATCCTTTAGCGTGGGAGCTGTGAAACTTACCACCTCTGTCTTAAGTAAGGTGAAGTTTGCTTTAGAAAAGTTTTTTACTGTGGTTTCCTTAGTTGGGGGTGGTGGTGGGGTGTGGACATCCAGAGTGATTAGTTTATGGTCTGATCTAACCAGTGATGGGTTGACCTCCAGTGTGGAACACCTGTCGCCCATGTTGGTGATGACCAGGTCCAATATGTTTTCACCTCTGGTAGGGAAGTTTACCAGCTAATCCAGGGCATTTGAGTTGATGAATTCCAGGAAGCGCTAGGCCTAGGAATTTGTACTCGAGTAGTTTTCCCAGTGAATGGTAGGGTAATTGAAATTGCCCAATATCAGGGTGTTCGGTATGACCTTCATGTTTTCCAGTGTCTACAGAAAGGAGGAGTGGTGGTCCTGCATCATGGAAGGTGATCTGTAGCAGGCCACAATTTGCATTGCAGATTGCCCGATGTTGGTTGCACATAGATGATCTCAGAGGTATCATGCTCCACCACTAACCTGGAGGCGTAAGTATCCTTGATGAATATGGCTACACCCCCTCCATTTGTGTTTCGGTCCGTGTTCTGTGGCAGAAACGTATGGTATGAGTTGTATCCCGGTAGTGCTGGGGTGCTCTCTGGAGCCTTGAACCAGGTTTCAGTTACTGCACAGATGTCGACATTCTCCATACTGAGGAGTGCTTCGAGCGCATGCATTTTGAGATTTAAACTCCTGGCGTTGAGTAGCATAACCCTCAGTTGTTTGTTAATTGTACTGTTTCCGGAGGTGGGTTTGACTTTTGAGCCTTGCTTAAAAAAGGCACTATGGGGGCAGCAAGAGCCTTGGCCAGTATTCAAAAGCGTAGGGGTGACAGGTGCAAGCCATCTCTTACAAAGCAATTCGGCCTATCGAGCATGTTGTCCAGGCTAACACACACTGGATCCCCTTTGAATGACACCAGAAATAGCCAATTGTTGAAATTGATAATTTTTTCTTTATACTGAGGTATCATTCTTGGTGAGGGTAGGATGCTAGTCAGGGTCCGGGTCATACCAGCCTGGGATACATTATCAGAGAGCTCTTCCATGTCTCTTTTCATGTAGTCCAGGGAGGTACGTCTCAGGTAATTCACACCAACATGAACAATGAAAAAGTCATATTTGTACTTGTTCTGGAGTAACCTAAGTGCTTGTGTTATGTGGCGGATTCTGGCTCCTGACAGGCAGCTAACAGTAACCTTCTGCCTTTCCAGCCTAGTGAGTGGGACGTCAGTGTACCTGACTATAGAGTCACCTATTACTAGTGTGTTAGGTAAGTTATTTCACCTTAAGGGCTGTGATTGTGTGGCACACTGATTTTGTGTTTTATGTGTTGTCTGGTTTGTGACTGGAAGTGCAGGTTGTTTGGGTGTCTGCTTTGGAGGTCTCTGATGCTATTGTAGGTTTTTATTTAGAGCCTCTGAGTATGATTTTGTGTATTTATGTGTATTTTTTGCCAGTGCTGTTTTAGTAGGTCTGTGTGTGGCTGGAGGTGTGGTACAAGTGTTAACCTTCTCCTCTTGACTGTCTGTTCCAGTCTTGGGGGGAGACAGCTTAGCTTCCAGTTTGGCTGTATAACTGCATCTCTCGCATATGTTAGTGTTTTGTGGTAGGAGGAGAGGGTTGTCTGTATACATGAGGCAGTTGTAACATTGCCTCAGGATACTCAGATTCACCAGCTGGACTGGAGAGTGCACCTGAAGTTGCCTTTTGGTCATGCCTTAATAGTAGGGTGAGCTGCTTAGTCACTTGGTTGGTGAGGGGTGAATAAAGAGCCTTGCCCTGCTGGGCAATCAGTGTCAGGGTATATTAGTGCTTGCTATTAGGTCTGAACAAGTGTTGAGCTGTAAGATGCTTTTTGAGTGTTTAGGTTGAGAGTTAGACTAGTTTCAATGGAAAAACTGAAGAGGAGACTTAGTAGAGCTGGGAATAATTTATCCGTAGCTAACCGGCACTGCCTGGTGCACAAAACCGTGCAAACGCCGTTTTTATAGTAGGGAAATGAAAGAGATAGAAATTAGCCCAAACTGGCCAATAAACTACTAACGTCTGGGCTGGAGCCACTCCTCCAGGTACAGATAGGCTGCTCAAAGCTCCCCTCTCTCACAGGTGAACAGAGAAACTTCCTTCTATCCAAGTAAGGTATGGGCAACTCAGAAACTAGTATCACAGCCCTGAATTCAGCACTAGCCTGAAAACTGGACTATACTAGCTTAGAAAGGCAGGAGACAAGGAATTTTTTTGGTTTTCTTGTTTTTTTTTTTTTTTGAAAAGATAAGGCAAAAACTGTAAAAAATGCACTTAAAATAACTTTAAATGGCTACAAATGATCAGAAAAGGCTATCTAACTTTTTAGTGTGTAGCCTACAACAGTTAAACAAATTATTTAAACAAGCAACAACTTTTTAAAAGTGCAGGCAGTCAAATAAGTACAATATGTGAAAAAACAAGCTTTTAAATCACAATAAATGCTGGTAAATCTGCATTTAGGCAGAAAACAGCAAGAAAGTACAGAAAACTGATACTTAATCACTCCAAAGTCTCTCTTCTAAGCTAGAAGGCTTGTATCAGTTTAAGGCTTTCTAGTGCTACCCAGTAGGTTAGTTACAGGAAGGATGGGAAACAAGCGCAGATGTGGTCTTTTAAACCAGAAAGTTGAAGGAGATGGACAAACTGTCCAAATGGTCAATAAACTACAATTTCTGGGCCAAGAACTTCTCCTCTCGTGGTAGACAGGCTACCTAGTGCTTACCACTCCCACTGATAAGCTAGAAGGCTTTCCTCCAACACAGAAAGGCTTGCAGGGCTCAGACGCTTACCAACAGTCCTGGATACAGCAACTCTGTATCTGGACTAGACTAGTAACAGGAAAGGTGGGAAACAAGCGCAAGTGCAGCTTTTAAACCAGAACGTTGAAAGAGATGGAAAAAAAACTGCCCAAACGGCCAATAGCTACAATTTCTGGGCCAGGAACCACTCCTCTTGTGGTAGATAGGCTACCTAATGCTTACCACTCCCACTGATAAGCTAGAAGGCTTCCCTCCAACACAGAAAGACTTGGGTGGGGGGGGGCTCAGAAGCTTACAAAGAGTCCTGGATACAGAAAATCTGTACCTGGACTAGACTAGTTACAGGAAAGGTGGGGAACAAGTACAAATGCAGGCTTTAAAGCCAGTAAGTTGAAAGATACAGAAAACTGCCCAAATGGCCAAATAAACTACAATTTCTGGGCCAAAACTCACTCTTCCCATGGAGGATAGGCTACCTAGTGCTTATCACTCCCACTGATAAGCTAGAAGGCTTCCCTCCAACACAGAAAGGCTTGGGGAGCTGAGAAGCTTACTAACAATCCTGGATACAGCAACTCTGTAACCGGACTAGGCTAGTTATAGGAAAGACGGGAAACAGGCACAAGTGCGGCTTTCAAACCAGAAAGTTGAAAGAGATGGAAAAAAACTGCTCAAACAGCCAATAGCCACAATTTCTGGGCCAGGGACCACTCCTCTTGTGGTAGACAGGCTACCTAGTGCTTACCACTCCCACTGATAAGCTAGAAGGCTTTCCTCCAACACAGAAAGGCTTGCAGGGCTCAGACGCTTACCAACAGTCCTGGATACAGCAACTCTGTATCTAGACTAGGCTAGAAGGCTTCCCTCCAACACGGAAAGGCTTGTGGGGCTCAGAAGCTTACAAACAGTCCTGGATACAGCAAATCTGTACCTGAACTAGTCTAGTAACAGGAAAGGCAGGAAACAAGTGCAAACACAGGCTTTTAAATCAGAAGGTTGAAAGAGATGGAAAAGCTTCCCAAACGGCCAATAAAACGTCTGCTCTGATCTTCTGTTCTCAACTTCTGCTTCGCTTTTGTATTTACTACAAAAATTAATTCACATTTGATTTTCTACTCTGCTAATATTACTTATTGTATCAATTGTCTATTGGATTATCTACTTTCTGTAGTTACTCTTTGTTAATTTTTTCTGTTTGCTTTTTTTGTGAATCTCTTCACCTGTTGTGTGCCTGCAAATGGTCTATAGTGATCAATGTATTACCCAGGTAAACATATTAAAATTAAACTAAAATAACATTAATAAACATTAATAAAATCACCATTTTAAGACTAACATTTCTTTGGTTCTACAATATTCTTGTGAGTTATTATCCTCTATTCTTTCCTACTCCTCTGTCAAGGCTCATCATTTGGGCATTTAAATGTGTCTACTCATGGATCACCCACTTTCAATGCACTCTCATTTAAAGCAGTATTTTTAATGGGATTCCACATGCTCATCCCCTAGAGAGCAGGTGGCTCCATCTTGGGATCTTAATTTTGTTTTGGAAAGATTAATACCTGCTTTATCTGAATTGACTCTCAAGGCTTTTTTGAGGTTCTTAAAATGGAAAACAGTTTTACTGATTCCTCTAACATTTACAAGAAGAGTATTCAAGTTAGATGCTCTTGAGGTGGGTCATCCTTTTCACATTTTCCATAAAGACTGGGTTTCTTTGAGAGTGAATCCTTCATTTAAACCTAATGTGGTGGATGACATTACTTTGAGCCAAACTATCCATTCTCTGTCTTCTTTCCAGGACCTAAAAATAAGGGAGAAAGGTTTCAAGGGAGAAAGGTTGCTTTATTCTCTGGATGTCCACAGATACTATTTTGACAGAACTAAAACCTTCAGAAATTCTGATCAGTTATTCATTTCTTATGAAGGTAAGAAAAAAAAAAGGACAAGCACTGTCAAAGCAGGCATTTTGCAAATAGTTGCCCCATGCTGCTTCTTTTTGTTATTTCCACCATAACAAGTCACTTCCAGACAGGGTCGATGTGCATTCTACTAGGACCTTGAATTCTCCAGTGGTATTTTGGAAAAGGGGTGAACTCCAGAAGTATAGTGGAGGCAATAGTTTGTTTTCTGCCCATAATTTCACAAAGCACTATGAACTAGACTCTTTCCAGGTCTAGAGCAGGATTTGCTAGGGCAACATTTCCAGGGGCTCCTGGACCCTCATTCTTCCTGCACCCAGACTTTCTGTTTTACTCAATAGCTATGGCTACTGCAGCAACCATCTAATGCTGAGCATAGTACAGCTGTGTAAGTAAACCAACCATAACTGTAGATGTTCGAATGATCACTGCTGCACTCCTCCCTCCCTCCAACCCCTCCCTTATTTTTTGTTGCCAGGGTGAGGATATTGATTTTATATACATAGCATTAACTTGTTTCAGGGCACTAGCTCCCTTCTTCAACTGGAACAAAGCACTGAAGGGCTTGGCATGCAGACTGCTGGCTTTCTCACTGCTCTGTTCAAGCTTCCAGTGGTTTGGGTACATGGAGGGTGGCGTAAGCTTTGGAAGATTGTGTTCTTATGTTTTAGAGCTGGTCAGCTGTTATATCCTAGGCAGGATAGAACTGTTATAGCTTAGACTACTGTAGCAGAGATTATTTAAGCATCTACTGTTATGCCACTGTTATATGTGTGTTTGTATGTGTGTGTGTGTGTGTGTGTGTGTGTGTGTGTGTGTGTGTGTGTGTGTGTGTGTGTGTGTGTGTGTGTGTGTGTCTGTGTAACTGTGCATGTATATGTATAAATATACAGCTACAATTGCAGGTTGTTGACTTCACTTTTGGCTGATGTTCTGTTCTGCATGCGGTAGATTTTAAGTCAAATTCAGGGTTAATTGATTGCTGGTATTGTCAAGGTGAGTTCTGTCAATTATGGCATCATAGTAGAGAATTCACAGAAATCCTAATTGTGTAGTCACTGAGATAAGTAAGGAGTTGTATCTGTAAGTCACAGGATCATTGGGGAAATGCCAATATATCAAGGAGTGTGAGAGGGCAAAGCCCATCGTGTAAAACATGTTTTGTTTGAAGTTCATTTGGGTGGTGTGAGTTTGTGCAGACATGCATGTTTAGGTTTTGTTTATGAAATGTTACGAAGCCAGTAACATGATTTGGGTTTAAACAGAGGTGCTGGATGATACTGAAGGCTGGGGTGGGGGGCAGAGGTCCAGATGGACATGTAGTGACATGAAAACGGCATTTTTTTATTTTGTTCTTCTACTGTTAACTGTGATATGAGACACACACATATGTGTTGAATAGCTGCATATACGGCCAACTGTTGTTGCATTAAGAATAATTCCAGATAAATTTCATAGTAGAATTATAAATGAAACTACTGTCTTTCATTGCCCCATTCCAAGTGTGAATGGGACATGTACTTTCACCTTAATTCCTGGCCTTTGAGTCTTTTGGATTTTCCCGGTTAGGGGTCACCAGAGCAGATCACTGGTCCGCAGATTTATTGGCAGTGGTGTTTGTACGGTGTTGAGTTGCCAGTCCGGCACCCGACCTTCACAGAAGGCATACACACACTCACACGCAACTACCTGCATGTCTTTAAACATTCATTTGACTACAGGGACAACATGCAGATTCCACACAGAAGGCATTCCAGCCAAGAATCGAACCGCTGTGAGGTGACAATGCTATCCACTACACCCATTCAAAAAGACTGCCTGTGTGCTAAAGACCTGAATGATTAAATGAAAGGAAGACAGAAGTTTTAACAGGCAATGTTAAACTCTGGCATGCATGTGTTATTTGGGCATTGCAACACTTAACCTTCATAGTGGTGAACAACTATTGTAATTGCTATATGGCAGGACTCTTTGGTTTCAGTCTGTTTCTGGCCATAGTCCAGACAGCCTAATGTATACTTTATATTATGAAAGTGGATATAGTGAAGACAGGTTGGCCATTTCCAAATTCAAAATAAAAACTACATAGTGAGCTGTTAGCACTATAGTCAGAAATAGACTAAAACCACAGTCTATGCTTCTGTTTCCTCTAGTATGTTGAAGGCAATAAATACTGGTTTCCAAATTTGATTAAAAGAACACACACATACACACACACACACACACACACACACACACACACACACACACACACACACACACACACATGCGCGCGCGCAGTCACAGACTTTGCTAGTTAAATCTGCATTATGAGTTTTCAGTCCAACTGAAGAAAATACTACTGAAATCAAATACAACTTTGCATGGGTTATAGAAAAGTATAGTTGTGTAAGTAAATTTAGTATGACATTAGATGTTCAAATGATCCCTGCTCCAGTAGCCTAAGCTATAAATGTATATTCTGCAAAGCATCAGGGCACCTTCCACTCACCCAAACAATTATCTTGATCTAAGCTGGCTAAAAAGACAGGTTTGGGTACCAAGACCTTCAGAGCTTTCCTGCCAACAGAGAGAATGAGGCTGAACCCTGAGGAGACATTGCTAGGAATAAAAAAAAAGCCTATACATTGGAATAAAAATCTCCAAAAAAACAGGGGGGGTGGAGGCAGTAAGTGGCTACTGTGATGGTAAATTTATTTACACAACTGTACTATATTTTTTATATTGGTCTTCGCTTTGGTAGCCTAAGCTGTATGGGTAGATTACCATAACTTAAAACAACTGGGAGGTAGGAGAAGAAGGGTCCAGGAGGCCCTGGAGAACAGTCTTAGCAAAACTTGTCCTTGACCTGAGAAGGAATCTGGCTTGTTGTGCTTTGTTCATAGGTTCATAGGTAGGTACTAGGCTATCTGCCCAAAGGCATTTATAAGCCTAGCCAGAATGTGTTGGCTTTCGCCACCCCCTTAGATTAGTTCCCTGTGTCTCTGTCCAGCAGAGCCATTGAAGTGATCCCTGGGGTAAACTGTAAAAGTATGTTCAGAGGACCAAGTTGCTGCTTCTAGAATACTACTATAATTCAACCCTTCCCAAAAAGCCATAGACGAAACCAAGGCATGCTAGAATATGGCTTGACCCTGCCTGGAATAGTTTTGTTGCAGCGGGAATCCATTTGGAAATAGTCTGCTTTTACACAGGTTGTCCCTTCTCCTTACCTAAACAAGAAATGAGCAACTGAGCAGAAGTTCTGAAAAATGTTGCAGTGTTAAGATAGTACCTGAACTGTCTGTGGACATCCAAGGCATGAAGTACCCTTTCTCCCTGATGTTGGGGCTCAGGGAATAACACAGGGCTAAAGAAAGTTTGGCTTTAAGTAATTTTGAATGTCACTTTAAGTATAAAAGAAGAATTAGTTCTCAAGGAAACTTTGCCATGTGGAAAATGAAATAAGGTTGACCTACTATAAGAGCTTATAACTCAGATATTCTTCTTGCAGAGGTCAGAGGAAGGAGTAAAGCTCTTTTCCATCTTAAGAACCTCATGTCAACCAGATTAGCTGGTTGAAATGGAGCAAGTGTTAGCTTCTCTTTCACAAAATTAATGTCCCAAGGAGGAGACACTCCCCGGGATTCATGAACCTTGCGCCAGGCGCCCGCATAGCGTTGGCGTTATAACTCCAAATATGGCTGCTGAGCGATTCAGGTATGAATCAATTCCACGTGCACTACCGGCGTGCGCCGGACCTGCTCCGCCCCCCGCGTAGGTATGCAAAACACACTGTGTGCGGTATTGCACCATGCAAATGAAGGGAAATAGCGATCCACGAAGTGGCACAGGCGTAGCGTAAGGGCACGGCAATGTAAACCAAAAAAAACGGTTTACATTTACCCAAACATGACCGAGGAGTAACGGAAGGCTGTCAAAGTCAGGTATCATACAGGTGCAATATGCCAATGGGGAAAGGCACCGAGAATGTCCAAAGAAAACATGCACAAAATGTAAAAAATGACATAAATGGTATGTACGTAGAAAGCACAGCAGAACCCCCGGATATGTGCACAGAAGTTGCAAAGCAATGAAATAATATGACAATGTCCTAAAAGAGCAGTATAACACACATCAGCTGCACAGCCACCACACACCATAGTATGTATGTAAAGCTTCAACCCCAGCGCAGTGGTTGTCAAGGAGTGGCGGCAGTGTTCGGCGCCGTAACCATGTATTAACAGTCAATGCCATGCAAATGAGGCAGATAATAGTGAATCACAAAAACGGCGCCGGCGTAAGGATGGAGCAAACGGCCTAGCGGTAGTACACCGAGGAGTGGCCACACGGGATACATGTCAATCGCAGAGGGGTGTGCCACTGTAGGAGGAAGCACATTGGAGGCCAGTAAACATGGGCTGTACAATGCACATCACAGCAGCAGGACCGGCGTGTGAGGAAATAGATGCGCTGAGAGTACATAATGCGCGCACAGATGCATGTGCACGAGGATGACTACGTTCCCCAAGCCAGTCATGTGACGGCCTCCCCGTCAACAAACACGGATATAGGAAGGTAATGCGGAGAATATGAGGAAATGCGGAAGCAGTGTAATCGGAGCCGTAATGAGCAATCAACACCAATCAATCCAGGAAGGGCAAACGGCGGCAGCTGACAACTCTGCATGCAGACTCCTGCAAAACGGGAAAGGGGAGGCATAGGAATGCAATGATAGTAGGGGATGTAGTTGAAATGCAAAGAGCAAAGAACCGAAATAGCACAGGTAAGTACAGAGGTAGGATAACGGCGGCGGCAGACAAAGTGCAACAGATGCCATGTGCCTGCAGGATGCACTGCAGGCAATAGTAGGTGCAACGTGCAGAAACAGTAAGGTAAGATGCAAAGCCAAGCCAATGCAGGCAAGGGCAATGTAACAGCAAAGGCAACAGCGTTGCACTTGCAACGGTAAAACACGGAAGATAATCCACAGATACGGTCGCACAGACACACCAATGACATCACCGGGTGTACAGCACAACAGTATAAAGTGTGAATGCACATAACACACAGCGCGATTTCCCAAACGCTGCATCATAGGGTGTAAACAGACGGGGAACTTTTAATATGTATATGTTGGGTGCCGCCGTGGCCGTGATGCATCGGTATGTGTCAGAGACAGACGGAGTTGCGGAGGACGGTGCCGACAACTACCGTAGGCCTCACAGGAGAAGGAGAGTGTTCAGACCAAGGGTGATCTACCAGGGGCTGCAAGACCTGGAGATAGTAGAGCGCTACAGGGTGGACAGGGACACGTTACAGCAAATAGTGGAGCTGTGCCGGCCACGCCTGAGAACAAGAGACAACAGAGGGGAGCCCATCCCAGTGGACACAAAGGTATGTGTGAGCTTGCGAATACTGGCTACAGGTACCTTTCAAAGGCCAACCGGGGATATGATGGGCATCTCACAGGCATCAGCATCCAGGGTACTACACCAGTTCCTGGATGCCATGTTACGACATGCCCATGAGTATATAAACTTCCCCAGATCTCAGGAGGAGTTGGCTAGCAATATGCGCCGCTTCCACCGTGTGGCACAATACCGGAGGTACTGGGTGCGATAGACTGTACGCACATAGAAATCAAGTCACCACCCGGGAGCAGGGTAGACGCTTACATAAACCGCAAGGGATACCCTCCATCAATTGCCAGGTCGGTGCAATGCGCAGGGCATTATCATGGATGTGTGTGCTGGCAGCCCTGGAAGCTACCACGACTCCCATATCTGGCATGCCTCACTGCTGTATCAGGTATTCGCCAGGAAGGACATCACACAAGGTCACCTTGTGGGTGATGCTGGCTACGACTGGAGCCGTGGTTGATGACACCCATCAGAAATGCACACACACACATGCAAGAACGCCATAATGAGGCACACGACAAACTAGAATAATCATAGAGCGTGTGTTTGGGATGTTGAAATCACGGTTCCGGTGCTTGGATACATCCGGTGGAGCCTTGCAGTACTCTCCAGGCACATGTGCCCACATATTCATAGTATGTTGTATGCTACACAATATGATCCTGCGGAAACAGCTGCTGCAGGGACATAATGCTGGAGGGCCACCAAGCCCGCCACAACTGCCAAGGCAAGCACAGGCACAGGGCGTTCAGCGCCATGAACACACTGTGCCAGCCCCAGTAGGTAGACGGAGGTGTATCCAATATGCCTACGCCCTGGCAAAGAGGGAACGCATAGCACATACTTTGACAGTGTAGGCCCCATGGACTGACACCTCCTTACCTGCACACACAGTAAAATGGACGCCACGCAAACATGTCCGCCCGTAATGTGTACCGTATGTGCGGACCTATGTGTGAGTCCAACAAAGGCACCACCCAAACACTGCGCACCCAATAGCCAGCAGAGCATGGAACGCCAACACTGACCGACGCCGCTCTACAGCAGACGGCGAGTCAGATGCTGCCACTTTCGCCGCAAGTCGACTACATATGTACTTATGTGCATACACAGATATGGAAATAGATATCAGTACACACGTAGAAATATATGTACACATACACAGATATAAAGTACAACAGGTTAATATGGAACCCAGGGATGCAAGTCGACAGATACATAAGACGTGATATCTCCACATAGTAAACAGAGTGAACGACAACCCGATCATCCGGGAGGGTGGCCAGAGCAGGGAACGCCAGCCATGGAAATGTCAACCTGCATCAATGTATATCCGCGGGTCGGGATGATCACCAGGCCATGGTACAGTAACGGGATATGTGCATGTCATATCCATAGGATATGACTGTGGAGGTACACACGGCCGCTGGCGATGCGGCCAACGTAGGTATTGTGTTCAACCATCGGTGCGAAAGCGGCAATCATACCTGTCAAGTGTACGTCATTATGAGGAACGTACCTCATCTGGGGTCTAAAATAGTTCATGTTCCGCGAAGTACCTCAAAGTTCCACATTGAAATAGTCTGTCATACAGTCATTGTTAGGAATATATTTAAATGAAACCTGGTAAATAGAAATTAATCATATGAAGTCATCAAAGGTTCTTCCTTGTAAGTAAATCAGCATATCTCAACCATCCTATGACCCTCTTAGCTGAAGTTGTTAGTAAGCCATTAGTATGTGTTCCACATTTTGCCCATTTGTTACACATTATGAAGGTGTGTGTTCCTCATTTTGGAAATGGAAGGTTGAGAGCTACGGCGGGAATATGTGTATGTGTGAGGTGAGTTTGCCGTGTGTTCCGCTGCGTGTGTGTAATGTGTGTGCCACTGTAAAATGTGTATGTAGGTGACATGTCACAGGTGGAGTGGAATAGCATGCGGAGGCATACAGTACAGGAACCATAGGCGTATGTATAGCAGTGCCCACAAAGTAGTATTGACAGCCCCTCAGTGGCCAGGCGCGTGGCGACGTAAAACGATGCTAAGCGGAAATGTCCCAGAATGTACCACAGGACCATAGCCAACAGGAGACGCAAAGGACGCATGTACAAACTATGACCGCATATATGGCGGCCATATGGTAGACTCAACAAGACATGTCGGCAACGTTACACAGCATCAGGCATTTACGGTGAAGATACGCTTGTGTTATCCCGGCACCGATCGTGGCCACGTACCGACATGTAAATATCGCAGTGTGTTCCACGACTGTTAAGTAAGCAAGCACCACACGAATAGGAGGCAACCGGTAGCATACAGGCCGTTCCAAGTACAGGACCACAATCACCGTAACTATCAGTGACAAAATGCCAATGGATAGTAGGCACGTACGAACATCCGCAGATATATAACCGATGTGAAGGAGGAATACATGCAGGAAGCACACATGCAGGCGATACTGACACCACACGACATCAACAAAACAAACACTCCCAGAGCAACAGACAGGTAACCTGCAGCTCCCCAAGCAGGGATGGAGCACACACACAAGCATATCGTGTATGTATAAATGCAAGACCCACACCCCGTACCCATCACCCACATCCGCAGATATACCCCATCGCACATATCAAGGGATACCGGCCGAAACCGTAGCAAAAACATACAGGCAGTCAATGACAGCGGCATACCCGCAACAAGCCGCGTGGAAAACACTAGCAGCAGCCGATGCTTCCCTGCATCCGTTGTGTACAGGAATATAACAGCTATGTTACACATCTAAATGCACAACGCCATCGACAGACGCCGCCAGGACACGGACACCCACATGTCGAACAAAATATCATACCCAACACACACAATCCACGGCTAACAACACAGCGATATGTACCTGACACCACACATAGCGGATGCAGTCACACAAACATGATACAATACATACCATCCCCACGAAGGTAGTGCAAACAACCAACGGCCACACGAGGAATCAACCATGGCCTAGTTTTGCGCGTAACGTACGAATGGAGGAGGATCACCGGTGATATGCGCATAAGTACACACCGAGGAACAGCTATTGGCGTGATGAACCCACATGCCTCAGGTGACGACGAATAAAAGGAAGACTCCCTGGATATTCAAACCGTATGTTCATACCGAACACAAACCAAATACAAAGCAAGCAAGCAACAGGAAGATATTTACGCATACAGAAGCAAAGGCCGGAAAGGTATGTTGAACCCACGATATGTACTGGTGTGTAAAGCATGATACGTATGACGAATCTGCACTGTATGTGAACGATGTGTGTAAGTAAAGATACCTGTCCATCAGGCAGACAGTGGTGAAAGTTGGTTATGTAATGCTAAGCCGCGGAGCATACCAACGTCTGTGGACAACGTGTGCACAGCAGTGGGACAACATGTACACAGCCGGGATAACCCAAGGTCCCCAATAGGGATTTCAAACACAGAACAATGACACCACCCACGCTGATGCTGTCAGTGGATATCGAACAATGAAGTGCCACAGCAGGGGATAGGACATGTATGTATAGTGTCACAGCACACATGTGCATGGGCATATACCGTCGATGCCATATGGAATGTGCGCGCACGACGCAAGAAAGTAGCACAGCCGCTCACATGTCTGCAACATAGCGGTGCACTCCATGCATACTGTTACAGGATGTATGGAACTGCACTGTCACCCACTACAGGGCCATCTGACACAGGTGTGTGTTGTGACAGGTGTAACTCATGCTTGCACAGGATACACTGCTGTTGTAGGCAGCCATGTTGGTGGCTACCAGTGATATATGCAGTGGTCATACAGACATACCGCACAGTGTTCATGCTGTCCTCAACCCACACATCCAGATGACACTATCTGGCGTGAGTCATGGTCAGAAACACCATTATTACACACATCTACAGCAGTCAGAACCCAGTCCTGACAATGTGTGTCACCACCCCGCAAATTGTGTGACATACGTGCACATGGTGGAACACCTGCCACTGTCATCTCAGATGGTTACATGATGGCTGGAATGTGCTGTGAAATGTACAATGCTGGTAGGCCAATGAAGTACCTGAATCACACACAGTACCGCTATGGCAGCCATGTTAACCATGCAATAACAATGACCGCCTACAGACACAAACAATGCATTGACATCGCGGAACATGTGCACATGACAACCCCCAATTAGGTAATATAAGCTGTACATATTGATGTATACAATTGTCATCTGTAATATAGCATGGATGCAGACGATATACCCCACAGGTAGTACCCATGTGATGTAGGTAGGGGCATTGCTCGCGGTACATGTGACAGTAGGTGTACAGATACATGTGCTGCATAGCCGCCATGTAGGGTTAGCTGTGGCATGTGACCGCTGGACATGCCCAGACAATTGACCATGTCCCACAGGAGATGTTGTATGTGTGCACCACATGTGATGTGCTGGCAACAGGCTGTGACGGTACGGGCCGTGTACCTGTGTGACATTGTCTGTGATGGGTGCAAAAGGCATATAGTATCGCCTTGCATGGCCACAAGCCCCACATAGGTGCATAGCCTGAACATACAATACAAGGAGTGTGTGGATGATAGCAAACCCGCCAGGTGTGAGATGGCACGGACGCAGCCCACAACCACATGTGTGTGTACGTGTTCACGCCCACGCACATGAGCATCTGGAGAGGCTAATGCTACAGCTGTACAGGGTTGCATGCATATATGTTCAGCAACATCCCTGTATGTCCCACCACTGGCCCGTGGACCGATGGACACCAACCAAATGTGCAGATATGAGATGCGCACAGCACATCACAGATGCCTACTGTGGCAGAACAGGCCTACCGCAGACATGTGCACAGTAGGTCTGCCTTTGGCTGCAGTCAAACACGCTATGTGCTGAACTACAGCAATAGTCCATAAATGCCACAGATGGACGCATGCATCTGTGTATATGTTCGTGGAATGCCCGCATAGCAATATAGCTGTGTCACCGCTTGTATCAACAATAAGAATGGGTTGTGGCGTGTGAGGGTGCGTCATAATGCGTATGGTCAGATCGACGCATACTATCTGTGGGCCTTCACATGATAGATAACGGATAAGAAGGATCATTGGCCGGTGCAATATGGAATGACAGCACCCTGCCAATAATTGCCAACCTCAGGTGATCACAACCCAGTGCTATGTATGTGGCATACCTGCCATATCATGCAGACTTGACCAGCAAGGCTGCATGAGCTTGGTCACAGCGGTGCAATGACAAAAAGGCACTCTCTACTATCAACCATACACAGCAGTAATGTGGCGTGATGCAACTTCTGTTGTGTTACAGGTGCTGTGTGATGCTCTGCACAATGTGTGTGTGTACATGCCAAAGTATGCATGGCCTTTCCTGCTAATGTGTCATGGTTACACATTGCCCCATGTCTATCACATGTGCAAATACAGGTGAGCTGTGGCAAGTTGTCCAACACCCTGCATAGAAAGGCTGTGTGTGGAAGTACATGGCACAACACATGCATGCAGGTGTCCATGTGTATGTGTATGAAAAGCCGGGCTTGCTGATGTACACAATGGACACAGACGATGTGTACTGACATATACACAGCCAGCCCAGGTGAACAGTAAGAACCGACGCCACATGGGACCTATGCCAAGTGATATGGACATAGGTGTAGCCAGGTACACATGTCCGGCAGGCTAACATCTACATGGTGCTGCGGTACAGTGTGATGGGTGGCACACAGATATGATGTATCACCCACTGCTCAATGGTGTGAAGCAAAACATCGGCTAAAATACTGCTACTGAAAGCCTTTTCACAGATTACTGTGCAGATGTCGCATATGTCATAGCAAATGCATTTCCAACAGTATGCCAGCACAGCATATGTGAATGTGACCTGCCACCATCATTATGTCTTCCAGATAATGCCACGCTCGGCTTCCACCTTTCTGTAGCCTATTGCGGAGGAGGAGGTGATAATCCCATACCTCCATACTAACCACGACGCATATTCAGCCATGTGCCACAGCAGCAGGCACAGGAACGACAGGAGATGTGGGAGGAGATGTGCAGGAGGGTGAACAGCCTGGGCGGATACAACCGCATCTATTAGCAAAATCCGCAGCCACTGCACAGACCTGATCCAGCATGCAAGACAGCGCGCCGCCAGTAACGCCAGACAACAACGGGAGGTGGTGGGTTGAATAACCCAGCCCCACTCACAGCCACGGAGGAGATCCTGGCTAGCCTGTGGACACCGCAAGGAACAACACGCAGAAACACATGCGCCCATGAGTGGAAGTGGGTAAATCTCCCTAATCCATGAGCTTGGAGCGCCTGGTAGAGTCAGTGTTGCATGCTTCGTATGATAAGTGACGTGGGTGTGGGTGTCATTGGGTTACTACAACACATGATATAGCAATGTATGCCAGGTATATGGCCATTTTTTACAAGATGCAAAACTATAGTATGCTATGTGTTGTGTTAGGCAGACATGTGCATAGCACATGCTAACTCACAGATGCATGATAAGCTCTCATGCACAGTGCTGACCCGTGGAGATAGTAATGGCTAATGTATACCTTTGTGTAATCCCTTTACAGGCACGCGTCTGGCGGTCAAGCGACAAAGGGTCTGTTGCAGGTGTAAGTCTGTTGCTAGTCAAAGGCATGATCTGCTGTATTGATATTCCCCTTACGTGTCCAGGCATGACATGCTCACCTGTGTGTGCCCCAGTCACTGCATACCAGAGCTGCACCACCCCACACACACACCACCCATGCGGCTGGTAGATACAAACCGTTAAGCGTAGAGTGGCATGACACCACACAACCCTATTGGTGTATTCACGTGCATCTCAGCTATGCATACAATGGTGCAGGTGTTCCACAAATGGCTGTACGTGCAGGTATGCATTGGCATGCCTGTGCGAGCATGCACACAGTACCACATAGTGAGCTGTGATCTGGCCCAGAGCACAGGTGTTACTAATGTGACCTATGCCCCTGCATCGGTGCACACGCAGTGACATGGCACATGCCATGTCCTATGCATGCGATGGATAAACATGGCTGCAGCATTGTCACACCATGACGCTTGACCTATGTGACAACATAGCAGACATCCACACCACCTGCCATATCCGTAGGGAATGTGACACCTCACACTAGTATGGTTTACAGTATGTCACATGGGCCACCACAGGGTCAGTAAAAGTGCCGCGATGTCCACCACACACAATTGTCAATGACCCAGACAGACAAGGCCATGGTCGATACCTACAGGCATGTTACCGCACAGCACATCCACAGTGGGTGAGTCACTGTTGCACCCTGTACACACACATAGTGGGTTCATCACTGTAGTGGACCCCTTGACATCCGATGTAGTACACCAGTGACATGGAATGCCTCTCACAGCTACTACAGGTGCCTCAATGTCCACCATATACGTGCTGCTGAGCAGCTGAACTGACACCACAGACATGGCAATATAATGCGTCCAGGTCACGCGCTCGCACAGACATTATAACTGTGTCCTGCTACTGTCAATGCAGTGGCACAGAGGCCTGCACTCCACACTGTATAGCTATGTACACAGCTCACAGCAACCGCACCTGCACAGACATCCCCAGTTACCCATACATTGTATCTGTAGACTGTACACATAACACTGCACCGTGACAGCCGGTTGTGATGATGTGGTGCATGCGGTTGGAGGACACCATCGTCACATGTCCACATGATACGCACATGTTTGCGGTGTACATTACATTGAAGTGTCGGCAGCCATGTGTACTGTCAACTTCGCCCGTGGCCACCACGTGGTGTATCATCGCGTGATGCATGCAAACTACCATGAATGTGTGTACTGCATGCCTACTAAAAAGACACCTGCCTGTTGTACTGTTGTTCCCACCAGGGCAGTGTACATACTGCCACTATGAATGTCTGGTCTGCATTCACTGGTCTGTGTTGTGTGAATGCTGCATGCCACCTGCATTATCACATGCATGATGTGTGTGTGTGTGTGTGTGTGTGTGTGTGTGTGTGTGTGTGTGTGTGTGTGTGTGTGTGTGTGTGTGTGTGTGTGTGTGTGTGTGTGTGTGTGTGTGTCTGTGTGTGTCTGTGCATTGTAAGCGATGGTTTGACTTTGTATTGACAGGTGCTGTAGGTGAGTTCCCTTCCTGCGGTCAATCTGATGCTAGTGTCCCCACAGATACTAGTGGTGATGACCATGTGCATGAGGCACAGGCAGGGTCGTCTACCCAGGCAGACACTGTGCCAATGGAGAACATCACACTTACACATCCCTTTCAACCCGGCTCACCGGTTCAGATGCCGACACATACTCCCAACACCGTTGCCCACAGATGACGGTCAGTCGAAGCGTCTCTGTTGGCACCGAGCAGGCAATGTGTGGTGGCTGCAGAAGGAGTGTGGGTACACACGATGTTGCCAGTGTGTAAGGATCGCAGTGCCACGCAGGCATGTGGCAGGTGCTGCTTTCGAGGGGAGCACCGCTGATTGCCACACCTGCCGTGACAGCGGTGCAGCAGCTGGTATAACCAGACGCATGTTCCAGACTTTGTAATGGCGGCGCCAGGCTACGCTTGCCAATGGCAGAACCAGGAAGGTCAGAGGCTGCAGGAGGCTCCGTAATCCGTGACTCTTTGAATAACAAATATCCAGGCATTGGCTTAATGCACAACAGCATCTTGCCGATAAGTTCTGGATAGGAGAGATTGGGTGACATGGCTGGGATCCTCGGTCGCAGGCATGGCCATCCCGAGCCGCAAGTAGTCCGCGGCAGGAACACTCAGGTGGGGGTGAGATATAGGGCACGTGGGCGGCCAGCAACACCACTGGTGCAGGTCGAAGCTGCGCGTACACCTCCCATGCCCACTCCAGAGCCAGTGCTGGTAGCAGCAGCAGTGCAGCTGCTACTACTGCCATCCACACTAGGACAGAGCAGGCTACGCATGGACGCGGGTCTGACGCCTCGCCAAGGCAATGAATGCTTTCCAGCGGACATGTGACATCGGAGGAGTGGACAGTCTCACATCTAAGCCTCCCGCGATCGCAATTGCTCGTGCGGCGCACTTGCAGCAGGCGGCTGGGTCACGCCGCCGCCGCAGAACACAGTGAGTCAGTAACACCTGCAATTGTACAGTCTGGGGCTGCCAAGCGCATACCGCGTGTAGGCATCACAGATGACTGAACTGTGTAAACACAAAACCCACACACAGCAAACACAACTGTAGGGGCTCCACCACACCCACATGCACCCATGCACAGTCATGCCTAGTCAATGCATTATAGGCCCTTACACACACACACATGATGTCATCCATTGGTACAGCCCATGCCTGTAGGCACACTATATCACCCTGTGCATATGATGAAGTCTCTGCCACATAACTGTGAGCTACACCATCACTGCCGCGGTTAAGCTTAACATATTCTGATGTACAGGGTGGGATAAGATAGTGAGAGGTGTATGTGATACCCAGTCCGCATAGTATGCGTGATGTGTATGTTGTGGTGTGTGTGTATGGTTGGTGACACGTGTATGTATGTGATGTGGGTTGTTGCACTGACATCATGCAGCAGCAGACATACCATGCAGGGACAGGTGCAGACCATTGTTATGTGTACACAGTATGTGTGGTGGTGACATGAGTAGCATCATGTCGGTGCAGTTAACCCGTATGATACCGATGGTGTAATTGCACGCGCCTAATACTGGGAGCACTGGCAATTAGTTCCCCACGTGTGATCAGTCGGGTACCCACAGGCATGTCTACAACATCAGCATAGCACAGGAGTACCCGCATCCGCATGGACCCCTTACATAGGTATATAGAAGCGACATGAACGTGGCAGGTATTGTGTGCCCTACTTTACATAATGTGGATCTAGGCATGACTGTGTATGGCAGCTAACACCCCTCAGGATGGTGATGCCACATCCATCAGTCCCCAGTCCCTGGTCTAGCAGTGACACACAGATGTTGCTCTGGCGCATAACTATCGCCACACATCCACACGCCATTATTACTCCTGGGCCGAAGGCAGTCAGGGCCTTTCCTTCACATGGGCTGGCACTCCTCTCCTCGCGGTTGTAGGCGTGTTCGGTCGCTAACCCTGTTCCCCAGCACGCCTCACTCATCTTTGTGCTGAAAAGTTTGACAGTCGGCTTCTGTGCCCGTGTTTGCCTGGAGCCTGAGTGGTAAGGAATATGCCCATGTCACCCGCGGTCAGACATGGCCGTGTATGTGCTGCGGCACAGATCACCACAGAGCAGATGCTGCGAAGATTTCCACAGCCGAGGTCCCCTTGGTCGTGCGGCTTGCCAGACATTTCATGTCCCAGCAATCGGGCCATCCCCGGCCTTGTGAACGCGTGCTTGTGGTCCCTTCCGAAAGCTGCGAGGTGTCCAAGGTTAGCTACAGGCCAGATGTGCCAATTGTACGCAGTCATTGCTTCCATGTGTGATGTGTACAGGGTACAATGAACACCCCCTGATGTGGATCGCGATTCCATCAGACCAGGAGGCCACAGTGGAATGTCTCACACCCACATTGCCATTGTGTGTGTTGACAGAGGTTACCGACAGGTGTGGTAGCCATTTCCCTGAACATGTCCACCATCTTTAATGGTGTACCACCTATATGTGACATTGGGACGAACATGTCCTTCACACTGCAGTAGGGCCGCAGAATTTCTCTGGCATGTAGTAGCAGGCCACAGCTCTGGCACCAGCTATACATGTCTATGATGCCCTAGGTGGATGTCTGTGTCACATGGGGTGTTGGAGTGTAATGGTGGCCGGTGTGTAGTCATCTGCATATACCTTAATCTGCCACAATCCCCGCATGATTGTATGTGCACATTGGACGTTCAATGCCTGTGATGGCAGGGTTCGCAGGCCTGAGCCCAGTGGGCCTCCAGTGGAGACCAGAGATGACTGTGACATGGCAACAGGAACACCAACCCTGTGTGGTGTGACCTCCAACCTTTCTGAGAAGCATCGGGTGACATATGTCCCCTCATGTATGTTGGCGAGCCTTTCCATGAGTCCCCATGTGGAGTTGTGCTCTGAACAGCTACTACACAGGCATGGTTACTGTGTGCAAAGTCACAGATCCACATCAATGGCCTTGGTGACCACTCCCAGACAGGACGAGCAGGTTCGGAGGCAGGATCCGTGACTTGACTATGTGGTTGTGGGTATAACACGGTTATTGGCTGTACACTGCTGTCTGTATCCATGGGCACCTATATGGACCTCCCCACAGCTTGCAGACAAGTGGCTTGCCGGGTTGATAGGGTGTGGCTGTCTACAGTCCGCCGAGCACTACCCTGGCATGGTGGGTCCACAGATTGCCACATGCCATCCATCGAGGAGACGCGGCCCATAGTAAGGCTAACATGTCACAGTGGCATGTGTGTGGGCAGTCAATGAGGATGGGTAGCACACAGCCAGGAGTTCCTCGGTGCCCATTGGTGCTGTGTCAACCCATGCATAGAGATATGGGATGCTCAGGCCATATGAGATGTTTAGGAGGCTACAGTCACAGTTAGGACGGATATGCCTCTTGGGGGTGGATGTGCATGGAACATGTCAGCTGGTTTATTGACAATGTCTGTGGGTGCAGTGACCATTGTACCATTCGGACCATTTCGGCCATGTCTCAGCCCCCAACCATGTCCTTACCACAGTTAGGGAAGGCCTATGGTTGTCTCATGTGCCCTCGTGCCGCTCCATGACGTGGATGAGGTGTATGTGTGGCGTATGGTGGCAGCGGTATGGATGGGAGATGGTATCCCTGAATACCTGACATTACTCTGTCGTAATTAGCTCCAACTGGTGATGTACAGCTTGTCAGTGGCTGGATTACCACTGCGTAATGCCTACCTGTGGTGAAGGTCTGATGTTATCATGTTTGCCTGTTGCAGACATGCACGTAGTGCTCAGAAGGCGGTGGTGGTGGTTTGCAGCCTGGCTGTGTTCCAACACTGGCATGGAGGGCGATGTAGAGATTACCACACAGGTGGTATGATGTGTGTGGTTTTGTTGTGGAGAGGTCATCACATAGGTCCCCATGCCGGTGTTGGGTGCATGATGTGGATGACCAGTGGATCCTGCTATAACGGGTCTGGCATCACCATTGAGGGCTGTACATCCTGTGTGGGGCATATCCACACCATGTGTAATGGGCGGAACTGTCAGACATCCCCCCCTAGTGTGTATGGTACATGGCTGTTTAACAGTGGCCAGGTGTGAGAACACCTGGGACCGTGTGAGTGTGTTGTGCCATGGGTAATGTTCCCAGGCTATGTATGGGTGGTTCATGTCACCCAATACGGCGCTGTTGTGAGAGCATGCACACTCACCAGTGTCCTCAGGACGTCTGTGCAGGTATCCTGTGTTTGGGAGGGTTGTCTGTAGCTTGCAACAAACTGTAGGCCAGTCATACACATGGTTAATTGCACCCAGATATTCCCCGCTGCAACGGACATGTCTGCGGCATGGCCAGGTTTCTGTTGTGTGGCTGGACACACACGACGGTCCACATTCCGCCACCCATGCAGTCGCACCATGTGTATGCATGTCTGCTCTGTGCCGAGTCTATGTCTGGAGCATGCCCAGTAGGCAGCTGTGTAGATAGACACACAGCACAGTGCACACCGCGCCGACTGCAGGTATACCCCGGATGCATGCCTGTCCCTTCGCAACGGCCACGCCTGTGGCATGGCCAGGTTGCTGTTGTGTGGCTGGACACACGACGGTCCACATTCCGCCACTCCATGCCGCCGCCGCATTCATGTGTATGCATGTCTGCTCTGTCCCGAGTCTAAGTGACTGAGCATGCCCAGTAGGCAGTGATGTACTGATCAGTAGGTAGTTGGTATTCCCGACTGCAGCACTAACGCGTTACTGTACGGCGACCTTGGGATGCTAACAGGCCGCGTGACTGCGCACTCTGACCTGAACTCCCGATCGGGCGCATTGCCTCTGAAATGATACCACCCACGAGGGGTATGCCTCCTGACAGCCTGCTCAGTAAATTCAGTAGATTCTGTAAATGCTCATACTTCAGTGTGTTCATGTGGATAGGCGTAGGTTCGTCCCCCGTCCCTTCCGTGCGTGTGTGTGTGTGTGTGTGTGTGTGTCTCTGTGTGTGTGTGTGTGTGTGTTTCCAGCTGCCTCTGCGACGAACATGCTTTAGACGTCAGCAACACATACCTTGGCTATTGCCAGCTTTTGTCTTGGGTGACGCCACCAGCCTACAAGTATGCTCCTGACAGCACTCTGCTCAGTAAATTCGGTAGTGCTCTGTAAATGCTTCATACTGTAGTGAGTTCATGTAGATAGGCGTAGGTCTGCCTCCGGCCCTTCCGTGTGTCCGTGTGTGTGTGTGTGTGTTCAGAGTGTGTTTCCAGCCGCCTGCGACTGAACATGCTTTAGACGCCTACAACACATACCTTGGCTATTGTCAACTATTGTCCTTATGGGTGACGCCAGCAGCCTACAAGTATGCCTCTGACAGCACTCTGCTCAGTAAACCTCGGTAGCTGCCTCAAATGCTTCATACTGTAGTGAGTTCATGTAGATAGGCGAGGTTCGCCTCCCGCCCTTCCGTGTGTGTGTGTGTGTGTTTTTCAGCTGCCTCAGTGACTGAACATGCTTAGACGCCAGAACACATACCTTGGCTATTGCCAACTATTGTCTTGCGGGTGACGCCAGCAGCCTACAAGTATGCCTCTGACAGCACTCTGCTCAGTAAACCGGTAGCGCCGCTCTGTAAATGCTTCCATACTGTAGTGAGTTCATGTAGATAGGCGAGGTTCGCCTCCGCCCCTTCCGTGTGTGTGTGTGTGTGTGTGTGTGTGTCTGTGTGTGTGTTTCCAGCCGCCTGCGACTGAACATGCTTTTAGACGCTAACACATACCTTGGCTATGCCAACTATTGTCTTCTTGGTGACGTCAGCAGCCTACAAGTATGCCCTGACAGCACTCTGCTCAGTAAACCCGGTAGCTGCTCTGTAAATGCTTCACTGTAGTGAGTTCATGTAGATAGCCGAGGTCTGCCTCCTCCGTGTGTGTGTGTGTGTGTGTGTGTGTGTGTTTCCAGCTGCCTCATGACTGAACATGCTTTTTAGACGCTTCAAAACACACATACCTTGGCTATTGCCAACTATTGTCTTATGGGTGACGCCAGCCTGCCTACAAGTGCCTCTGACAGCACTCTGCTCAGTAACCCGCAGCGCATTTTGTAAATGCTTCATACTGTAGTGAGTTCATGTAGATAGGCGAGGTCTGCCTCCCGCCCCTCCATGTGTGTGTGTGTGTGTGTGTGTGTCTGTGTGTGTGTTTCCAGCCGCCTGCGACTGAACATGCTTTTAGACACCGCAACACATACCTTGGCTATTGCCAACTATTGTCTTGGGTGACGTCAGCAGCCTAAGTATGCCCTCTGACAGCACTCTGCTCAGTAAACCCGCAGCACGCTCTGTAAATGCTTCATACCGTAGTGAGTTCATGTAGATAGCCGTAGGTTCGCCTTCCGCCCCTTCCGGTGTGTGTGTGTGTGTGTGTTTCCAGCTGCCTCCGCGACTTGAACATGCTTTTAGACGCTCAACACACATACCTTGGCTATTGCCAACTATTGTTTTGTGGGTGACGTCAGCAGCCTACAAGTATGCCTCCTGACAGCACTCTGCTCAGTAAACTCGGTAGCTGCTCTGTAAATGCTTCATACTGTAGTGAGTTCATGTAGATAGGCGTAGGTTCGCCTCCGGCCCTTCCGTGTGTGTGTGTGTGTTTCCAGCCGCCTCGCATCGAACATGCTTTTAGACGTTAACACATACCTTGGCTATTGCCAGCTTTTGTCTTGCGGGTGACGTCACCAGCCTACAAGTATGCCTCTGACAGCACTCTGCTCAGTAATCTCGGTAGCGTGTTCTGTAAATGCTTCATACAGTGAGTTCATGTAGATAGCCGTAGGTTCGCCTCCCCGCCTGCTCCGTGTGTGTGTGTGTGTGTGTGTGTGTTTACAGCTGCCTCTGCGACTGAACATGCTTTTAGACGCTTCAACACATACCTTGGCTATTGCCAACTATTGTCTTATGGGTGACATCAGCAGCCTACAAGTATGCTCCTGACAGCACTCTGCTCAGTAAACTCAGTAGCTCTGTAAATGCTTCATACTGTAGTGAGCTCATGTAGATAGCCGAGGTTCGCCTCCCGTCCATTCCGTGTGTGTGTGTGTGTGTTTACAGCTGCCTCTGCGACTGAACATGCTTTTAGACGCCGCACATACCTTGGCTATTGCCAACTATTGTCTTATGGGTGACGCCAGCAGCCTACTAAGTATGCCTCTGACAGCACTCTGCTCAGTAAACTCGGTAGCTGCTCTGTAAATGCTTTCCACACTGTAGTGAGTTCATGTAGATAGCCATAGGTTCGCCTCCGGCCCTTCCGTGTGTTTGTGTGTTTCTGTTTTGCAGCTGCCTGTGGATGAACATGCTTTAGACGCTCAACACATACCTTGCCTACCAGCGTCCATTCCTGTACGGTTGTTGCCACCCACCTGTACATGTGCCTCTGCTGGTGGTGTGCTCGTGGTCCACGAGCGACAGCAGCTACCTGTGTTGTACGCCGCGGTTGGGTATGTGGGGTGCGGTCAATCACCATGCGTGCCACATGTGTGTGTGTGTGCAAGCTCGCAGCTGCATGGGTTCACACGGTATGGCTTTGAGGTGTACGCGGAACACCCATATCCTGGCGCCATCCTTGTGTTCCTGGAGGGCGGGCGCAGAAGCTCGTGTACTGCTTGTGTGCTTCTTCTGGTCGGGCGACCTCCGAAGCGTGTTCTCCACATGTACCCTACTATGGTGTGGTGGGGTGCTGCTGTGTACATTACACTCACGGCCTGCCGGATGCCCGTGTATCTCTTCTTTGTATATCTGTGTACTTATGTTGTGGCTGCATCGCTGCTCTCCCATGGACAGCTGTCCTCCACATGTATCGACATATTTGCACGGCTGACACATATAACTGTGGTACGTTGCATATCCAATATTGTCCATGCACTGTCCGCTTTCCAGAACACCTCATAGACATCGCTGGATTACATGGCAGACAGCTATCTTTGCTGTCCTGACACTTTACCCATACACGACATACACCTTTTGTGTGTACTTGCCTATTTATGGTGTGTGTATGTCTACGTGTGCTGTATGCATGGTCGCGTGTCCCGCTATAGCTATGTGTGCAGCTGTCGCCACTATGGGTATCCTTGTGGCCATTGTTACATGTGCACATCTGCACATACCTGCAGACTGTACTCACCCCTGCGACGGCAGCGGCCTCAGATCGGCCGGTGCCCTAGGCTGTGGGGCTACATGGCGACGCCAGCACAAACACATGGTGCACCCATCTTGATATACTCCATGTGACACGCCTACTAGACAGGTGGCCCTACTAGATGGTGGCCTGGGCAGGCGCAGGATTGGCGTATGACTACGGCCGCCATGGGCACATCACAAGGCACATGCCTACAGGCGTGTGTTTTACGATGTCTAGAGTATAACACCACAGGAGGGACCTCCTCAGCTATGCTGAAGAATGCGTATGTAGATAGATTCATGGGTGGAGGTTTGGCCACACACTAGGGCTGACCGATGGATAACTATTGAGGTATCCTTTGAGAAGCAGGTGGAGCAAACACCAGTAACGGGAATGTAGTGTAGATGCAGATGTAGGGTTAACATACATTTGTCCACTCTGTCAGTTCTATACCGTTGTATTACAGTGATATGCTATGCATATCTGCCATATACATTGTTAGGTGTCTGATTGTTGAGGGGTCGTATAGTACAATATCATGTAATACGTGTGTTCATAGGATGCTTTCTGAGATGTTGACATAATGCAGCGTCGTTAGCAGTGTGTCTGTGCTTTCTATGCTGTGGCTACATGTTCATTGTTGTTCGCATAGAGAGTGACAAATGGAAGTGTAAGGGTGATACTTAAAGCATGGATGCTCCCATGTTATGTGTACGCCCCACGGGCCTACGGGTGATAGCGCATACATGTCTATGAAGAACCTTTTGGATACCATATGTGACCTGTCGCACGTAAATGTTTACGTTGACTGTTCCATCTACCTATGTGTGACATGGTTAGTGGCCAGAGGGTGCCAGCGAGTCTCTATTGTTGATTAGGTGTTTTCCATGGTCAACTGACATCAATCCTATTAATTCACTGAAGGATGTCTTTCATTGGTGGGAACGCATATGTTCGACCATCGTATGTCTTTCCCAGCTGACGCTGATATTGTGCCATTGGTATGGTTCCACAGGTCACCCATCTGTTCCGGCTGTGAAGCGCAGGATCCCCATTCATGTGCTGGCAGATTGAGTGCTGTATACTCCGCATCTGCCCAGCGGTCTGGCTTTTGTATGGGAGTGTCTACTGTAGTCCCCATCTGTATTTCCTGGGTTATGCCTTGTAACAGCTGTGGGATTCACACATGTTTGCGGCTATGGGTGCCATCTTGGCCGTATGCTTGTCCATCTATGGGAACTGCCTACTGGACACTAGTATAGGGCTGAACACATTACACAGCTGCATTCTGCATTTTCCTGTGGATGATTGTGCGGAGTAACGATATGCCATGCCCACGCCCCTCACACGGGCGGGACAACGAATCATCTGCCAATCCACACCGTGACCCAGTTCTGCATACCCACCATCCCATGTCTGCAACCTCGACAGTACCCATTGCACACCCTTCATGTGCGCGTAAATGGGATGTGAACGCACGTATGGACGCAGCAACCTGGGGAGCCCTATTCATATGTCCTGCATTTCATGGACGATTGTCACCACCCTTGAAGACGCCTTGTGTTGCATATATCTACCTGTGCCAGATTCACGTCTGTTACCTCTTCTGGGTCACATGATCGCAGCCTGTTGCCAACACTTAAGGAGGAATATTTGGGTCCTGCAATGGACACCGATGTGCATTTGTAAAGTGTAGAACATGTTGGACTGTGTCCAGTCGGCCAGTGTGTTTGACTGCCGCCGAATGTTCCCCAGTCCCGGATGTCTGTTTGCCTACCCATATTATGTAGTGCTACGAACCCGTGTCCTACCACAATTAACCCATATGGTGTTACTGTAGTACTGCAGGTTAGCAAGTGCTTTAAGTAATCCTCAAAGGTACCATTGTGAACTATCCGCCACTGTATTGTCATTATAACACAGCCGGTGCATGTAGAACCTATTTAGTCATGGAAGGATGTTATTTATGTGTGGGAACGCCATAGGTGAACCATTGTATGATCATCCTAGTTGACGTTGTTGATGTGCCATTAATATGTCTTCCACAGGCTGCCTGTATGTTCCGTGGAGTGGAAGCGGGTGGTCCCCACATACGCTATAGCACCTTGGCTGCTGTGTACCGGATTCGCATCGCAGGATGGATGTCTATGGAGTGTGTCTACTGTTGCTTCCATCTGTATTTCCTGTGTTATGCCTTACTACGGCTGTGTGATTCCACCACGTTTGTAACTGTGGGTGACATCTTGGCCGACGCTTTGTCCATCCTTGGGAAATGCCTACTGACACTGGTGTAGGTCTGTACCCATTTCACAGCTGCATGTAGCATTCTCCGTGGATGATTGTCAGTATTGGTGGGTGTTAAGGCACGTGCTATACCCACAGCCTCCCCACGGGCGGACAATGGATTATCTGCCAAACAACACCGAGCCCCATTTTGCATACCCAGGATCCCATGGCTGCAACCCCCACGGTACGTGACATTACATCCTTCATGTGTGCGGGACCGGATGTGGACGACTTCTATGGACAGGACAATCTGGGGATTTCTGTTCATATG
Organism: Protopterus annectens; assembly: GCF_019279795.1. Classification (NCBI taxonomy): domain Eukaryota; kingdom Metazoa; phylum Chordata; order Ceratodontiformes; family Protopteridae; genus Protopterus; species Protopterus annectens. The sequence goes on from NC_056751.1 coordinate 749,566,597, forward strand.
TCCTGCATTTCATGGACAGGTATCACCAACCTTAAACACGGTGGTGGTGCATGTGTTCAGCTGTGCAGAGTCACAGATAGTACTCTGAATGGCCGATCTCAACGTATTAAAGGTGCAAACGCAAATATTTTGGAGTCCTACAATGGACACCGATGTGCATATGTAAAGTGTAGAACGTGTTAGACTGTCACCATCTGGCCAGTGGTTTTGACTGCCGCTGTATGTTCCCCAGTGGCGGATGTCTGCTTGACTACCCATATTATGTATTACTTGGCCTATCTATATCCACGTGCCAGTAAGCGGAATACAGCAAACCCTGCGCCCTGCCCATCTTCATAAATGACATTATTGAACATATATCGGCAAAAACAGACAATGACAGAAACGATACACTCCACAGTCAAAAGATACTGAGCTCTTTCACCTACTAACATGGGGCATCGTCGGAGTACCAAATACATTACATAGTCGTCCCTTATACACTTCCTTCAGAGTCAGTTTAAAGTCAATTAATCAATAAAGCTGCTCATAGTTACGTGGACAGTGCTCCAGGTCCTGACGATAACGTGACATATACAAATCAGTGTTGCATACATTACTTAATGGAAACAGTAATACGAGAACAATGTGTTAATATAAATACAATATTGGTCAATACAATCAGTATATTGAAACATAGTTGATAATTGTTGTGAGTAAACCTTAGAATGTAGTGTGTTGATCAGGATATTTTGTATCAATGTGTATAATTGTAGCATTACGATTCCAAAGCATGGAATCAATAGGTACGAATTAAGCATATACTTTACAATTATGAATGTAAATGAGTGGAGGACACATCCTTAACTTCCCTACTTCCAGTGGATCACACACGCACACTCGCATTTCCTAATTGTGGGTTACGCAAGAGTTATGCATATCCGTGATTCTGTTTATATATGTTTACTGGGTCTGTGTGGTTACGTGTTGTGTGTTAGTTGTGACTATTCGGTTACATATCTCTGATCCGGTTGACGGACGTGTGCAGAACGCACTTACTACTTTATACATGTAACAGTCTTTGCAGCATGGACACATTACGTACACGTTCACATCTATATGTTCTATAGTCGTAATTCAAACGTGACTGCATTCACGTTTGATGGTTACTGTGACCACTACACGTTAGCTGTTCGGTGTCATTAATATGCATACCCATTGTACTTAGCTGCATTAACATATCCCCTCCCCCGCACTCACGCACGTCACAGGCATCCATTCTCCTGCTGGGAAAGGTGCGGTACTGCATGTTAAACATTCCTTATTGGCCCAGGATGCATATGTCACCACCAAGAGGGATGTACAGATCACAGGTGCTTATATCCCCACGCATACAGGACTTCGATCGTCAGGGCTGCTCCTGTGGTGCTTTGGTTTCTTTGTCCGCCCAGTGCACGGAACTGGCCTGACCGCACGAATGTTAGATGAGTCACATGGGCACGGTTTGTCCGTGTCTATGATACCATGTCACCCCCCCCCCCCATTATTAATAACTGTGTGCTGATTGGCCGGTGTACCCGTTGTATATCTTGTTATACTAATTGCACACGGTCTGTTCGAACGGACCTATTTCCATTACTAACCCTCGGTATGTATGACCTGTGTCGCAATATTACATGGGTTTACCATTGCGACGCTTTCACTGAGACACAGACATGTCCGTTACTTGGTTTGGGCCTGTTTCGCTTCCTTCTACACACAGTTAACATGGCGGAACACGCTGAACAGCTCAGCCACGGGACATCGGGCTCTCCGCCGCTGTTTAGAATTGAATCGCTATGTTGAGTTTGTTTCACAAAGCGAGACAGTGTCGACATTGGTAACAGACATCCGCAGCACGTCCGACTGCACGGTGGCAGCGATGTCTGCGCTAGCGCGGACAGGCATTATGCTGTGCCATTATGTCTGGGAATGTATGGTTTCTTGCCATATATGATATGCCATACTAGCAATGAGCCGTGTCTTGGTGTGGGTACTGCTGTATTACCCACGGGAAAAGTGGCCTTAGGTTAAGTGGTGCCCTAGGCAGAGGTTGCCACCGCCACATCACCCGCTACCCCCCTCCTGGTCTACCTACACCAAATAGAGTATGGAAAGGTACAGCAACGCCCTAGATGGCTGCCTACTTGCCCTATGCCTGAGGCCGGCTATGTGTGTGGTCCCCGGACATCAGACTCGGGAACGCGCCACGTCTGCCGTGGGTATGTCCAGCATTACCCACATCCGGGTCGTGGGTTTATTGCTATGATGTTCCATGATGTTCCATGTACAGTGGTGCCGTGTTACCATACATATGCCTTTCTCAGAAGCCGATTTCATCGCCTGAACACTACTGTGGTCTCCTTTAAGGCCCCTGAGCCAGTGGTGAACATTACTCCAACCGCTGCTTCACGTACATATGCCTTCCACCAGCACCTACAGGACTGTATGGATCAGGCAATCCCATACAACACTGAGACTCTTTGTACCAAAGACAAGCATCCAGTCTGGTGGACCCCAGCCACGAACAAGCTCTACAACGACAGGAGGTAGCTACTACATGTTAAAGCGGAATACTAGTAAGGTAACACACCCTTGCTCATTATATGTGAAGAACTACAGGCTGTCATGAATTACCCACGGGAAAAGTGGCCTTAGGTTAAGTGGTGCCCTAGGCAGAGGTTGCCACCGCCACATCACCCGCTACCCCCCTCCTGGTCTACCTACACCAAATAGAGTCTGGAAAGGTACAGCAACGCCCTAGATGGCTGCCTACTTGCCCTATGCCTGAGGCCGGCTATGTGTGTGGTCCCCGGACATCGGACTCGGGAACGCGCCACGTCTGCCGTGGGTATGTCCAGCATTACCCACATCCGGTCGTGGTTTATTGCTATGATGTTCCATGTGTACAGTGGTGCCGGTTACCATACATATGCCTTTCTCAGAAGCCGATTTCACACGTCTGAACACTACTGTGGTCTCCTTTAAGGCCCCTGAGCCAGTGGTGAACATTACTCCAACCGCTGCTTCACGTACATATGCCTTCCACCAGCACCTACAGGACTGTATGGATCAGGCAATCCCATACAACACTGAGACTCTTTGTACCAAAGACAAGCATCCAGTCTGGTGGACCCCAGCCACGAACAAGCTCTACAACGACAGGAGGTAGCTACTACATGTTAAAGCGGAATACTAGTAAGGTAACACACCCTTGCTCATTATATGTGAAGAACTACAGGCTGTCATGAAATAATCCAGGGGAAATTCAACAGAGGAATTGGCAAGGACTCAACAGACATTCATAAGGCCTTCTTTAGCTACGTTGGACACCTGGGAGGACACCCCCAGATATGCTCAGAATGGGTTCAGAATGATGTGAAGATGACTGAACCTACACACATTGCCAACATACTGGCTGACAGGTTCAGTGCTGACATTTCCCCCCCTCCCCCCCACATGGAGAGATATCTATACCAGAGACTTGTACATCCTGGAACATCTGTAACGCACAGGTGGGAAATGCTGTCTCCAAGGCAGTAGACACAGCATCCATGGGACCAGATGGTGTCCCACCTGTGTACTCCATGAACTCTATGGGGAATTAAACCCACACTTAGGATAGCTGGTTAGTCTTAGCCTCACCTCAGGATACGACTGCAGTAGTAGCACAAGGCGACTGTAGTCACACTTCACAAGGATGGTGCCTCCACTTACCCTGGTTATTACCATCCCATTAGGTTGACATGCCTTAACTGCAAAGCCATGGAGAAGGTTCATAATGGAACCCATAGATGAAGACATAGGGGACTTGCATACTTTGGATCCGACCCAGTTTGGCTTGGTCAACGTCGGATCATGCCTTTACACGGTCTGACTTTGTAGGATCGGTCACCAAGGCCATTGATGAGGGTAAAGCAGTCCATACAGCCTACCTCAACCTGGCAAAGGCCTTCGACACAATACCCACCTCGGATATCATTGATAAACCCGTCATCTTGAACGTACATCCATACATCGCCATATGGGTTGCAAACTGGCTAGGTCACAGAACCCACATGGTCATAGCTGCTGGCGCCATGTCATACTCTCAGCCAGTCTCAGGTGGTGTCCCATTGGGCTCAGTCCTGGGTCCACCATATTTCAGCATCTACATTTCCAAACTACAAGCAAACACAGGGGGGTTATGGCTGACAATGTTTGCAGATGACTGCAAACTGGGTGCCATAGTCAGACACACATCTGACACAGATATCCTTCAGGAGGGCCTCACAGATGTGGATATGTGGTGCCAGAGACATGGCCTACAGCTAAATGACAGGAAATGCATAGTTATACCCTTAGGGAAGGACATGTTTACCCCTAGCTACCATATAGGTGGCAATCCACTGAGCACAGAGGGAGTTACCAAGGATCTGGGGACCCTGGTTGTTGTTAACTGTTCGTTCGACACACACGTTGCTAACGTAGTTAGGTAGACCTTCAACATTGCCCACATCATCATGGAGGGATTCACATCTAGATCAGGGCAGGTCATTGTCCCCTTGTACTCATCACTCATTGACCTATGATTGGGCACGATGCACCATTCAGAATGTATCTGACCTGACACCTGCAGCAGCCGGAAAGGCCCCAACAGTTCATCGACAAACATTTGCAGGGTCTCAGGAATATGTGTTATGCTGACCGTCTTCAAGCATTCCAGCTGTATACAGTTGCATACCACTTGCCCAGAGGTGACCTGTGCCTGGCATACGAGGCCATGTCGAACCCAGATCTGATGATTATGCTTCACCTAAAGAAGTTAGATCCCTCAGAACCACAAGGGCAGGTGACGTACACCTTGACACTATCATGAATGGAACGTGCTGGTGGGACCGATTCATCACCCAGACACTCACTATGCTGTGGAACAACATCCCAGTACATGTGAGGCCAAGCACCTCGCTGGCCTTGTGTTAGTATTTTGTCAAGGATGTCTGAGTTGATTTATTTAAGTAACCTTCTAAATGAATATTTACTTTACCACATTGTGAATCTTTACATTTCGTTGCTCTATTTTACATTTGTCATAATCATACGGTTTATCTGTATATATTATGGTTCATTTATATTAGTAGGTGCCTGTAGTTCTGTTAATATATTGGCACAATCTGTGGAACATATATATGTAGCTTGAACAGTCAGATGTTTGGAAAAACTTATGCTGGTTCTTCTTTCATATATATACATATATTTCTATTCCTCTATGAAGAATGTACCTTTCGAAGCAATGTCTGATGTACTCACTGTGTGGAATCTGTAACCCACGTAAAGTTAGTTTGCTTGTTTGCCTTTAAGGCATTTAATTAATACTTAGCACATCTACTTTACTGACCAATTAAGGGTTTTTAATGTAGTAGGTTGGACTGCATTGTATATATTCTGAAGAGGTCTGCCTATGAAGCAGACGAAAAGAGCTTCGATAAACTATGGTGACTGCATTTAATTCCTGGTGGCTCTGAGTGGTCGCTGACGGTGTCTACAGTACCTCGTCTTTGCTTTGGACTTCCTCTGCTGGTTGTCTGTGTTGTTTGTATGGGGAATGTCAAGTGTAGTCCCTATGTGTATTACTTGTGTAATGCCTTACTGTGGCAGTGTAATTCCCCGGGTCTGCAGTTGTGGGTGCCGCTCTTGGCCATACGGGTTGTCCATCCATGACAATTGCCTACTGGACACTAGTATAGGGCTGTACACATCTCACACCTGCATTTAGCATTCTCCGGTGGATGGTTTGCATTATTAGCGGAGAGTAAGCCAGGTGTTACGTGACACATCCTCCCCACGGGCGGGACTGACGGATTGCCTCGCGAAACCACACCGAGCCCAGAGTCTACATACCCAGAATCCCTTGACTGCAACAATCGACAGTACCCATTACACATCCTTCATGTGTGCGGGACTGTGATGTGTACGCAGTTCTATGGACTCGGTACCCTGTGTATTTCTGTGCATGTGTGCTGCATTTCATGGACAGCTATCATCAACATTGAACACGCTATGTGCATATGTACCTGTGACGTGGTGACGACAATGAGATCACGTGGGTAATGCAGGAAGCTAGCAGGCATTCCATGAATGGAATTTTTGGGTCCTACAATGGACACCGATGTGCATATGTGAGTTTAGATGTTGCTGGACTGTGTACACCTGGCCAGTGCTTTTCACTGCTGGTGTATGTTCCCCAATCGCGGATGTCTGTTTGACTACCCATTCTACATGGTGCTACATAACCAGGTGATGTAGTACTGTGAACAAATGGCATACATCCAAAGATGCTGGTTAGCAACTGCTTCATATAAACCTCAGACATCCCAATGGGACATATCCGTCACTGTCTTTTCAATATAACACCAACGGTACATGTTGATCACCTATGTATTCATTTAACCATGTTGTCTTCATAGCTGGGAATGCCATAGTTTACATCCTACTTGACGTTGTGGGTGTGCCATTAGTATGTGTTCCACAGGTCGCACATCTGTTCCGCTGTCTGGTAGCGGGTGCTCCTCATTCTGTTGCTGGCAGATTGAGTGCTGTGTACGCCGGTGTTGGCACGGGCGGTCCGACTTTGTATGTGGAATGTCAACTGTAGTCCCTATGTGTATTTCCTGTGTCATGCTCACTGCTGTGTAATTCCCTGTTTGCAGTTGTGGGTGCCATCTTGGCCATACGGTTGTCCATCCATGACAATTGCCTACTGGACACTACTATAGGGCTGTACACATCTCACAACTGCATTTAGCATTCTCCAGTGGATGGTTTGCATTATTAGCGGAGAGTAAGGCAGGTGCTACACACACATCCCTCCCACGGGGCGGGACAAAGGATTGCCTGCGAAACAACACCGAGCCCAGAGTCTACATACCCAGACTCCCTTGGCTGCAAAAATCGACAGTACCCATTACACATCCTTCAGGTGTGCGGGACTGTGATGTGGACGCCGTTCTATGGACCCGGTTCCCTGGGTATTTCTGTGCATCTGTGCTGCATTTCATGGACAGCTATCATCAACATTAGACACGCTTGCGGTGCATATGTATACCTGTGACGACAATGAGTTCCCGTAGGCGATTATTGATGGCATCATGCTTGTCTTTTTGTAATTTTTGGGTCCTACAATGGACACCACTGTGCATATGTAATGTGTACAGCTTGTCGGACTGTGTCCTTGTGAGCAGTGGGTTTCACTGATGCTGTGTGTTCAACAATTGCAGATGTCTGCTTGACTACCCATACTGTGTAGTGCTACAGGAACTATGTTTTCCGATACCAGAACCCAATGGTGTACATCCAATGTTGCAGGTTAACAAACACTTTCATACCCAGAGGTCACGATTGGAAGGTACTGCCACTTTATTATCGGAACAACACCTCCAGACTGTGTAAATCACGGGAACATTAGGCCGGTCTTACCGGCCATTTGCAATTGTAAGTAGCAGACACGTGTCAATACATGTATGATAAGACATATTGTCATGCAGAAGTTAATCTATGTTATTTGGACATTGGCTTCTGCTTTTGGCATCCGTTGCTGTGAGTGTTGCCAGTGAACATACACATTGCTTGCTCAGAGGCAGACTACACAATTCTGCACACTACTGTGGTCTCCTTTAAGGACCCTGAGCCAGTGGTCGACAGTACTGCAGCCACTGCATCAATCACATTTGCCATCTACCAGTACCTACAGGACTGCATGAACCAGGCATTCACTTACCCAACTGTGGTTCATTGTACCAATGCCAAGCATCCAGTGTGGTGTACCCCAGCCATGCACAGGATGTACAACACGAGGAGGTGGCTACTACAAGGTGGAGCAGACACCTTGTGAGGTGTGACACCCTTGGTCATCATATGTGTAGAGTTACACACTGTCATGAAATTGTCCAGGGCACATTCCACAGATATACCTACATGGACCTGGCTGACAATCATACCACCTTCAGTTGCTATGCTCAACACCTGTGAGGTCACTCCCACATATGCTCTGACTGGGTTCACATAGAGGTGGAGTTTACTCAACATACACACATTGCCAACATACAGGCTGACAAGTCCAGTGAGGACATCTCCACACCCTCCCCCACACATGTGGAGATGTCTGTACCAGTGGTTTGTGGTCACCAAATGTTCAGACACACAGGTGGGACATGCTCTCTCCAGGGTAGTGGGCATAGCATCCATGAGACCAGCTGGTGACCCCACTGTGTACTCCACTATCTCATTTAGGAATTGGACCCACAGTTAGGACAGCTATTTCTTTGTAGCCTCACCTCAGGTAGGGTACCCAGGTTGTGTCGCATGGCAACTGTAGTCCCACGGCCACAGGCCAATGCCTCCACTGAGGCTGGTTATTACTGTCCCAGTACCCTGAGGAGACCCATCTGCAAAGACATGGGGAGGGATCATACTGCGGCTGCACATGACTGCATAGGGGACATACATACTTTGCATCCAACACGGTTTGTCTTGTTCAGGGGCAGTTCATGCCTTTAAAGCATGGTTGACATTGTCGGGACAGTCACCGAGGCCATTGATGGGGGTGTTGCAGTCCATACAGCCTACCTCGACCTGGCAAAGGCCTTCATAACATTACCCCCCTCAGGTATCGTTGATAAACCCATTGGCTGGGATGTGAACACGTACATCACAGAATGTGTTGTAAATGTGACACAACCCACACGGTCATAGTTGCTGGCAGCATGTCAGACCTACTGCCTGTCACAAGTGGTGTCCCATGGGGCCCTTCCGTGGGTGCACTCCTGTCATACATCTACATTTTCATGGTACAGGCACACAGACGGGTGTTATGGGCAACATTGTTTGTAGATGACTGCAAAACAGGTGACATAGTGGGACGGACATCTGACACAGATATCCTTCGAAGGGGCCTCCCAGATATGCATATCTGCTGTCAGGGACATGTCCCACAGCTAAATGGTAAGTAATGCAACATCATACCTGTCGAGGAGTAGTAGGTCACCCCTGTCCAGCATATAGGTGGCTGTCCACACAGCACAGGGGTGATTACCAGGGATCAGGGGACAGAGTTTGTCGGTCACCTTTCATTCAACACACACATTGCTATCGTGGTTCTGTGGGACTTCTACATTGCCCACCTGTTTGTGCAGGGATTCACATCTACATCAGGCTAGGTCATTGTCTCCTTGTACCCATTACGTGTTACACCTATGATTTACTACATTGGCCCATTCAGACTGTATCTGACCATACACCTACAGCAGCTGGAAGCCCTCATAGGTTCATTATTGTCGACAGATGCAGGATGACATCATTTTGTGTAAAGCTGCCACACTTGTAGGACCCTGCCCCATTAAGTCACATACCTGCTGTTTAGTGTTGACCTGTGCCTGCCATACGAGGCCATGTCAACCCATATGTCATGTGTATGCTTCACCTACTGTATCTGCATCCCTCAGAACCACTAGGGCAGGTGACATGAACCTTGTCATGGTCATTACTGGGATGTGTTTGAGTGACACATATATCACCCAGACACTCACAATGCTGCGGATCTACATCACAGTACATGTGGGACAGAGATCCTTCCTAGCCTTGTTCGCGGGTATGTTGTCCATTGGATGGAGAATTGCAGGTATAGGCCAGGGATTACATCATTATCACTGCTCGACGGAGGTACAGCAATATCATGAATATTTTATGTGATGCACAGAAGGTTTGCAAAGTCATCCTAACTATGGTGTTGTGTTATGGCTGAACCTGGGACGATGGCCTACCCTGTACCTATGGACATATGAACCTATATCCATAGTTTGTCACATTTACACTTGTCTATCCCCTATCCTCTTTCTCATGTGTATATGTCTGTGGCACATGATTGTCCTCTGTATTACTTGCAGGTGTGCTGTCTACAGTGCACATACGTCACACGTGGATGACAGTGTATCTGTGTCCCTAACACTGTGTTACTGAGGACTACCACACATCCTTCACAACATTACATGCATATGTCCATTCTATTCTTCTGTAGCCTATGGGGGGGTGTTAAGGCAACAATTACACAAGTCCCTGTTTGTGCATGCTTCATGTTGGTGTTTGACCAGGCTCCGCAGTAGTCGTGTGTTGGACAGTAGTGTTTCTATGTGTTTGGCATGTGTTTTTATTGCCGGTACATCTGTGGGTGGTGTGGTTGGCACATGTTCCTCTTTGCAGGGACACCCATCCTGGGGTTTGTGTCATGCATCTGCACTTGGCACGCCTATATGTCCTGTGCTATTCCCACAGTCGTGTATGCCTTCATGCAATACTACTGCATGTTACTGGCTGTTTGTATGTGGTACACATGGTGATTGTGATGGTTGGCTTGACCTATTCCCATGCTAGAACATACACATCTGTCAATTACGTTGTTTAAAGAAGACTGTAACACTCATTCATCTTTTAAAAATGACAGTCAATAACACAGGACGCTGAGATTAACAACGTTTTACTACTGTGCACCAGGGGGCAAATAACTTTGCAGTACAAGTTTAGAGATTTGTTTTACTCAATACATGTAACAGCTGTATGAGTATTGTGTTTACAATCATCTTTAGCACACATTAATGATGTGGTCAGGCACAGGTCATTTACATCACTATAGTCCACAATATTGTATTCCTACAACAGTGCTGAGGTAATGCTTATTAAATAATTTCCCATGAGGATAGCACAGCCTTGCGAGCCACATAGTCAATTAGAATGTACTTCGGTAAATTCTGCTCTGTCACGGTTACAACACTGTTCAGATCCGGTCATCACTTCATTTCCTACTAGGTTCCTTTGTCTCTCTGGTGAGCAGCTGTACTCTGTGTTAGATAGAGCTCACAAGGCCATCATACTCAGTGGAGGGATGAGAGGTATACCTGTACATACATTTATTATTTTCTAACCCAGCAGATGACTAATGCTGGATGACATACACCTGCTGCACTGGTTACTGCCAGGGTCATAGTTCAATCACACTGCAGCTACACTACGGGCAATTACATGCATGATAAGCTCTACTGCCATTTTGTAATATAGAATAATATGCATTACACAATATTTGCTTCTACAGTAGCAGGTCATATATATGTTTAAATATATATTTTGCTAACATTCCCCCTCCTTTGCTTGCTTCTATTCTATCCAGGAACATTTACAACATTATTGCATTCCTAGCCTCTTCCTGTCTGGAAGGTTTAACTAGGCAAGTAATTTGTTGTACATTTCAGAATGGATTTAATTCTGTATTGACAAATACCACTACAGCTCTTGATACATAGTCTCGGTTACAGATATCGCCGACAGAGTCCCTGACTAATACTTACATGCAAAGTATCCAACAGACACATCATGCTCCAATATGAGCAGAACAACACAAATGGCAATCGAGATATTCAGTATGACTGGAACCCCATCCACCAAATGGTTTGTGGAAATGGTCTGTCAGTGGTTTGGGCCTGGTTCCGCCATAGATAACACCTGCTGTATTACCTCTGGGTGCGTTGGTTTAGTTCTTATTATGTGGTACTTGGACACAGCGGTCTTTGATAAGCGCATCGTTCTCGACACCAGGGTGCAGTCGTGGCGCTAATACATTTCGTGGACACAACAGTTCTCATTGCATACAGTTCATCGGTCACAGGTTCAAGAGCGGGAAAGTCACATTGATCATTCCTCCGACAGGTCTTGGACGACTTCCTGTGTTCCTGATTGATTTCACTACTCCACAAGCTGGGAGTGTTCCAGGCCAAGTTATGACGCTGTCACTCAAGTCCATATGATTCGATATTTCTTTATCTCTTGCAGAAGTATGCATTTTCACAACAGCTTCCATTTCACCCACTGGATTGGTAGGTTTCTCGACTGTGTTCCCAGTTCTTGAGCTATATGTGTCATAGTTCGCTTGCACTCCAGAGGCAATTGTGCAGTATGTCATGGAGTGGAGCCAGATAACCCAAATAACAACTGGCCGACCAATTCTCAGGTAACCATTCATATGCTTTTTCCCACCAACAACATAACAATATTCTTCTTTACTACTGATGCGGGTTACCTCTGCATGTAACATTTTCCTGTGTATGACAGAGGACTGTTTCTGCAATTCAGGATGTTTCTGCACATCCGTCCACGTTGTTCTCATGATGCTTCAATACAGATCATGAATGGTGCTACAAGTAGTACAGTGATCTTTGGCTGTTATATGACATTTGTAAGACACAGTTATGTTACAAATACTCCCACCAACCTGAACTGTATCATGTTTATGACAACAAACAATTACTTTTGTGTAACAGGTAAGCATAGTGCCACTTTGTCCTGTGATCTCACAGAACCTGTATCACGGTGTACATATACATAAGTCTCAATCTATCCCCAAGGACAACATACATGGAAGTCCTCCATATGATGTAGGTATGGCAGTACAAACACAGCAATTTAAAATGTTCATAGTTTGTACATGCACACGCCACATGCCTAGGTATGTGTTGACGTTTGGAAGCCACTCTGGGGCCAGTTCATCACGTATCACCATTTGTATCCGTGTATTTCTATGCAGGTATAGTCCCAGCACATGTAAATTGAACACAAACATGGCTAATAGGTGTATGATCAGTAAGACAGTAAACCAAATGTCTTAGGGGTTGCTTTGTATTGTTATGCAGTCTGGCCCGGGTGACTCGGTCTGTATGGTATATCAGCTACGAGATGTAAATCAGACTTGATATCCTTTACCGGTTTGACAACTGTGAGGTGAACCCATGATGACCTCTCCGCAAACGTTACTGCAGTAGGCGTTGCCAACAGTACCTGGTACAGACCTTCACACATTCCACTTGACATGTCTGTTCTTTGGATAACAGTGACATACACACAGGATACTGGTGTCAGCTATGCGTCCGGCTTCGCTTGCTCTTTATCTGTAAAAGACTAACTGCAAAACAGTGTTATTGGTTAACAGTCCTCTCATGTCACCTGCTAATGGGCCATCCCCCTCCGGCTCTGCATACATTACAGATATCCACTCTGGCACATGATATGCCATTCCACATACTACTTCGAAGGGGGTGAAACACTTTACATTTGGAACTGTTGTCATGCTCAGCAATGCTAGAGGTGAACAGCTAATGAAACTCATCTGGGTGTCACCCACCAACCTCCTGTACTTATTTCTCGGGCTCACATTGTACCGCGCCACCAGTCATGCTGACTGTGGGTTATACATGCAATCTATATTCATGGTAATACAAAATAATCCCCCAAGTTGTGTGATTGTCTGGTTCACTACATAGGTTCATAGGTTCATAGGTTCATACTAGGCTATCTGCCCGAGGGCATTTACAAGCCTAGCCCATAGTTTTGTGGCTTACGCCACCCCTTTAGTATGGGGAACTATACCCATTATTTTGCTGTGCCTCTGTTGAGCAGTGACACTGAGGTTATCCCTGGGGTATATCTGCGATCTCCCATCCATTGGTCAAGATTTCTCTTGAACAAGGCCAGCGAGGTGCTCTGCCTCACATATACCGGGATTTTATTCCACAGCATAGGGAGTCTTTGGGTGATGAATCTATCCTCCAGCACGCCCTATTAATAGCCTGTCGAGGTTTAAGTCTCCCGCCCTTGTGGCTCTGACGGATCTAGATTTTTTGAGGTGAAGCATATTCATCAAATCTGGGTTTGACATGGCCTTGTATGTTAGGCAAAGGTCACCTCTGAGCAAGCGGTGGCGACTGAATAGAGCTGGAGTTCTTTCAGTCGGGCAGCATAGGACAGATGTTTGAGACCCTTTATCCTTTTGGTGAGGAACTTTTGTGGCCTCTCCAGCTGCTGCAAGTGTCGGGTCAGATACATTCCGAATGGGGCATTGTACTCAATCATTGGTCTGATGAGTGATGAGTATAGGGAGACTACATGTGTTCTATTGTCACTGTAGCTTCTTTACAGCATGCTAGATGTAGGGATACTTTATTTTACTGGCATCTTTGCCACTGCTGCTGCATCCGGATTCATGGTTGGGAATGCTTCTACCCATTTTGATTATATATATGTGTAATCACTAAACAGTATCTGTTCCCTTCCCATTTATTCAGATGTATGAACTCCATACAAATAGTACGGAACGGTTATGGTGGTGTAGGTAAACTCACTCCCTTTGGTTTAAATGCTCCCTGTGCATGATATGTACTGCAAATGTGACACGCTGCTCATGATGTTTGTATGTGGTTCGTAATTCCGTATGTTAGGGGTATTCTGTTAACGAAATGTACCATCCCTCCTGTTGGGACATGTCTCTACCCATGGCTCCACAAAGCCGCATATCTGAATACATTAGACGTTAATATTGGCTTTCGCACTGTGGATATGTGCATTCCGTGTTCAAAGACTGCTCTCCGTCATACCCACGTCGGCTTTTCTGCTTTCTCAGAAGTTGATGTTTGCATTGTTTGTAAAGTTTCTACATCTAGAATGTCTGAGGATTGTCATTCCCCATTCAAAGTAACACTTTCCAACTGTGAGGCTGATTGTTTTGCAGCTGCATGAGCTCATGCCTTACCTTTCCTACTGTTATCCTGTTGCTTTCTATGACCTGCACATTTACAATTACCTACTTTAGTGGGTAACTGACTGGGATCTAATGCATTCAAGATCAATTGCGATGATTAATCGGTTTACCGGTGGATGTTATCATTCCCCTATTCTTCCACTGCTGCTCATAAACATGCACTGTACAGACAACATACTGACTATTGGGACATATGTCCACACATCACTTTTTCGCTACAGTACAAGCACGTGTTAAAGCTATCTATTCTGCTGCTTGAGCAGACACGTTATGCTGCAAGGTTTGGGCGTCTACAACCTCATTATCAATACCTACTGCATAACCTACTTGATTCGTTCCTGTAGGACTCTGTCTACATGATCCGCATTAACATTAACTGTCACCTCTGCATCATCTAAGTGTATCTCAGTGATATCATGTCTGTGTGTAGTTATTTCATCCATTTCGTATAGGCAACTGTGTGGTGTGCCATACACAGGTGTCGGACGTGACGTTGATAGGTTTAATGTTGTACAACGTTCAATCGCCATATGAGGTTGACTCAGTGGTATGGTCAAACAGAACAAATGTGTAGCACGGGTCAGGAATGCTATCCTCTCAGCCGAATGATCGCAACTGCATGAGACATTCTCACGGTGAGAGGGTGGTATGTTAACATTGAGGCCGGGGCCTGTACTGCCATGGGTGCTACAACAACTGCCTGTACACAATGTGGCACTGACCATGCCACAGTGTCCAACTGCAATGAGTACTAAGCTATGTAGCGTTGCTTACTTCCATGCTGTTGCATCAAGACTGACGTCATATATCTCCGCTTACAGTCTACGGTCTGACAACATGTGTTATGATTATTCGGGAGTCCTAATACAGATGTTTAAGCTATCAATCATTCTAGTCTGCAGAAAGCTGTTTCTGCTACTGTAATCCAGTGTAGTATGTGTTGTGCTGCCATAGGTGTATTAAACATTAAGGCAGACAATACAGTGGATTCAAAAGCATTGTTTGGTAACCAGGTTTGACAAATGTTAGTCGGCCCAGAAAGGACTTCATTCCCTTCTAGTTAGTTGGCTTGTATGCTTGTGACATTGCTGCTCCTATCGTCATGTAATGTTCTACCCTACTTGGATACCACATATCCCAGGTACTTGACCTGTATTCTCTGTCATTGCAATTTATGCTTGCTTACTTTATGTCCCTGTTCTGCCGAATATCTCAATAATGCTATTGTATCTTCCATACATTGCTGCTGGGTAGGTGCTGCAAGCAGAATATCATCCACATAAAGTAGAACTTGACTGGCCCCGGGTGGAATAAACACCGGAATGTAGCTAGCCATCTCCTGTGGGAATATCGGTGTACTTTCACAGTATCACTGCGGTAGCCGGGTATGGCTGTATCTGTTACCCTGAATGTAAATGCACAGCAATACGGACTATCTGGATGTATAGGTATTGCAAAGGGAGCATAGCTTATATGTACCACGGTAAGATACTTCTGTGGTGTGTTCATAGCATTCAATATTGTGTGTGGGTCTGGTACCGTCGGTACCCTAGGTATTATTACATGATTTACAGCTTGTAAATACTGTACCATCCGCCATTCCCCCTTTGTTTTCCGATCAGAAGATACAGGGGTATTGCATGGTGAATAGCGATTACTTTGTAGATGGGGAATTGCCTCTGTGACTTTACAGATATCTTCTGGTGTCCACGGTCTATACACTATGGGGGTTGGGTCCTGGCCTTCCTGTCCTGCATGATGGTTCGGTACATTGATTAATTGACAGATATCCTCACTCTGTTCTAGTGACTGTCTTCTTACTCGAGTGTCCCTAGGTGTGTTACGAGTTCGGGATGTGGTTTCAATAGCTTCTGTTACATTTGGTCGCTAGATACCTCTGTTGCCACAGGATAGCTGCAGGGGACTCAGCCTGCCCTCCCGCTCATATCCTGGATGTGGTAACGGTGGTGGTAGGGGTGGGGGCTGTTGCTACTACTGTATTATGCTCTTCTCTGTGTAATGATGATGCTTTCGCATTTGTTGTGTTCTGTTCCCTTCGGTTCACTACCTCAATCCACCTATGTGCATGATGGATACCCAATTGTCGCTGTTTAGTCGCCTGCACATCTTAGGGCTGCCACCTTTTCAAATGCACAATGTGGTACATTAGTGTTCGGAACGTGTAATTTGCCAGGTATGAACATACCCACGGCCAGTACATAGGACAGGATTTCACTTTTTGACAGGAGAGCTAACAATTGTTGTAGCATTACAGTTGCTTATTCTGTTTATTATGATATTTTGTTGTTCCAGATACAATATTACTGTTGTATGCTACCATTTGAGGAGATATCTGGGAAATCTTTGTCCTGAGAGATGTCAGGACATTTGCCATTTGTTCTGTTTGTTTGCAGGACACAATTGGCCAAAGAGGAACTATCCCTCACAGGTGGGACAGGTGTTTACCTAGAACATGTGCATCACATTTTCAGGAATTACAATGTTTCAGTAACGATATTTTGTCTACTATACCATCAATGTCATATTTATTCCCCATTTTACTGACTATCTCACATTATGTGCTCTCGCATTGCATATACTTCACGTCACCTGTCGAACGCGGATCACGCGGATCTGTTTGTTCACTACCCTCCCATATCCTCTACACAACTGTTACGCACTTCTCTCGTACCACGTGGTATGTCCTTCACTGTATCCACTGTAGTGTCTACAATGACTATTTACTCTGCTGTGTGTTCGCCTGACCTATGTCCAGATTTAACACTATTTGGATTGGTCTTCGACCCGCTATCACAACTGTTAACAGAAACACAATGTAGTCTGGTCCCTGATCTACAATAGAGACAAAGAGGCAAACACTCCTTACCTGAGCCTCCTGTTTAAGGCTGCACGCTTTTCTTCTTGGGATCCAGTTTTCGTTTCTTTTCAGCCACAGATCAGACAGTGGACAGCCTCTTTCAACACAACAATTCAGTCGGAGGTCTTTTCATTCATGAAGAACCATTTAGGCATATTCTCCCATGCGATGTTCAACCACCCATGCACTCTGACCTGTAGCTTACCAAGGGAATTCCGGATTACAAGGATCACAATGTCAAATAAGTTGTTAAAACCAGACTGTAGTTATCAGTAGGCTTTTCTACGTGACAGTCAATAACACAGGAGGCTCGGGTTCTAACGCTTTAGTAGTGTGCTACAGGCAGGCAAAATAATATACAGTCCAAGTATGTGAGTTTTGTCTGACTCTATACAGTAAGCAATTTCTTTATATAATGTTTACAATCAGCTTCTGCCCACCTTACTGACGTGGTCGGGTCACAGGGCATTTCCATCACTATGGTCCGCAATAGTCTATACATACGTGGGTGCTGAGGTCGTGTTTTTTAAGACGCTCCCCATGAGAATAACACAGCCTTGCAAGGCACCTGGTCAATTACAGTGTCCTTCTGTGATTGTAGCTGTTTCAAGGACACTGGACTGTTCCGATACAGTAGTCAGTTAATTTCTTAATACGTTGCTTTGTCTCTCTGGTAAGGAGTTGTACTCTTATCTTCGATAGAGCTCACAAGGCCATCCTCCTCGGGGTAGGGGTGATGTTATGCATGTACATACATTAATTGTTCTGTAACCCAGCAGTTAATTAATGGTGAGAGACATGAGCCTGCTGTAGTGGTTACTGCCAGGGTCAGACTTCCATCACACTACAGCTTAGCTTCACCAATTACATACAGGATGAGCTCTACTGCCATATTGTACGGTACAATTCAATGCATTATACAGTATTTCGAGTGTAACCTGGCACTTCATATGTGTTTCTATATATATTTTTCGAACAACATCCATCCAGCCATATGCATGTGGTTCCGTCCTTTACCTTGACCGTGTGTATTTGGCCGTCCGGCAACGATACTCTCCACATTTCATGTCCCACCTTCCCCTTCTTTGCCTGTAGCACCCTGTTAGGACGTCCTGTTTGGTAGGCACATGTTCCGCTATATGTGATCGACTTCTCTGCATGGCTGATCATCGATGCGGTGGTTCAACAACCCGACTTGTCCACATGTGTACAGTTATGTGCACCATGTCGTATGCAAACCTATATGGTTTGGACGGGTACATACCACATGCGGGATGTACACATTCTGCAGACACATTCACATGCAGCCATTTCCATATCTGTACCTGAGGTGGGTTGATGACATGTGGGTAATGATTTGTTCCCGCGTAGGGTACTGCCTAACACAAACATCTTACCACATTTCAGGTATGCACATTGTGTGTAGGTGTATAGCTGCAGATGGATGCTAGCAGGTTTGGGTGCACAGGTAATACATGGGTGGGACCGACATTCTACAATGAGGCTATTGTGTATTACATCGAATGCATGCCTGCTTCTGGATATTACACTTCAACATACCATCCAGTGTATGCACAGAGACGTTGCTGGGTGTGGGATATGTTGCTATGCACATGTTTTCCTGTGTTTAAGGTATCTTGATTCCTTCCTGTTGTTATGTCAACACAGCTACCCGGCTATGTCCTCTCACTACTGCTTGTGGCCATTCTGGTTGGCACCTTTTCCAATGCCCATAGTGGGACATGTTTTGTGGACACTGGATTTTGCAGGACGACACATAACCAAGGCAAGTGCACTTGACAGAACTTCACTTGTTTGCCATACTATACGCTTATTCTGTTAGCATTTGGGGTCCTTATTCAGTTTCTTATGCCATGTATGTGTTTCATATACGAATTATATGTTTTATGCTACTATTACATGTATATTGCGGGAATATTTTTGGCACGGGATCTCCTGTCATTTTCCATTTCTTCGAATTTTGCAGGGACACAACTGTCCAATGAGGGACTGTCCATGGCACATTGGGACAGCTGGTAACCCTGCTGACCATGCCCATGTCGCTACTGGGGTGGCCACCTTTTCCAGTTGCCAGGGTGGGATATTCGGAGCCACATCTGACTTCACAGGCCGACACATACACACGGTCACTATATAGCATAGAACTTCACTTATTTGCCTAAATAAGAGCTTATTGTTGTGGCAGTTTGGTTGCTTATTCTGTTTCTTGTGACATTTAGGTATTTCAGTTACGGAAATAACCGATTCAGGCTACCATTACATTAAATACGGGATATCATTATGTCCTACAATCTTAGCACATTTCCCATTTTTAATACTTTTTTCAGGACACGAATGCCCATAGAGGGACCGCCCTCGCAAAGTGGGAGGGTTGGTAACGTTAGTCGGTACTAGTATGTAGGTGGGCGGCGGTGACATGCTGGTGTACACCTTTCTGAGTATGCACACTCACAGTACATTGCGGACGGACACGGTATTACGCTGTATCCTTTGTTCCTGGACAGGTACAGTCTGGCTGGCGGGTTTTATTTGCTCCTCTGTTTAGTTGGGACGGGTACTTTGTTGCATATTCTGCGCACATTTGATTCTGCACGGGCCATGGCTGCAGCCATTTCTATTCTGGGCGGACTATGGCAGCCAGCACTTTAGGTTGCTCTTCGCCTGCCTGCTTAGACACGCCCACTGGACGCATCCTACTTGGGCTCGCCACGTACACTACGCACATGTCTGTGGTTACGGTGCACTCTCATTAATATGCATATGGCTACTACCGCTATTCACTGCAATCGCCGGCGCAGACCTTACCGGCCTTGCACCGTGAGCTTTCCATGAATCCCGGGACTGTTTTTTATAGGAATGCAAAACCCTTTGAAAATATGTTGACATGGGAATGCCTTGAAAACTGGGATCCAAGGGCAGACATGCTGAAATGGCAAAACAAATGAACCTTGAAAGAGGAGGGGACAGGCATATAGAAAAATAACTCACACAAATATTGTTAAAGAAATTCAGGTTATGTTTTTGGCACCAACTAGAAAATAGTTTCCATTTGCCAATATCTGATTTTGTGGTAGGGGGCTTTCTCACTCCCATTAGTGCCTCTTGTACAGCCGCAGTAAACAGGTGCGTACAACGTTTTAAGACCCTAAGATCCAAGCAGTCAGTTAAAGTTTGAGGTTGGGATGTATAAAATGTCCCTGTTCTTTTTTTTAAACGAGAAACATCTTTATTAAGAAAGAAAAACAATAAACCAAAAAGACAGACCATCTCACAAAATACATTTATTCAATAAACTGCAACACTGCACAAAGCTTTGAAATACAAGACTCTTTCTCAATGCAACAGTTTAAAACATCAGTTCAGCATTTTATATAACAATTGTAGTGAGAGTAGGGAACAGGTGGAGGAGACCCTGGAGAGGTGGAGATATGCTCTAGAGAGAAGAGGAATGAAGGTCATGGACTAAGACAGAATATATGTGTGTAAATGAGAGGGAGGATAGAGGAATGGTGAGGATACAAGGAGTAGAGTAAGGTGGATGAGTTTAAATACTTGGGGTCAGTAGTTCAGAGTAATAGTGAGTGTGGAAGAGGTGAAGAAGAGAGTACAGGCAGGATGGAGTGGGTGGAGAAGAGTGTCAGGAGTGATTTGTGACAGACAGTACCTGTAAGAGTGAAAGGGAAGGTCTACAAGAGGGTAGTGAGACCAGCTATGTTATATGGGTTGGAGACAGTGGCATTGACAAAAAGGCAGGAGTTTGAGCTTGTCGTGCCAGAATTAAAGATGTTAAGATTTGCACTCGGTGACGAGGATGGACAGGATTAGGAATAAGTATATAGTGGGTCAGCCCAGGTTGGAAGGTTTGGAGACAAAGCCAGAGAGGGAAGATTACGTTGGTTTGGACATATGCTGAGGAGGGATGCTGAGTATATTGGGAAAAAGATGCTAAGGATGAAGCTACCAGGTAACAGGAAAAGAGGAAGGCCTAAGATAATGTTTATGGATGTGGAGAGAGGACATGCAGGTGGTTGGTGTGACAGAGCAAGATGCAGAGGACAGGAAGAAATGGAAACAGATGATCCACTGTGGCGATCCCTAATGGGAACAGCTGAAAGAAGATGATGATGATAAAAGTCACAGCCAGCTTACCAATTAAAATTAATTAGTTAATTAAAAATTAACCCTTTAATTACCAACAAAACCACATAGAGAATAAAAAAACAATATTATAGAAACAGTATAAAAATTCTCATACAGCATTAGATAATAGAATGTTTTAACTTATGTATAGGCTTAATGCTATTTATTGTATTTAAACCAGGTGGACCCACTAAAATAATTTATCCATCTATATTCCAATGCTTCTGTAACGGTAACAATATCCCACCCTATGATTTAAATATATCTTTTGGAGCACTCTAAACTTGCCATAGGTGTATTAAACATTAAGGCAGACATTACGGCGGATTCCAAAGCATTGTTTGGTAACCAGGTTTGAGAAATGTTAGTCGGCCCAGAAAGGACTTCTTTCCCTTCTTGTTAGTTGGCTTGGGTGCTTGTGACATTGCTACCTTCCTATCGTCATGTAATGTTCTACCCTACTTGGATACCACATATCCCAGGTACTTTACCTGTATTCTCTGTAGTTGCAATTTATGCTTGCTTACTTTATGTCCCTGTTCTGCTGAATATCTCAATGATGCTATTGTATCTTCCATACATTGCTGCTGGGTAGGGGCCGCAAGCGGAATATCATCCACATAAAGTAGAACTTGACTGGCCCCGGGTGGTATAAACACCGGAATGTAGCTAGCGATCTCCTGTGGGAATATCATTGTACTTTCACAGTATCACTGCGATAGCCGGGTATGGCTGTATCTGTTACCCTGAATGTAAATGCAAAACAATACGGACTATCTGGATGTATAGGCATTGCAAAGGGAGCATAGCTTATATGTACCATGGTAAGATACTTCTGTGGCGTGTTCATAGCATTCAATATTGTGTGTGGGTCTGGCACCATCGGTACCCTAGGTATTATTACATGATGTACAGCTTGTAAATACTGTACCATCCGCCATTCCCCCTTTGTTTTCCGATCAGAAGATACAGGGGTATTGCATGGTGAATAGCGATTACTTTGTAGATGGGGAATTCCCTCTGTGACTTTACAGATATCTTCTGGTGTCCACGGTCTATACACTACGGGGGTTGGGTCCTGGCCTTCCTGTCCTGCATGAGGGTTCGGTACTTAAATTAATTGACATATATCCTCACTGTGTTCTAGTGACTGTCTTCTTACTCGAGTGTCCCTAGGTATGTTACGGGTTCGGGATGTAGTTTCAATAGCTTCTGTTACATGTGGTCGCTGTGATACCTCTGTTGCCACGGGATAACATGTGGGGACTAGCCTGCCCTCCCGCTTCATATCCTGGATGTGGTATCGGAGGTGGTAGGGGGGTGGGGGGCTGTCGCTACT
Organism: Protopterus annectens; assembly: GCF_019279795.1. Lineage (NCBI taxonomy): Eukaryota > Metazoa > Chordata > Ceratodontiformes > Protopteridae > Protopterus > Protopterus annectens. Next base: position 749,589,604 of record NC_056751.1, read on the forward strand.
ACTGTATTATGATCTTCTCTGTGTACGTATGATGCTTTCTCATTTGTAGAGTTCTGTTCCCTTCGGTTCACTACCTCAATCCACCTATGTGCATGACGGATACCCAATTGTCGCTGTTGTGTCGCCTGCACATCTTAGGGCTGCCACCTTTTCAAATGCACAATGTGGGACATTAGTGTTCGGAACGTGTAATTTGCAAGGGAAATGCATACCCACGGCCAGTACATAGGACGGGATTTCACTTTTTGCCAGGAGAGCTACCAATTGTTGTAGCATTTCAGTTGCTTATTCTGTTTATTATGATATTTTGTTGTTCCAGATACAACATTACTGTTTTATGCTACCATTTGAAAAGATATCTGGGAAATCTTTGTCCTGAGATATCAGGACATTTGCCATTTGTTCGGTTTGTTTGCAGGACACAAGTGGCCAAAGGGGGACTGTCCCTCACGGGGTGGGACAGGTGTTTACCCTGGAACATGTGCAGCACATTTTCAGGGATTGCAATGTTTCTGTAATGATCTTTTGTCTAATATACCATCAATGTCATATTTATTACCCCATTTTACTGAATATCTCACATTATGTGCTCTCTGCGATTGCATATACTTCACGTCACCCGTCGAACGCGGTTCACATGATCTGTTTGTTCACTACCCTCCCATATCCTCTACATGACTGCTACGTACCCTTCTCTCGTACCACGTGGTATCTCCTTCCCTGTATCCACTGTAGTGTCTACAATGACTATTTACTCTGCTGTGTGTTCCCCTGACCTATGTCCAGATTTAACACTATTTGGATTGGTCTTCGACCCGCTATCACAACTGTTAACAGAAACACAATGTAGTCTGGTCCCTGATCTACAATAGAGACAAAGAGGCAAACACTCCTTACCTGAGCCTCCTGTTTAAGGCTGCACGTTTTCTTCTTGGGATCCAGTTTTCCGGTTTTCAGCCACAGATCAGACAGTGGACAGCCTCTTTACACACAACAATTCAGTCGGAGGTCTTTACATTCATGAAGAACCATTTAGGCAAATTCTCCTGCGTAGATGTCTAACCACCCATGCACTCTGACCTGTAGCTTACCAAGGGAATTCCGGATTACAAGGATTACAATGTCAAATAAGTTGTTAGAACCAGACTGTAGTTATCAGTAGGCTTTTCTACGTGACAGTCAATCACACAGGAGGCTCGGGTTCACAAAGTTTTAGTAGTGTACACAGGCAGGCAAAATAATATACAGTCCAAGTATGAGAGTTTTGTCTGACTCTATACAGTAAGCAATTTCTTTATATAATGTTTACAATCAGCTTCTGCCCACCTTACTGACGTGGTCGGTCACAGGGCATTTCCATCACTATGGTCCGCAATAGTCTATACATACGTGGGTGCTGGGGTTGTGCTTTTAAGATGTTTTCCCATGGGAATAACACAGCCTTGCATGGCACCTGGTCAATTACAGTGTCCTTCTGTGATTGTAGCTGTTTCAAGGACCCTGGACTGTTCCGATACAGTAGTCAGTTAATTTCTTAATACGTTGCTTTGTCTCTCTGGTAAGGAGTTGTACTCTTATCTTCGATAGAGCTCACAAGGCCATCCTCCTCAGGGGAAGGGGTGATGTTATGCATGTACATACATTTATTGTTCTGTAACCCAGCAGATAATTAATGGTGAGAGACATGAGCCTGCAGTAGTGGTTACTGCCAGGGTCAGAATTCCATCACACTACAGCTTAGCTTCACCAATTACATGCAGGATCAGTTCTACTGCTATATTGTACTGTACAATTCAATGCATTATGTAGTATTTCGAGTGTAAACTAGCACTTCATATGTGTTTCTATATATATTTTTCTAACAACATCCATCCGCCCATATGCATGTGGTTCCGTCCTTTACCTTGACCGTGTGTATTTGGCCGTCCAGCAACGCTACTCTCCACATTTGATGTCCCACATTCCCCTTCTTTGCCTGTAGCACCCTGTTAGGACGTCCTGTTTGGTAGGCACGTGTTCCGCTATATGTGATCGACTTCTCTGCATGGCTAATCATCGATGCGGTGGTTCAACAACCCGACTTGTCCACATGTGTACAGTTATGTGCACCGTGTCGTATGCAAACCTATATGGTTTGGACGGGTACATACCACATGCGGGATGTGCACATTCTGCAGACACATTCACATGCAGCCATTTCCATATCTGTACCTGAGGTGGGTTGATGACATGTGGGGTACGTATTTGCCCGTGTGGCATTGCCTAACATAAACATATTACCACATTTCAGGTATGCACATTGTGTGTAGGTGTATAGCTGCACACGGATGCTAGCAGGTTTGGGTGCACAGGTGTACATGGGTGGGACTGACATGCTACAATGAGGCTATTGTGTATTACATCGGAATGCATGCGTTCTGCTTCTGGATATTACACTTCAACATACGCCATCCAGTGTATGCGACAGAGACGTTGCTGGGTGTGGGATATGTTGCTATGCACATGTTTTCCTGTGTTTAAGGTATCTTGATTCCTTCCTGTTGTTATGTCAACACAGCTACCCGGCTATGTCCTCTCACTACTGCTTGTGGCCATTCTGGTTGGCACCTTTTCCAATGCCCATAGTGGGACATGTTTTGTGGACACTTCGGATTTTGCAGGACAACACATACCCACGGCAAGTGCACTTGACAGAACTTCACTTGTTTGCCATACTATACACTTATTCTGTTAGCATTTGGGGTCCTTATTCAGTTTCTTATGCCATGTATGTGTTTCATATACGGATTATATGTTTTATGCTACTATTACATGTATATTGCGGGAATATTTTTGGCACGGGATCTCCTGTCATTTTCCATTTCTTCGCATTTTGCAGGGACACAACTGTCCAATGAGGGACTGTCCATGGCACATTGGGACAGCTGGTAACCCTGCTGACCATGCCCATGTCGCTACTGGGGTGGCCACCTTTTCCAGTTGCCAGGGTGGGATATTTCCGGGAGCCACATCTGACTTCACAGGCCGTCACATGCACACGGTCACTATATAGCATAGAACTTCACTTATTTGCCTAAATAAGAGCTTATTGTTGTGGCAGTTTGGTTGCTTATTCTGTTTCTTGTGACATTTAGGTATTTCAGTTACGGCAATAACCGATTCAGGCTACCATTACATTAAATACGGGATATCATTATGACCTACAATCTTAGCACATTTCCCATTTTTAATACTTTTTTTTGGGACACGAATGCCCATAGAGGGACTGCCCCTCGCAAAGTGGGACAGTTGGTGACCTTAGTCGCTACTCCTATGTCGGTGCGGCGCGCTGACATGCTGCTGTACACCTTCTCTGAGTATGCACACTCACAGTACATTGCGGGACGGACACGGTATTACGCGTATCCTTTGTTCCTTGGACAGGTACAGTTCGGGCTGCGTGGGTTTTATTTGCTTCTCTGTTTAGTTGGGACGGGTACTTTGTTGCATACTCTGTGTACATTTCATTCTGCACGGGCCATGGCTGCAGCCATTTCTATTCTGGGCGGACTATGGCAGCCAGCACTTTAGGTTGCTCTTCGCCTGCCTGCTTAGACACGCCTACTGACGCATCCTACTTGGGCTCGCTCACGTACACTACGCACGTGTCTGTGGTTACGGTGCACTCTCATTAATATGCATATGGCGCTACTACGCCGGCTATTCACTGCACCGCCGGCGCAGACCTTACACCGGCCTTGCGCCGAGCTTCATGAATCCCGGGGACTGTTTTTTTATAGGAATGCAAAACCCTTTGAAAATATGTTGACATGGGAATGCCTTGAAAAACTGGGATCCAAGGGCAGACATGCTGAAATGGCAAACAAATGAACCTTGAAAGAGGAGGGGGACAGGCATATAGAAAAATAACTCACACAAATATTGTTAAAGAAATTCAGGTTATGTTTTTGGCACCAACTAGAAAATAGTTTCCATTTGCCAATATCTGATTTTGTGGTAGGGGGCTTTCTCACTCCCATTAGTGCCTCTTGTACAGCCGCAGTAAACAGGTGCCTAAAAGGTTTTAAGACCCTAAGATCCAAGCAGTCAGTTAAAGTTTGAGGTTGGGATGTATAAAATGTCCCTGTTCTTTTTTTTAAACGAGAAACATCTTTATTAAGAAAGAAAAACAATAAACCAAAAAGACAGACCATCTCACAAAATACATTTATTCAATAAACTGCAACACTGCACAAAGCTTTCGAGTACAAGACTCTTTCTCAATGCAACAGTTTAAAACATCAGTTCAGCATTTTATATAACAATTGTAGTGAGAGTAGGGAACAGGTGGAGGAGACCCTGGAGAGGTGGAGATATGCTCTAGAGAGAAGAGGAATGAAGGTCAGCCGGACTAAGACAGAATATATGTGTGTAAATGAGAGGGAGGATAGAGGAATGGTGAGGATACAAGGAGTAGAGGTGGCGAAGGTGGATGAGTTTAAATACTTGGGGTCAGTAGTTCAGAGTAATAGTGAGTGTGGAAGAGAGGTGAAGAAGAGAGTACAGGCAGGATGGAGTGGGTGGAGAAGAGTGTCAGGAGTGATTTGTGACAGACGAGTACCTGTAAGAGTGAAAGGGAAGGTCTACAAGAGGGTAGTGAGACCAGCTATGTTATATGGGTTGGAGACAGTGGCATTGACAAAAAGGCAGGAGTTTGAGCTTGACGTGGCAGAATTAAAGATGTTAAGATTTGCACTGGGTGTGACGAGGATGGACAGGATTAGGAATAAGTATATTAGCGGGTCAGCCCAGGTTGGAAGGTTTGGAGACAAAGCCAGAGAGGCAAGATTACGTTGGTTTGGACATATGCTGAGGAGGGATGCTGAGTATATTGGGAAAAATATGCTAAGGATGAAGCTACCAGGTAACAGGAAAAGAGGAAGGCCTAAGATAAGGTTTATGGATGTGGTGAGAGAGGACATGCAGGTGGTTGGTGTGACAGAGCAAGATGCAGAGGACAGGAAGAAATGGAAACAGATGATCCGCTGTGGCGACCCCTAACGGGAACAGCCGAAAGATGATGATGATGATAAAAGTCACAGCCAGCTTACCAATTAAAATTAATTAGTTAATTAAAAATTAACCCTTTAATTACCAACAAAACCACATAGAGAATAAAAAAACAATATTATAGAAACAGTATAAAAATTCTCATACAGCATTAGATAATAGAATGTTTTAACTTATGTATAGGCTTAATGCTATTTATTGTATTTAAACCAGGTGGGGCGTCCACCCTAAAATAATTTATCCATCTATATTCCAATGCTTCTGTAACGGTAACAATATCCCCACCCCTATGATTTAAATATATCTTTTGGAGCACTCTAAACTTGAATAAATGTTCATTTCCATAACACTGAATACACTTGTATAAAGCATTTGTATCTAGTTTTCTACGTATCTACAACATATGTGATGCTATCTTATCTTTTAACTTATTATTCACAATTTTCATGTCAGTTTAGCCTTTTTAAGTTGTAACTTTTTAATGCACAGTGTTTGAGCTTAACTAGACACATATTGAATATGAAGAGTAGATATACTGCATATTGGCTTCAATATTATAATATTCATAAATTTTAAATGGGGTCCTGTTTACACATTTTTTCCTAGGGTTGTTTTTTCTGCTATATTTTCCATATCCATATATATATATATATATATATATATATATATATATATATATATATATATATATATATATATATATCCATATTATCAAGAGTTTGGCAGTTTTTTTATTTAGGATTTTTTTTGTACTACATTTTCTTAAATAATCTGTACTGTTTAGTTCAACAAACTGTAATATTGTTATTTAACTTGTTTATTTGCTTTTCCCACTTGACACACAAACCTGAAGAAGTTGTGATAGATGAAAGCAATCTATGTCTCAGGACCCCCATTCCACGTTTCTGGAAACAATGGGAAACATAAAGGTCCTACTAAACATCCTAATATTTGGTGATTTCAATTACCCAAACATTAACTGGGAGAACTACTCGAGTACGAACTCCCTGGCCCAACATTTCCTAGAATTTATAAACTCAAACGCCCCGGATCAACTGGTCAACACTCCCACCAGAGGTGACAACATATTGGACCTGGTCATCACCAACATGGGCGACAAGTGCTCCACACCAGAGGTCAACCTCTTGCTGGTTAGATCTGACCATAAACAAATCACTTTGGATATCCACATTCCGCCCCCACCCCCGGACAAGAAAACCACCATGAAAAACTTTTCAAAAGCAAACTTCGTGTTACTTAAGACCGAGGTGGAAAGTTTCAAAGCCTCCTTGCTAAAGGATAATGCTGTCCAAGCTGCAAAATCCTTTACTAATGCATTCTATGGGCACCTACAAGAATGCATGGATCGTGCTATCCCAAGCAAAACCAAGACTCACTACTCCAAGAAAAGGAAACCAGACTGGTGGACCCCTGCCATAAAAAAGCTATACATCAGAAGGAAGAAGCTAGTACAGAAAAGAGTAAAATCCCAAGAAGGGAAGACATCCCTGATCAGTATCAGCAAGAAACTATGATCCCTCATAAAATCATCCAAGGTGAGCTTCGAAAGAAAAATTGCCAAGGACTCCAAAGATAACCACAATACATTCTTTAGCTATGTCAAGAATCTAAGTGGCAATGCTCAGATATGCTCAGAGTTTGTGCAGAATGGCACAAAATACACTGAACCAACCAATAACGCCAACATCCTGGCAGACAGGTTCAGTGCAAACTTCACCCTCTCTCACCCCCCAAAAGGGCCCATAACCATACCAGAAGAATGTAGAGCCCCTGAAATCACAGACACTCAGGTTAAAACAGCCCTCTCCAAAGCCAAAAACACAGTGTCCCAGACTGTGTCCTACAAGAACTCAAAGATGAACTAACCCCTCACCTAAACACACTGTTCAAACACAGCCTCTCCATAGGCTATGTACTCATAGAGTGGCACACAGCAATGGTTATTCCACTCCACAAAGGTGGAGCCACAACAGACCCTGGGAAATATCGCCTTATAAGCCTGACTAGCTTGGTCTGCAAGGCTATGGAGCACATCATCATGGAACTCATTAACAGAGACATTGGGAACCTCCAAACACTGGACCCTACCCAGTTCAGCTTTGTTAACGGCAGATCATGCCTCCTAAACCTGGTGGACGTCTTTGAGACAGTTACCAAGGCTATAGATGAGGGAAAGGTGGTACACACAGCCTACCTAGACCTTGCAAAGGCCTTCAACAGAATTCTCTGGCTGGCTCATGGACAGAACCCACATGGTAAGAGTTGCAGGAGTTAGGTCCGACTCTAAATCGGTTACAAGTGGCGTTCCCTAGGGCTCAGTCCTAGTACCCTTCCTTTTTGGCATATACTTCTCAGAGGAACAGGCAAGCACAGGAGGACTATGGCTGACCAAGTTCACAGATGACTGCAAACTAGGGGCTATAATTGACTCTCTGGTTGACACAGACATCCTCCAAAAGAGTCTCACTGAGATGGATACCTGGTGTCAAAGTCATGGCCTCAAGCTAAATGCCAAAAAGTGCATAGTCATCCCCTTTGGAAAAAACAAAGTACCCACAAACTACCACATAGGTGGTAGTCCCCTAAATACAGAAAACATAATAAGAGATCTGGGGACCCAAGTAGATAGTAATCTCTCCTTTGATAATCACATTGCCAAAGTGGTTAGAAAATCCTTCTATGTGGCCCACCTAATGACAAAAGGGTTCGCATCCAGATCAAAAGAGGTTATTGTGCCCCTCTGCTCATCACTCATCAGACCCATCATAGAGTACAACGCCCCATTTGGGATGTACTTTACAAGACACCTGCAACAGCTGGAAAGACCACAGAAGTACCTCACCAAGAGGATCACTGACCTCAAACAGATGCCCTATGCAGCTCGACTGAAGAAACTCCAGCTGTACTTGGTTGCATACCGCCTACTCAAAGATGATCTCTGCCTGACATACAAGGCCATGTCCAACCCAGAATTGATGGGCATGCTCCACCTAAAGAAAACCTTATCCCCTCGAGCCACACGCTCTAGGGATCTAAACCTCGCCACAACAATAAATAGGAAGTGCTGGAGGGATAGATTCCTGTCCCAGAGATGTCCCATGCTTTGGAACAAGATTCCAATCTACATTAGGCAGAGCTCCTTGCTAACACTCTTCAAGAGAAACCTTGACGAGTGGATGGGAAACAGAAAGTTTACCCCGGGGATCACTTCAGTGGCTCTGCTGGACAGAGGCACAGGGAACTAATCTAAGGGGGCGGCGAAAGCCAACACATTCTGGCTAGGCTTATAAATGCCTTCGGGCAGATAGCCTAGTACCTAACTATGAACTTATGAACCTATGTTAAAAATGTTAAAAAATGTTTCTGAATGTTGATAGACAAAATGTCTAAGGAGTTTTGAAGACTTACAATGTTAACTTTTTTTTGATATGACAATGAAATGCTTTCAGGAAGTTTTAGCAATTACTAATGTAAAATCTGTTTTTTAACTTTTAGTTTAGTTTAATTTAGTTTATTTTAACTTATTCTGGAATCACACAGCTTGAAGTAGGGCAGCACTGTGTCAAATATCACACTGGTGTTCGGGGGAATGGGTATTTAGCTAGTAAACAGGCTAATTGTCTTTTACAACACAGCTACCCTAGTAAATCATTCCTATGCTTTTAAACAGGGTTAAAACAGGTATATAAATGCAAACTACTTTACAAACACTGTCTCACTAAATTGGAACAAACTCCCTCAAAATATTAGATCCAAGCTTTCCTTTCCCTGTTTTAAAAAGGAGCTTAAATCCCACCTACTAAACTTGAAATGATGCCGTTGCCCTGACCACACGTAGTCTTAGTTTGTCCTGCTGTATAACCTGTTGCATCTCCTAACTTTCTTCTCTGTTAGTAACTTCTGCTTAAACTAACCTCCTAAACCCTAAGTTCTACTACAATAGCCCCCTCCTTTCTCTCCCCTCCCATTCTCCACACTATTTATCTTTTTTCCCCCACTTCCTATTGATGTCTATACATTGTCCTTCTTTTGAACAACGATTATCTTTTGTTTTTACTCTCATATGTAGTACATTTTATACCACTGCTATCAGTGCAACCCTTAATGTTTATAATTTTTTCCTTCTGTTTTTCTCTCTATACTTAATTTTGTATTTGCATTGTTTTTAATACTCTTTGTCCTGTATGTTTATCTTTGCTTATGTTTGCTGGGGCTCTTTCCCCTTGGATCTCCACTGAAACTGGGTTTGTTTGCAAACTCAGTTGGACTAACCCGGTTAACAAATGTAAAATAAATAAATAAATAAATAAATAAATGGTGAATTTCTACGCTTTATTCTGTTATTTTCAAGTACTATTTGGATTGCTTGTTTGTGTGTTTTTAAGAAAAAAGATTTTACTTGAGCCAGCTTGTGCTCTTCCTACTTTTATTAGTGGATTTATACTTTGGAAAGTTTTGTATTTGTAGCATCTGTTATTAATTAGGCTGGAGATTTATAGTATGTTTTTTATGAGGTACCTGAGCTCTAGGGAATCTTAGCTCTTCCACACAGAGAAGTTTCCTCATTTTTTGTTATTTGGTAATTCACCACATTTTGCCTTCTGAAGAAACTAAGAACAAGCAAAGGATTTTCTATCCAAATCTGCACCGGTGCATTAGTATAGAGGCATTTCCCTATACAGTCATATTCATAATTATTTGTGGAACTCTCAGACAAATCTCAAAATGTGTACTACCTTTCCAGAATGTTTTAGTCCTGGGACAGTCTAAAAAATGGCACATAGTATCTTTAGCTGAACATAAATGAAACTTGTTTCTTCAATCTGTTTATATTTTAAAGAACTTGTAATTGAAAATTAAATATCAGCCTCCATAAGAAGTAATGATATCCCCATAAAGTCTTAAATGTTTTCTTTCTATCTGCAATGGCTTTTTTGTCTGATCTGAAAGTTCATTCTAAGGTTATATTAAAAAAAAAAACATGATCTGAATATACCATAGTTTCCTGTTTTGAATTGTATCCTGCAATGATGAACCACATGCTTTCATCTTTTAGCCATATTCATGTAAATCTTCAGCAAAATGTATTTTTTTATTTTTTTTTCTATCATAGCAAGGATATTTGTGTAGTTTAGTCATAATACATCAGCAACTGAGTGGTCTGTATTAGACAGTAGCTGTTTTAAACCCAGTGCGTGCCTGTGTATATAAAGATGCAAGATAATTAATTGGGCTGAGCAAACCGTACATTTCTCTTTCTGACAGGGTTTAATTCTGAACCCCAAATAGTGTAAAAAACAGTTCTAACAGAATTTTTTAAGGTGTCAGAAACATTAATACACTCTGTAGGTATCCTAATTTTCATACTGTGACAGAATGATTCACGTATACTTATTTTGACATGATAGGATATAAAGTGTCCCTTAGTAGCATTGATTATAGCAATAACCCACGCCTGGGTGTGGGTAATGCTAAATTTACCCACGGTTGGCGTGGTTTGGTCCTGAGGCGGCCGAGGGACCAAACAAAGCCAACCGTGGGTATAGCATTACCCACACCCAGAAGTGGGTTATTGCTATTATACCATGACATTATTTAAGAAAAGAAACTGTTCCTTTTCTTAAATAATGGCATAGTATAATGCCTGTTTACTGCCCTTCCACAGATGCCTGGCATCCGCGGCAGTTCTGATGTACTGCGCGCCTGCGCAGTACATCAGAGTTGAGCAAAACGGAGAAAGCAAGATCTCCGTTGCTTTTAGTCTCGCTATGTTAAATGAGTTTAACATAGCGAGACAGTTAAAATAAGCAACGGACATCTCCGTTGCTTATTTTAAAACTGTCTCGCTATGTTAAACTCATTTAACATAGCGAGACTGAAAAAGCAACGGAGATCTTGCTTTCTCCGTTGCTTTTAAACTGTCTCGCTATGTTAAATGGGTTTAACATAGCGAGACAGCTTTAAAATAAGCAACGGAGATGTCCGTTGCTTATTTTAAAGCTGTCTCGCTATGTTAAACCCATTTAACATAGCGAGATAGAGTTACTAATGGAAAAAAGTCCGGGCGACCGGACCTTTTTCCATTAGTATAACTCGATTTACAACGGGCACGCTGGCCAATCAGCGTGCACGTTTTGGGGGGATCATGGTATAATAAATGTTACTTTGCTCTGTAATCAGATAACCTCTACTGTTTGATACAGCATCTGATAGCTCTTCATGAACTTTAACTTATTTACCCAAAATGGACTAAGTTATTTTCATATCTCTAAATAAATGTCTTTGCCTGTACAAAATATCTTTAATCTGTAAAGTTTTTATGACAAATATCTCATTCGTGGTCAAATGATAGCATCATCCATTTCTAGTGCTGTATCATAGATATTTTTAAGTGCATTTCCTTTGCAAAGACTTGCCGGTCTTCTTGATATTTAAAGACAAAGCTTTACATTTTAGTTGCAGTGTTACCCGCTGGTCTGACCCCATGGAATAAAATAGTTTCATGTCGGCATGCTCAGTGAAAACAATAATAGCACATAACCACTCAATTGTTTCAGTTCATTTCCTTTTTAAAGAGCATTGCTATTATTTCCTAAACAGCTGTATGATCTGATAAACCTATAATAATGCTCCTGCTAGCTATTTCCTGAATTGTTTTAGAAACAAACTACAGATTTTCATTGTAAAGCTTGTTCTACGGTAGGTATATGGTAACAGTTTATTAACGTAGAGCTAGAAAAAATCTTAAAGCTGATAACGAAGCTTAACATCTGACCCTGTTTTCTTTTTAATTTCTCTATTGTCACAATTTAGGTTACCCATGATAAATAAATCCATAACAACTAACAAAAAGAGTTTTCATTTTATGGAAAAGTCGTTCTGTAGCTTTTACTGATGTACAGACATATACAATTGGAAATCAATATCATGTCCTTTATCGTACAAACTATAACCAACTGTCTGCCAGCACCCCAATAATTTTATTTATTTACCTTTGTTAACCAAGAAAGTCAGACTCAGATAGATACCCCTTTTTAGCGGAGGCCCAGCGAGAACAGCTCCAATATTCACATACATAGATAATATACAGTATATTTTCATTTTCCACATTGTATATAATGTTTTCATTTTGCTTCCATATACATTTTTTGTATACATAATTACCAGTGCCAGATAACCAGATAATTGATGTGAACCTTGTATCATACAATTTGTGATGATGGGAAGAAGACAAAATAAGTAAAATACAAAAACTAGATTATTTTGTTAACCAGGCTGCGGGGTTTGACCTTTGACCTGACTCTGTTAGTTCTGAGTGGTGAGTGGCTCTTGACAGGATTTTTAGAGAAGTTTTATTGACATGGGTTACAGCATAATCTAGCGGCATGGGGCTTTAGGATATTCTAGTTGTAGAATTTGATTGTGGAGAAGAAGTCACTTGAATTAAGGTATTTTATATGGTGTGCCTGTATGTAATTATGTCCAGGACCTGAATTTCTGAGTTGCTAAGCAGAATAGATAACTCAGAACATGTATCTATAATCACAGACTGTATTATCCTTCTTCCCCAACCTTGTGCAAACTGCTTCCTTTTACAGTCTTGTGAAAATCTTAAACCCAGCATACTGTAAACGAATGATATCAGCTGTTGCATTTTTATGTCACTGCAAAACAGTAAAGCATCTGACATCATTTTTCATACTATTTATATTACTAGGAACTATGGAGAAATTATATTTTTTATTTAGTTGGGATCCATGTTTCTCTTTTCCTTTGACGTACTCTATTCCCATAAATCTAGTCCGACCAGAGTGCTCTATTCTTGAAGTTCAGTAGATCAAACTTATTTTCATGTGAAAAGGAACTAATATAAGTGGCCAGCAGGAATGAGAGAGCATCATTTGGTTCACAGTTAATATCAATGTCTACATCCCCATATTGCCTTGTTCAAAATCACCTAATTTATTGTCAACAAATGATATACTGACAAAGTGCTATATTGAGAGACAAGCCTCAGGATCACTGCAAACATTTTGGTTATCTTACCAAGTGACAGTAACAGTATAATCCTTCATCTAGTACACCACCCCACATTTTGCACAGTCAAGATGACAATTTTAGCAGCATGACCTTCTTAGCACATGTAATACATCTTTATATGGGGCAATCATTAATTAAATAAGCAGCATTTCCACAAAAAAACTATTTTTTGGTTGCCCCACTTTGACTGCAGACCTTCTTATACCATCCATGCTTATAATGCACGTTATATGAGTAGGTTTTCACTTCTTCTCTTAATAAAGTCACTCTCATTTCCCTTTCAGCAGCATATAACTTCCTATCATCATAAAATTCTTAGTACTGTGAACAGTTCTACACCTAGGGCCAAAATAACGTAGGATGACCTCTTCAGAAAGAATGCCCATTTTAAAATGCAAAATGATTCCTTTTTTCTCAGTGTTTAGCAGCTAAGAACTTGTAAGAATTGCAAGGATGTATATTCTGGTTTGCTTCAAGCACAATCACAAAAAAATTATACAGAAACTCAAAAGTCTCAAAAATTAAGGTGCAGAATGTTTAATTTTTGAAACAAATACAGGAATGGATCATAAAAAGTGCAAAACATAAAGGTGTAATAACATTGCCCCCAATAAAACAACTGTAAATAACTAGGTCATGTTTAGATGAAATATGAGGTGCATGTTGTTTTAGAGATGATCTTATTCTATAAGATGGTCTCTCTTAGCTTACACAGCAAAATAACTTCTTCCAACTTCCTGGCGTGTAGTAAGTATGGTTGTCTGGCTTAACACATTGTACATCACCCACTGCTATTTCCTGGACAGTAAAAGTAGCTGGTGTTTTCATTTACCTGGTAGAATGTTCTATCTGATTACTTTGTCAGAAACACTTCCTAGACAGTAAAAGTAGCCGGTGTTCTCATTTACCTGGTAGAATGTTCTATCTGATTACTTTGTCAGAAACACTTCCTAGACAGTAAAAGTAGCCGGTGTTCTCATTTACCTGGTAGAATGTTCTATCTGATTACTTTGTCAGAAACACTTCCTAGACAGTAAAAGTAGCCGGTGTTCTCATTTACCTGGTAGAATGTTCTATCTGATTACTTTGTCAGAAACACTTCCTAGACAGTAAAAGTAGCCGGTGTTCTCATTTACCTGGTAGAATGTTCTATCTGATTACTTTGTCAGAAACACTCTCTATAGAATTAACACAAAAAGTACAGAAGTACCACTCAGCATAGTATATAGTTTCATTAAAACTACCATCAAAACCATTAAAACCAGCCAAATATGTTAACTAAGTTAGTTGAGTTTGACTAGTTTGTGACTCAGACAAATTGGGAGACAGTGAAGAAACCATCTGTGCATCAGTAGCACTAATACCAGCTATACGATGACGCACTATAATCTTCTCCACTTCGTCAGGCAAAGACTCATTCTGACTCAGTATCCCGGTCATCTGCTACTCCTTGTTGCCCTGTCCTCCAGCTGCACCCACAGAAAGCTCCCTGTGCCATGGAAACATTTCCCTTAGTTAGTATGCATATCACCATAAGACACCACAGAAAGTATACTGCTGGCCTAGTGGACTACCTCAGTCAATAAAGGCTAAATGAAAATACAAAAATAATAATTAAATAAAAATAAATAAACAACTGGAGGGATACATACCCATTGTAGGGACATGATATGTATATTTCCCAAGAAGAAGTAATTTTGAATTTGATCCTGTTGCAAACCTAATATCACAGCATTTGCATTTCCCTGCCTATCTTCCAATTCTCAAGACTGTGATGGTTTCATTTTTAATAGAGATTTTTTTCTCATAAAATAATTGGTCTAGGTTGATTATCTGAGCATAATGCAATAGAAGTTGCACAGCTGTTGAAATACATGTAGGCAACAAATCCTTGCACCCTTTTTACAATGGCATGGCCCCCTGTAGTACCCTAACAAAAAAAAAAAAAACAAGTCTAAGGAGACTGGGAGAAGTAGAAAAGTACTTAAAGGATTGCCTGCAAGACACAATTTCAGCTGATAACTACTTTTGTGTTGGTTACACTTGGTCAAGTAGTCCCCCGACTTAAAAATACTATTTCAATATATTTTAATAAGGTTGTTTCAGTCTCTCATATCAAGAACTTAGGAAAAGACATTTTTAAATAGCTACATGTCCTTGCTAATTGAATTCATGCAAAGTGACAGAAATAAGGTAACATATAAAAATATTGTTACCCTCTCTGTATACATTTTAGATGTAAAACTAAGATGCAGGGGAATACTGAGCATGCTCGGGAGCATGCTCTGTTAAAGAACACTTGGTACTTTTTGTTAATATGTTTCATTTACATAATTTAAAGGAATTCTACTATGTGATAACTAATGTCTGAGTTGCCCAACAAATACGTGTGTGGGACCTATATCATGAGTGAGAAATCTATCCAACAAGGATTGTTTGTTAACTAAAACAAAATCTTGAAAGCCAGTCATAACCCAATCATAATCCCCAAACACAGAATTAAAGTTCAAAGTCAAGCCCTTTACAAGGGTTATAAATTGGGGATTACACTTAATCACTCACTAGAAAAATATTTTAATTTCAGGAGGTTTCAAAGTTAAGAAATAACAGCATAATCTGGTTGAGGGAAAACAGACAATACTTTCCTGGTTCTGCAACAATTCAGTTTTACGGGTAATCTTAAAGGATTTTTACCCATTATCAGGACTTTATGTCTTACATATGCATTCTAAATTTAATAAACAATTTGGGATTTTGAAACACACAAGACCAGTTGGTACATTGTTAGCTAAAGAAACATTTTATTGGAAATCATATGCTGCTCTTAAAAATGTGGGCATTCTTACTTTTTACCTTAAAATATCTTAATAAATGAAAGATATGACTTTTATAATATGATTAACATACATAAACCTAAAGGCAAATGAAAAGCATTTAAAACAATGCCAATAAGGAACTGCAATGAAGCACGTGTTTATACATGGATTACTTGTTTCTTCATAAAATTCTCATTTTCATCTTTGACTAAGTAACGAGTCGTTTCTGGGAAAAGCTATCTTGTTCCAAGAAAAAGTATAACAATGTCTGCCATGTATTTATTCACTTTGGCAGACTGATGCACCATAATCTTTGTATTTATTTATTTCACAGCCAGGAAAGGCCCTCTGGGGACAAGTCCCTCATTTCCAAAATACCAGGAAGCACTGAGCTAAAGAAATGATTATTCAGCAGTATGTAGAACACAAGAGAGAATGAAGGGATGAAATGCAAGAGAGCAGGATGCAGTTAATTACGAGCTCATAGTCTTGACACTGTTCTGCACCCTAATCTAAATTCTGACTGTATGCAGCATGGCATTGCGGCAATGAGATATGGGCTTATTTCAATGCAATTTAAATGAAATCTGCCTGCTCTGCAACATTTAGATGCAATCCTTCCACCTCCATCAGCAAGTCAGCTTCAGATATTTAGAAGAAAAAAGATAGATCATGAGTTCCCCACTCCCCTGAAGACATTATAACACTGATGGAGTTCATATTCATGTCACCTCCACAGCTGTTCTGTGCCGCAACCACATTTGGATGAAGTAAAAACCTCTTGAACCCAGCAAACATACTGCATAGATATTGCTATGGTGGCGAGAATGTGTTTCCATATATACTATTCCTTGTGGCCATAGCTGTTCCATTGCAATTTAAAACTTCTCAGGTTTGCTTCATGGGTAGTGTCATTTGAATAATTCTTGGTCATCAATTTCCCCAGTAATAGCGGGTTGAGGGAATTATTGTATCATGGAAGGATTACAGCTGATTTTCATATTTTTCCCATTACCTGAGAAGTGGCAATATTTGGTGTGTCTTATGCTGTTACAAAGAAAGGACTCTATTGAAAACTGTTATGCTTTCGGCTTGCATATCAATAAAATATCACATAATAAAATGAAGCTGTAGTCATCTTGTTTTAACATTGCTGACAAAGTCGCTTTTTCAGGCATTTTACTTATTGCTCATAGTAAATGGATTTCAAGGCTTCATAATATATTTAATAGTAATGCTGTTAGTAATGAGCATAGACTGACATGACAATTAGCATGTTTATTATGCACAGAAGGTATCAGAATACACACTGTAATGCCAGGAGATCTCAGTATTTCACAAATGGGTCAGGTTAATGCTGTTGGCATACTTTAAGCTAGCAAAGCTTAGTCTTTTAAGACCAGTACTTTATTGCATTAAAAGACACACTACAGTTAATATTCTAAAACAACAAACAAAGTGAAGCAATACCTCCCAGCTGTCTCTTTCACAGTCTTTACCTGTTCATTTGCACTTTCATAACCTATGTTATAGTCATGATAACCTATGTTATAGTCATGATAACCTATGTTATAGTCATGCATATATGATGCAGAAGAAATTACACACCTTATAACTGCCTCATTATTTCCATACCCTCTTCTCACAGAAAGAAAATGCATAATGCATGAACACTAATCTTTTACATTACTACTTTTATACGTATAAACATCTAGAAGCAAGCACCGAATCCAAATCACAATAATCAGTAATTTAATTAAGTGAACTGGCTGAGCACTCTAATCTATAACTAAAGTAGGGCATTTTTTAGTTATTATAACATATGGGGCATTCTTGCTGCATTCAGTAAAAAAAATAATAACCTTTATTATAGTGAGGTTCTTTGACATAATGAACAACCTTTTAATACATGGAGAATTACAATTATGCTCAGAAATTAGGTAAAAGTCACATTTGTTAAGTAGCATTCTTATGGAAGAAAGGTGCTTCACAAACTTTAACTGCCCTTTAGTACTACTATACTCTAGTCTTCCATTAAAGTATAAACAGTATCCATCTCAAAGCAGCATCAAGAAGCTGAAACAGCTTTAAAATGTCTGATAGATGTCATACTGGTATACGTAGGGTCTGAATGAAGAGATGATAAAATCAGCAAGCAAAGGGGAGCACTATTGCTGGAATAAAATTCATTTTCAAGTCTTGGTGAGTACCTTCATGAAGTGAGCCATCTTTTTACAAAATCTCATCAAATTAACACTGCTATATACACTGTATTTTATATACTGTATATCATGGACAGAAGTAGATTTAAAAATAAAATAGACTGCTGGGTGCACAAGTTGCAGGATGAAAAAGTGCCCAATCATGGTAGGCGCACTGGTGCCAGGCCTGGAAAAAATGACAGTGTACAATCCTCAAGACATGGAAACATTCCTACAGTGGGGTTAGGTAGGATCAGGGGGAGGGTACACCCTCCCCCATTGTAGAAGGAAGTAGTAGTCCACAAAAAACACAAAAAAATGAAGCCCAAAAAAAAGAGACATAAAGATGACAGAGTGGACTATAAAAGTTACGAAAGTAATTATGCATTGCTGCTATTATGTAAGAAGCCCAGAATTTCCAGATAGAGGACATTCAATAATATTAAGAGAGAAATTAGAGGAAAGAAAAATATTTGCACAAGAAAAACTGTCAAAAGCATCAAATGCAAATCTGTTTTCATTAAAGCAACAGATCCATGAAAAACATTATATAGATCAAGACACTCTGGACCATTTGGAAAAAGAAATGACTGAGGAAGGGCAAAAATATAAAGAACAAAACCTAGAGATTTTTTGAAAGGTATAAAAAAGATGGGAAAAAAGGGAGAGATCTGATGTGGTGCAATATTTATGCAAAGGAGAAAGTCAAATTAATCAACACAAAAAAGAAGCTCCAAAGATATTCAAAGAGAAATACAGGGAACTGTACCCAGATATGGACAATTTCACAGTACAAAAAATAAGATCACAAAGGGGCAACACAAAACAGAAGATTAGTAAAGTAGAAGTTAAAAAAATAGAAGCCGAAGTTATGGATTACCTGCAAAGTGAAGGTTTTAGTGCAGAAAATCCAACTCTGGTAATGTCACAGCATGATGGAGCAACGAGTCCACAGATTAAAGAGAAACAGGTGGAACAGGAAGTGTCTCATCACTTGCCACATGAAGATACCGCGGATTCTTCAGTAGAAAAGCAGTACAAAAGTTCAGTTGGAGTTGCACAACAAGGGTAGGAGCAGGAAACAGGGGCAGCCCTGACACAGTCAGTGTTGAGTGATAGGCTAGTGAATTCCCACATAAAACAGCAACAGATGAAACAGGGGCCAGCTGAAGAAAATATGGCACAGGAAGATGTTCTGGAACTTTCTGTAGAATGCCTGCAGGAAACAGAAAACAAACAATGTACCCTCAGTTTAGAAGATACTAATCGAAGGGAAGAGATGCTTAATTTAATAGGGACGGACAGACATATTAAGATTGATGAAAGAAATAGATTACAGAAAGTCAATAATACCCAAAGTGCTAGATGTCTGATAAAACAAATGAACACAGTGATCAAGGCCTGTTATAACAGAAGTAAAAAGGATATATTATGGTACTGCTAAATAAATAATGGATAAAGTCTTACCACAAAAATACAGAGTAGCAAGAGAAAGGAAGGGAAGAAATCAATGTCACTGAACACAAAAAACTATGCAACAATTAACACATTTTCTTGCACGCATAACTACTGCAACTATTCTTTTAATTACTAATAATCCCCCAAGTGAGCAAGATAAGGTTAATATATTACAATCAGCTGGGAAAACATCCTTTTCTCTGAAATGGAAGATCTGCACATGGAGATTCATGAATAGATCCTTTTATACACCACAAATAATGGACAAAATCAATAAAAAGCAGAATATCTGTAATAGATGCAACTCTAGTGGAGACATTAACTGTGCATATGTGTTCTTTGACTGTCCAACCTTAAATATCTTTTGAAGTAATATAAATGATTTTCTACAAGCACTTTTTTCAGATAATTTCATATTGAATAAGTCGTTAATCATATTTAATACACCTGTTCCACAATGTGAAAGGAAAACTAAATACTTATTTCTATGGACTATTTTGGCAGTGGCTAGGAAGATCATAACAAAAAATTGGATCTCAAAATATCCTCCTACATTCTCTGAGTTTACTTATTAATTAAAAGAAGTCAGCCATTTACAGATAAGAACCATAACCTCTAGAACATCTAGAAAGACATATGAACATCATTTATGGGTTAACCTACAAAATATGTTGGAAAAAATGATCATTTTGCATAAAGGTAATTAACTTTCCTTGTCATTCGTGAGAATAAGCTACAAAATGAAGATTACAGTGTAAGTAAATGTATAAATACTGGATGTCTATGTACATACTTTAGTTTGGTTTTGTTAATCTTATATTCATATTTAAATGTTATAAATACATGTTATTAATTTGTAAACCTATAATGCAAAATGTCTCATATATGTCTATGTGATTGTTTTCATTATAATCAAAATCAATTAAAATTGTTTAAAAAAAAAAAAAAAGACAAGAAGTGTGATCGTGGACCATAGCAAAGATGTGATCGTGGACCATAGCAAAGATGTGATCGTGGACCATAGCAAAGATGTGATCGTGGACCATAGCAAAGATGCTGAATGGATAGAAGAAGTAAAAGAAAACTGTAGGAAACTCAAACCTACAGGGTAACGGCCAGAGAAATTGAAACAAAATTAAGAAACGCTCTTAAATGGAAAACGCCAGGCTCAGATGCAGTACCTAACTTTTGGTAAAAGTATTAACATCTTTACCTGAAGATTTAGCCCTGAGTAAGAATTATTTATGAGCACCCCAAACAGACACCAACCTGGTTAACACATGAAAAATGGTTTTCCTCTTTAATAGTGAACCTGCAAACTATCCTAAAAACTATAGACCAATAACTTGCCTTCCAATGATGTATAAACTATGTATAGGAATTGATGCCGACAGAATTTAAAGTCATTTAGAAGAAAATTGAATGATGGCAAAAGAAGAAAAAGGTAAAAGAAAGTCATATGGAGCAAAGGATAATTTGTTATTAAATAATTCAATAAAGCCATAATGTAGAACTGTAAAAAGGGGAAGAACCTAAGTATGGCATGGGTGCATTACACAACCACATTCGACAGCATCCCACATCCATGGATAAAGGAGTGATTACAGATGTATAAGATATACCCTACACTGATCGATTACATTACAGTCACCATGAAACAGTGACAAGCCACTTTACAGCAAAGTCATTATAAAGGAGAAATTATTATCCCACGGGTAAAAATTAAAAGAACGACATTCCAGGGTGACTGTCTGTCACTGCTGGTATTTGGTCTTGCCCTTAACCCATTAAGCTGCCTATTTAACACATTGTCATGGTTACAATTTGGCACCCAGGAAACAACAAAGTGTAAACACTTCTCATCTTCTTTTTGTGGATGATTTAAAACTGTCAGATGAAAAGCTGAAAGCACAACTGCAAGTTGTTAAAACATTCTCAGATGATATAAGAATGTCATTTGGTCTTGATAAATGTGGTAAAACAACCTTTAAAGCAGGAAAACTACAGCACCAGGAAAATATCAGCCTGGGACAGGAACGTGATCTAAAGGAACTTGAGCAGAAGAGTATATAAACATTTGGGAACTGACAAAACTCAGTAAGGAATATTTTAGAAAACTAAAATTAATACTAAAAACAGTCATGACATCTAGGAACAAAGTCCAAGCTATAAACCAATTTGCTGTTCTTGCTCTGACTTACAGTTTTGGGTTGATTAACTGGCCTCAAAAGGTATTGGATCAGTTGGACAGGAAAACAAGAAAATGTGTCACGGTTATCAAATGACAACAATCAGTGCATACCAAGATTATATATTCCTTGTTGTGAATGCGGTATGAGCATCCTCAGTACTGATTACTTGTATAAATCTCCAATAGGAGGACTGCATACATATCTGTTGACTCTACCAAATCCAAACATAGTAAAAGTTTTAAAACATGAAATGAACACATCTAAGATGACTTCCCTGGTATTACATTTTTTTCATAGATTTCAATGCAAGGTTCTGTTGCATAATGGTATATTTCTTCTACATCCAATTTTTTCATGATCTAGAAAGAGAAACAGTACAGCATTAATTCCTTGCTTGCACTCAGTGTTCCATTAATTCATATCTGACAATTTTTTTTCTTTTAATGCTTAATGCTTGCTACAAGTTATATGAGATCTATATGTATTCACTCTGGTTATATTATTATAACATAAGACTTACACAGAGCTAAGATCTGTGGCCTGTGAAACAAACTTGGAAAGCAAACATAAACCAATCTGACACAAAACAAAATGAGGGAGTATTTGCAAAATTAACTTTAAAAACACTTTAGTGGTATTTGCTTGTATGCAGCTACCTGGATAATTGCAACAGTGGCTGTACAGCTATAGATTCATAAAAATTACATCCTGGGATCGAGAAAAATTTTACATTTCATGGTAAGCAAATTTGTGCAATGAACAGACATGCACCAAGGAGGAGTGATTCAGATATACTCTGAATGGGATTGTTTTAGGCTGTAAAATTCCATGAACACCATACTAAGCTAATGAGCACAAAATAATATGGAAACGAGGACAGTGGCAAATGCAAATAATGGTATATGTTAGCACAATTCAGAAATGTATGAATTTTGTGTGAATTTTGTGTGGACATATGTGACTGCCAGAGGTGCTTACTGCAGTAAAATCCTGAACTTACAGGAGACAGATCATGAAGAGATGTACAGAGTAGCTACTGCTTTAGTAAATATGTATATGCAATATACTGGTCTGATGACTAAAAGTCCCTGACCTGTATGTCATCACCCTCAGCTCCACGAAAATAATCTATCTCTTCCTAACTTAGCACAGCCTCCATCACACATAAATAGTGGCCTTCTACCATGTTGATAGATGTACCATGCAAGAGTTTATCCAGATGTGTTGTTATCATACACAGGTGTATGGGATACACGAAGTACCCTTTTCCTGTGGCTATCAGAATTCGGGCTAAATTTTTCCTTCCAGTGACCAAATGATCGGTGAATCCCATGCATGTGCTTCAAGGATACCTAATCAGTTTCATGATGTCATGCTACAGCATGTGGGGGAGCATGTGTGTTTCCCACACAGCACAGAGCAGAGAAGCAACACTGAGTGCATTTTATTCCATAGCCCATTTCCATAAGGTACTGGTAGCCATTGATCCACATGGCAATAAAGGTGCACCTAGTAAACAGGGACAGTGGTATATCATCCATAAAGGGCTCCAGTCCATTGACTGATAGTTGGTTTGCAATGCACAAAGTTCATAAGTTCTAGCTGCCTTATGGGCCATTTTAAGCCTAGCCAATTTCCCCTCAAAGATGAGAATTAAATCCTGTACCTTATGCCTGTTATATAAACACTTTAACCATTATGCCAACCCTCATCCCATAGGTTTACTATACAGTGTACCAATAGCCCACATTAGTATACAGACAACATGTTACTATGGAAATAGGAACAGCTGGGAAGCAACATTCATGAGGTGGAAGTCCTAGAGTCAGCAGTGAAGGATGGCAATAAGGAAGAGACTGCGAAGGAGCTGGCTGCAGGAGAGGAGCATATGGAAGAGGAGATGCCTGATGAAGAGTCTAAGGAGGAGCCAGCTGTAGAGGTGGAGTCTGTAGAGGAGAAGGTATCTGATAAGGTGTATTTGGAGGAGCTGGCTACAGGGGAGGAGTCTGTGGAAGATGATGTGTCTGATGAGGAGTCTGTGGAGGAGCTAGCTGCAGGGGAGGAGCTTGTGGAGGAGGAGGAGGAGTTGCCTGATGAATGGTCTGTGGAAGAGCCAGCTGCAGAGGAGGAGCCTGTGGAAGAGCTGCCTGCAAGGGAGGAGCCTTTGGAGGACAGGGTGCTTAATGAGGAGCATGTGGGGGAGCTGGCTGAATGGGAGTAGCCTGTGGAGGAGGAGGTGTCTGAAGAGGCATCTGTGGAAGAGCCAGTTGCAGAGGTGGAGCTTTTGAAGGAGGTAGTGTCTAATTAGGAGTCTGTGGAGGATCTGGCTGCAGGGGATGGTTGTGTGAGGAGGCAGAAGTGGGTCTGGGAGAGCATGACACTAGTTAACAGGGAGAGTCTGGTTAATTACTGTGGGTCAGATTAAGCATAACATACTACAGAAAAAAATTGTGCTTGCACTAATGCAGCAAGTCTGTGTTATACCATGTGTGTACTGGTCACACTGTGCATCAGATAAAGGCTGTCAAGGTAACAGATTACTGAGGTCAGGGCACAGCTGTCATTGTATGCACAGCTGGGGATAGTGGGGGTGTCTCCATTGTGTCATGACTGCACAGCAGTGAGTGTTACAGATGGGTGTGTGTGTGTCAGCCATGGTGCCTGCAGTGTCCTCAACAGCGGCTGGTGGTTTGGAGGTAGTGCACTCTGAGACCTAGACTATGTTTTTTCCTTTCTGTGTTTGGCTGACCCACCAGAGATGGAGGTGGACCTGTCATTAGAAGAGGAGTGGCTGTGATGGGCATCCTCACAGGGACATCTGAAGCATACAGACTCCCTATGTTGGTTCTTCACAGAAATCTGTGTCTAGCATTTTGATCCATGAAATATCTGATTGTCTTTGACCTTTTATTTATTTTCAGACCTAATAAGTCCTCAAATATATGGTTTAAAAAACTAAACAATTATCAACAGATAAATAAGACACTTGGCATATCCCAGTGTGTCCCCTACATCTGGAACAAATGTCTGCTACATGTCAGGCAGGATAGCACTCTTGTCACCTTCAAGGTAAACCTAGATAATTGGAAGGGTAGCCTCAAATTCCTAGCAATTTATCTTGTATGAGTCTGAATGGAACTTATGGTTGTGGTTTGTTGAATACACTTTTAATGGTCTTTTGACTACTGACCTAGTATTTACCTATGAATCCCTGAACTTATGAACCTATGAACCCATGGACTGTCTGTCCACCAGTACATTGACCACTACTATGCCTTTCATGGTCATTTGATCGGGCAGTAACTAGGGATGATTCTGACACTGGAGATGAGGATACTCCCTACACCTGTGTGTTGATGAAATCTTGTCTTACTGTGGCATTCTGAGACCAAGGGATAGATTGCACATGCAGAAGGGCTGTGTTTGGTGAAGGGGAGAGAGGTTATGGCTGTTACCCTACCCGTGTCTTTCACTGCTGCTAGAGCCCTTGACTATGGCAGGATTTGGTTTTCATCATCATTGGGCCCAGGCATTCGCTGCCATTATCACTGGGTCCAGGCATTGGTTGCCATCATCACTGGGCCCAGGCATTGGTTGCCATCATCACTGGGCCCAAGCACTGGTTACCATCATCACTGGGCCCAGGCATTGGTCGCCATTATCACTGGGTGCAAGCATTGGTTGCCATCATCACTGGGCCCAGACATTGGTTGTCATCATCACTGGGCCCAGGCATTGGTTGTCATCATCACTGGGCTCAGGCATTGGTTGCCATCATCACTGGGCTCAGGCATTGGTTGCCATCATCACTGGGCCCAGGCATTGGTTGCCATCATCACTGGAGCCAGGCAGTTGCCTAAATCCACTGTGGAGGAGCCTGACAGCACAGTACCCATGAAAACACAGAAGTATAAGCACATTTCTGAATGAATCCTTCATCAACACTAATATCCTATAACGATGCTTCTGTTAGCAGACACCCCTGCTCCCATACCAGGAAGATTGTCTTGCCACATGCACATGCAGTCATGCTGGGGACCCTTCTGCAAACTTATTCATAGTCCTGTTTTTTACCAGTGACTGCACTGGTCTGTGCCAAAAGGTCCCGACACATATGCTTGTGAAAGATCTTCTCATATCTCTCATTCCAGCCCATTAAATGACTTTACTGATTGATGTCTGCAGCAGGATGTTATTCTTTGACTAGAAGGATGTCCCTTTGTGATGTCTTTCTGCATCAGGTGTGACTACCTGTAATACTTGGTGGCATGTCCTACCTTTTATACATATACTTCAGTAATGCACAAATATGTCCAGGGCTCATATGACCCATTTTATGTGCCACCCATGAGGCTGCATGTGAAATGGTATGTTTCTGGGTATTATTTTGACACATGACAGGAGGCTGCATTACCCAGAAAAGGAATTTAAGTAGAAACACAGGGGTTTCTGGAGCAGATCATGTGTGTTGTGCATCTATGGGCTACAGTAGCACACAAACTGCCATTACCTAAACTTTGCATTACTGTGAATGTCATTAAATGCATTGTGTTAGCCCTCTGAACTGTAGAAGTGCTAGAGACTCAGCACTGGGATTGCCTATCATTATCTGTGTCAACCACCTTCACATGGACATACACTGTGAATGTCGACGATAGTATATCCTCCCCCACAGCATATGCTAAATGTTAGATGATCTTTTACATTAGTATGTGGTCAGCACAGCAGTAGACACAACCACAGTCCATCACGAGAAGTGACTGTAAAAGGTTTATGAACACATCACTCGTGGTTATGCCATGGTTACTGTGGACTACAAGGTCCACTACAAGAACACTCCTTTACAGAAACAGGTGACAACCCCTGTTTCCCTACAATGAAAGCAAAGTACATCTAATAATATACTGCCAATCAGCAGACAAGAATGAACTACTCAAAGGCCCCACACAGAGTACTGCCCACCAGACAGCTGTAATCATCTATTAAAGGACAACACAGGACATAGTGAGTTACCCACAATAAAGCAGAACACCTTACAAGATTTGAATCTCAACAGTGAGTGGGACACACTCAGTTTTTAGCTCAAACCAGGACTTATGTCTCTCATGCACTGCAGCACATATGGGACCTTCCTATTTTGCAGTTATGTCACTATGTAGCATCACCTGAAAGTGTTGTGTCCTGGCATAAACCTCTATTCCTGTTCATACTACCTCAGACATCACACACCTTTTCTCAGATACATGCAGTACTTCAACCCCTTGCTGTAATACAGTTTCAGGTGGCTCAATAAACAACTATAATATATGTAGAAAGCAGTACAATAAAATGCAGACGTCTCTTACCTCACAAGAAGACAATGGTTTCATTTTGCCATTGTCTTACTCCCACCACAGGTTGTACATTTGCAAACTTCTGTAGTTCAATGAACAGGCTAATGGCTACAGCTGTTTTTTTTTTTGCACAACTTCTAGGTTCCCATGTAGTCATTATTCTAATGTAATTATTTATAGTGAATGTTCTTGATTCATGTTTTATCTCATTGTGCACATCACCAAAGCTGTACTGGCAGGCTTGTTCAAAGTTGTGCTCTCACATGAGGACCAGCAAAGTGCAATGCACAATGAGTGTCACATGAGGACCAGCAAAGTGCAATGCATAATGGGTGTCACATGAGTTCCAGCAAAGTATAATGCACAATGAAAGTGAATCAATGGCAATGGTAGGGTGTGGGGGAAACTATGGTAATATTATGGTCTGTTGAGGTGTTAAAAGTTCAGAAATGGAAACAAGTAGGTACTGAACAGTTGGTGCACTCCTTACATTCCAAAGTTCACACTCAAATGCCATTGTGCCACAGCGTGTATATTCACACTTCCCTTTCTGTATTAATTGTTAGCTAGTGAACAGTTATTTTTTAGCCAGTCAGGAAATACAGTGAGAGTAGTTAAGCATTATTTTTCTGCATCTGTTTGAATCTGTCCAACTGTGTTATTTTTATTTCTCCTGTGTCTGAATCTCTATTGTACTTAGATATTTAGTATTCTCATGTGTTCTATTTTATTATTTATTATTAAGTATTGTTATACCTTTCATTGTGGCTGGTCTTTTAGAAAATACTCTTTAGTAAATCCTATGACTGCATCTGGTACTTTGCATTGCCCTGCTACATTGTATAAGTTATAGGATTTGACTGCATCTGGTACTTTGCGTTGCCCTGCTACATTGTATAAATTATAGGATTTGACTGCATTTGGTACTTTGCATTGCTCTGCTACATTGTATAAGTTATAGGATTTGACTGCATCTGGTACTTTGTGTTGCCCTGCTACATTGTATAAGTTACAGGATTTGACTGCATCTGGTACTTTGTGTTGCCCTGCTACATTGTATAAGTTATAGGATTTGACTATATCTGGTACTTTGCGTTGCCCTGCTACATTGTATAAGTTATAGGATTTGACTGCATCTGGTACTTTGCGTTGCCCTGCTACATTGTATAAGTTATAGGATTTGACTGCATCTGGTACTTTGCATTGCCCTGCTACATTTAAGTTATAGGATTTGACTGCATCTGGTACTTTGCGTTGCCCTGCTACATTGTATAAGTTATAGGATTTGACTGCATCTGGTACTTTGTATTGCCCTGCTACATTGTATAAGTCATAGGATTTGACTGCATCTGGTACTTTGCATTGCCCTGCTACATTGTATAAGTCATAGGATTTGACTGCATCTGGTACTTTGCGTTGCCCTGCTACATTGTATAAGTCATAGGATTTGACTGCATCTCGTACTTTGCATTTCCCTTCTACATTGTATAAGTTATAGGATTTGACTGCATCTGGTACTTTGCATTGCCCTGCTACATTGTGTAAGTTATAGGATTTGACTGCATCTGGTACTTTGCGTTGCCCTGCTACATTGTGTAAGTTATAGGATTTGACTGCATCTGGTACTTTGCGTTGCCCTGCTACATTGTATAAGTTATAGGATTTGACTGCATCTGGTACTTTGCATTGCCCTGCTACATTGTATAAGTCATAGGATTTGATTGCATCTGGTACTTTGCATTGCCCTGCTACATTGTATAAGTTATAGGACTTGACTGCATCTGGTACTTTGCATTGCCCTGCTACATTGTATAAGTTATAGGATTTGACTGCGTCTGGTACTTTGCATTGCCCTGCTACATTGTATAAGTCATAGGATTTGACTGCATCTGGTACTTTGCATTGCCCTGCTACATTGTATAAGTTATAGGACTTGACTGCATCTGGTACTTTGTGTTGCCCTGCTACATTGTATAAGTTATAGGATTTGACTGCATCTGGTACTTTGCGTTGCCCTGCTACATTGTATAAATTATAGGATTTGACTGCATCTGGTACTTTGCATTGCCCTGCTACATTGTATGAGTTATAGGATTTGACTGCATCTGGTACTTTGCATTGCCCTGCTACATTGTATAAGTTATAGGATTTGACTGCATCTGGTACTTTGCATTGCCCTGCTACATTGTATAAGTTATAGGATTTGACTGTATCTGGTACTTTGCATTGCCCTGCTACATTGTATAAGTCACAGGATTTGACTGAATCTGGTACTTTGCATTGCCCTGCTACATTGTATGAGTTATAGGATTTCACTGCATCTGATACTTTGCATTGCCCTGCTACATTGTATAAGTTATAGGATTTGACTGCATCTGGTACTTTGCATTGCCCTGCTACATTATATAAGTTATAGGATTTGACTGCATCGGGTACTTTGCATTGCCCTGCTACATTGTATAAGTTATAGGATTTGACTGCATCTGGTACTTTGCGTTGCCCTGCTACATTGTATAAGTTATAGGATTTGACTGCGTCTGGTACTTTGCGTTGCCCTGCTACATTGTATAAGTTACAGGATTTGACTGCATCTGGTACTTTGCGTTGCCCTGCTACATTGTATAAGTTATAGGATTTGACTGCATCTGGTACTTTGCATTGCCCTGCTACATTGTATAAGTCATAGGATTTGACTGCATCTGGTACTTTGCGTTGCCCTGCTACATTGTATAAGTTATAGGATTTGACTGCGTCTGGTACTTTGCATTGCCCTGCTACATTGTATAAGTCATAGGATTTGACTGAATCTGGTACTTTGCATTGCCCTGCTACATTGTATGAGTTATAGGATTTCACTGCATCTGATACTTTGCATTGCCCTGCTACATTGTATAAGTTATAGGATTTGACTGCATCTGGTACTTTGTATTGCCCTGCTACATTGTATAAGTTATAGGATTTGACTGCATCTGGTACTTTGTATTGCCCTGCTAGATTGTATAAGTTATAGGATTTGACTGCATCTGGTACTTTGCGTTGCCCTGCTACATTGTATAAGTTATAGGATTTGACTGCGTCTGGTACTTTGCGTTGCCCTGCTACATTGTATAAGTTACAGGATTTGACTGCATCTGGTACTTTGCGTTGCCCTGCTACATTGTATAAGTTATAGGATTTGACTGCATCTGGTACTTTGCATTGCCCTGCTACATTGTATAAGTCATAGGATTTGACTGCATCTGGTACTTTACGTTGCCCTGCTACATTGTATAAGTTATAGGATTTGACTGCGTCTGGTACTTTGCATTGCCCTGCTACATTGTATAAGTTATAGGATTTGACTGCATCTGATACTTTGCATTGCCCTGCTACATTGTATAAGTTATAGGATTTGACTGTATCTGGTACTTTGCATTGCCCTGCTACATTGTATAAGTCACAGGATTTGACTGAATCTGGTACTTTGCATTGCCCTGCTACATTGTATAAGTCATAGGATTTGACTGCATCTGATACTTTGCATTGCCCTGCTACATTGTATAAGTTATAGGATTTGACTGCGTCTGGTACTTTGCATTGCCCTGCTACATTGTATAAGTCATAGGATTTGACTGCATCTGGTACTTTGCATTGCCCTGCTACATTGTATAAGTTTTCAATGCTTTAGCTGCAGCTGATGAAGATTGGAACACAAGATGCCCTCTTTCTGAATTTGCCTTTATACAGACACTGGTATGGCTGAATATTAACTGGAAAGTTACATTTCAATTGTTGGTTATTAGTTAGATGCATGCTGTTTTTGTGTAATTCACACTTCCCTTTCACAGCTACTCTGTCAACTGCTTTAACCTTCGTCATTGTGCACTGCATTTGTCAAGCTTGCCCTTTTCTTCTCTGATCTGTTTTCTTGAAATGAGCTTCACTGTTGTACATGTATAGTATGAATGTTTACTTCCTTTTCATAGAATGTGCCATCTCTGTTACAGTTTTATAACTGTGTTAGCTTTGTACCTAATTATGATATTAATATTAGTAAGTCTCAGACATTTACATTCATACTGACCTTCTTTCTTGTAGGTCTCTCTTCAATTAATGAGTATACAGTGATATCTTCTGGGGGGAACTCAGGATCTAAGAACAACAACAAAACGCTATTAGTGCCTCTTTTACAGCTTAATGAAAACAGCATTAAGAAACATCATCTTTTGCAACTAAGGTTCACATTAGTTTGCATTATTACTGAAGTCACAATTTGTATTTTTGGATGAATTTACAAGTAATTTATTTAATTTTATTGATGGGATAGCACTAGCTGAGCCAAGATCGCATTTCACTGGAGATCATTTACAAATCTCCTCATCTACCATAAACACAGTTGCTTTTCATTACACAGACACATATAATCAAATTTACAATTTGATTATTACTGAGACAATGCATCAGTACATTGTCAATGTTTATTCAACGTGCTCTGTATTCATAGGTTTAGAGAACCTTAGCAGCAACAGTGAGTTACACGTTTACAGAGAATGTCCCTGATTAAGCACACATTAATTGTGTAAAGAAGAAAGGGCGTTCAAAATGTTTTCGATTTAAGTGTGGAAACAAAGCATGAGCTTGGATCAGGGTAAGAAGTTTGCAGATTAAGGAAGAAAAAAGGCTGACCTACAAAAGAAAAGAAAAACTAATTAGAAAAATAATAACTTGAAACTTGTATATTTTTAGATAATGCATTGTTTCTGGATATGTAGACTGCTGCATGTGAAAGAGCACAACAGGTTACATTTCATGATGTGTTAATGAGTGGATTGCTGAAGATTCACCCAAATGCATAATGTCACTCATAGATGCATTTTGAAATTGATCTTGTTTTTCCTTGGCGTTGCCATGCACATGCTCAGTGTAGCAAAACAAGTAATTAGTTTATTTGCTACACCTCACTTCTGTTTTCTACACCTCACATCTTTGGTTTTGGGCAACAGGGTGGTAATACTCTCTTCTTTATGTAATATTTATTTCATTTTATTTACTCATGTAGTGTAATTTAGGAATATTATCTTGAAGGTATTCTAAGCACTGGTATGCAGTGCTGCATTATGCACACATCATGCGGGTTCCCTTTTCTGGTCTTCAGATGCAGATCACTTGTAATGATAAACGGTGTATCGGTAAGACTATATTATCTACTGTATACATATATCATATCTGAGCATCTGAAATGTACTTTTCTTCTCTGGTCACTCAGTATGAATTTAAGGCTTTTACTGTGTGGAGTGTGCATGTCCTCCATGCAGTCGAGTGACGTCTAATGACATGCAGGTAGGTGCGTGCGTGAATGGGTGTGCCTTCTTTAAAGACTGGGCATCGGGCTGGCAATTCGGCACCATAAAAATCCACTGCCAATCATTAGCAGACCGTAGTTCCGCTGTGGTGACCCCTAACCGGGAAAAGCCAAAAGAAGAAGTAAATAGTAATATGCATTTGGCATATCCAGGTGACCAGACATGTAGGATATAAAGGTTGTTGATAAAACGTTACTCCTGTAACCTAGCAGAATGTTGAATAAGCTGGAGGACTACAGGACTGCGAGTCTGAAAGTCATATATGGGTACTGTGACTGTAGTCTTTTACATTTACAGTTTGGTTCCAGGAAAGCCTGGATTGTAATAACATAAATTTGGGGTACACTAAATATTAAAGGTAGAGGTAACAGAAAGGGTGGACTATCTAAGGGTGGGGGGAAAGCAGTGAAGAGAGGACTACAGCGAGGGTCCAGCTTTAGTATTACTCATCTAGGTATGGCAAGGAATGGGATACTGTAGTTGGCATGGAGACACATTTGGGGTGTATTTGATAACAGGAAGAGTTGGCATG
Source organism: Protopterus annectens (assembly GCF_019279795.1). NCBI lineage: Eukaryota > Metazoa > Chordata > Ceratodontiformes > Protopteridae > Protopterus > Protopterus annectens. The sequence goes on from NC_056751.1 coordinate 749,622,588, forward strand.
GAGATACATTTGGGGGTGTATTTGATAACAGGAAGAGTTGGCATGGAGACACGTTTGGGGGTGTATTTGATAACAGGATGAGCTGGCATGGAGACACATTTGGGAGTGTATTTGATAACAGGAAGAGTTGGCATAGAGATACATTTGGGGGTGTATTTGATAACAGGAAGAGTTGGCATGGAGACACATTTAGGGGTGTATTTGATAACAGGAATAGTTGGGATGGATATACATTTGGGGGTGTATTTGAGAACAGGAAGAGTTGGCATGGAGCTACAGTTGAGGGTGTATTTGATAACAGGAAAAGTTGGCATGGAGACACATTTGGGGGTGTATTTGATAACAGGAAGAAGGGGAGAAGGAGGAGAATGACTACAGGATGGATGCAGGACACCAGGACAAACAATGAGCAGGACAAGAAAGTCCAAGCCTTTAACAGGAGTAACAGCAGATAAAAAGTGCTATAAATGTGTGAGGAATGGGCAAAGAAATGAGTACAACTGGCAGATGTATGTTTACCATCAGATGATATCATTGTCAGGCCAATCATGTAGAACATTACAGCTGTGTCTGCAGGTATTAAAAGACTGCTCTTTCCATTCTCCCCTAAATGATAGCTTACATTTCACTGTACTCTATTTGGACTCAGTATCTTATACCTTGTGCTGCATTAGGCTCTATTTGGACTGAGTATATGATAATGTGCTGCATTAGGCTCTGTTTGGGCTTGGTACCTCATACCTTGTGCTGCATTAGGCTCTATTTGGGCTCAGTATATCATAATGTGCTGCATTAGGCTCTGTTTGGGCTTGGTATCTCATACCCTGTGCTGCATTAGGCTCTATTTGGGCTCAGTATATCATAATGTATTGCATCAGGCTCTGTTTGGGCTTGGAATCTCATACCTTGTACTGCATTAGGTTCTATTTGGGCTCGGTATATCATACCTTGTGCTGCATTAGGGTCTATTTGGGCTAGGTATATCATACCTTGTGCTGTATTAGGCTCTATTTGGGCTCAGTATCTCATACCTTGTGCTGCATTAGGCTCTACTTGGGCTCGGTGTATCATAATGTGCTGGATTAGGCTCTATTTGGGCTTGGTATATCATAATGTGCTGCATTAGGCTCTATCTGGGCTTGGTATATCATACCTTGTGCTGCATTAGGCTCTATTTGGGCTCAGTATATCATACCTTGTGCTGCATTAGGCTCTGTTTTGGCTAGGTATATCATACCTTGTGCTGCATTAGGCTCAGTTTGGGCTCAGTATCCCATACCTTGTGCTGCATTAGGCTCTGTTTGGGCTTGGTATATCATAATGTGCTGCATTGGACTCTGTTTGGCTCGGTATATCATACCTTGTGCTGCATTAGGCTCTATTTGGGCTCAGTATATCATACCTTGTGCTGCATTAGACTCTATTTGGGCACGGTATATCATACCTTGTGCTGCATTAGGCTTTATTTGGGCTACGTATATCATACCTTGTGCTGCATTAGGCTCTATTTGGGCTCACTATCTCATATCTTGTGCTGCATTAGGCTCTGTTTGGGCTAGGTATATCATACCTTGTGCTATATTAGGCTCAGTTTGGGCTTGGTATATCATAATGTGCTGCATTAGGCTCTGTTTGGGCTCAGTATATCATAATGTGCTGAATTAGGCTCTATTTGGGCTCGGTATATCATATCTTGTGCTGCATTAGGCTCTGTTTGGGCTTGATATATCATAATGTGCTGCATTAGGCTCTGTTTGGGCTTGGTATATCATAATGTGCTGCATTAGGCTTTGTTTGGGCTAGGTATATCATAATGTGCTGCATTAGGCTCTATTTGGGCTCAGTATATCATACCTTGTGCTGCATTAGGCTCTGTTTGGGATCGGTATATCATACCTTGTGCTGCATTAGGCTCAATTTGGGCTTGGTGTATCATAATGAGCTGCATTAGGCACTATTTGGGCTCAGTATATCATACCTTGTGCAGCATTAGGCTCTGTTTAGGCTTGGTATGTCATATCTTGTGCTGCATTAGGCTCTGTTTGGGCTCGGTATATCATAATGTGCTGCATTAGGCTCTATTTGGGCTCGGTATATAATACCTTGTGCTGCATTAGGGTCTATTTGGGTTCGGTATATCATAATGTGCTGCATTAGGCACTATTTGGGCTCAGTATGTCATGCCATGTGCTGCATTAGGCTCTGTTTGGGCTCTGTATATCATAATGTGCTGCATTAGGCTCTATTTGGAATCAGTATATAATACCTTGTGCTGTATTAGGCTCTGTTTGGGCTCAGTATATCATAGTGTGCTGCATTATGCTCTGTTTGGGCTTGGTATATCATACATTGTGCTGTATTAGGCTCTGTTTGGTCTCAGTATATCTTAATGTGCTGCATTAGGCTGTATCTGGACTTGGTATATCATATCTTGTGCTGCATTAAGCTCCATTTGGGCTTGGTATATCATAATGTGCTGTATTAGGCTCTATTTGGGCTCAGTATATCATAATGTGCTGCATTCGGCTCTATTTGGGCTCGTTATATCATACCTTGTGCTGCATTAGGCTCTATTTGGACTAGGTATATCGTACCTTGTACTGCATTAGGTTCTATTTGGGCTAGGTATATCATACCTTGTGCTGCATTAGGCTCTATTTGGGCTCGGTATATCACACCCTGTGCTGCATTAGGCTCTAATTGAGCTAGGGATATCATAATGTGCTGCATTAGGCTCTATTTGGGCTAGGTATATCATACCTTGTGCTGCATTAGGCTCTATTTGGGCTTGGTATCTCATACCTTGTGCTGCATTAGGCTCTGTTTGGGCTCGGTATATCATAATGTGCTGCATTAGGCTCTATTTGGGCTCGGTATATAATACCTTGTGCTGCATTAGGCTCTGTTTGGGTTTGGTATATCATACCTTGTGCTGCATTAGGCTCTATTTGGATTCGGTATATCATAATATGCTGCATTAGGCACTATTTGGGCTCAGTATATCATGCCTTGTGCTGCATTCGGCTCTGTTTGGGCTCTGTATATCATAATGTGCTGCATTAGGCTGTATTTCGACTTGGTATATAATACCTTGTGCTGTATTAGGCTCTCTTTGGGCCTGGTATATCATAATGTGCTGTATTAGGCTCTATTTGGGCTTGGTATATCATAATGTGCTGCATTCGGCTCTGTTTGGGCTCGGTATATCATTCCTTGTGCTGCATTAGCCACTATTTGGGCTTGGTATGTCATACCTTGTACTGCATAGGGCTGTATTTGGGCTCGGTATATCATACCTTGTGCTGCATTAGGCTCTATTTGAACTAGGTATATCGTACCTTGTACTGCATTAGGTTCTATTTGGGCTAGGTATATCATACCTTGTGCTGCATTAGGCTCTATTTGGGCTCGTATATCATATCTTGTGCTGCATTAGGCTCTGTTTGAGCTAGGTATATCATAATGTGCTGCATTAGGCTCTGTTTGGGCTCTGTATATCACATTTTGTGCTACATTAGGCTCTATTTGGGCTAGGTATAACATACCTTGTGCTGCATTAGGCTCTGTTTGGGCTAGGTATATTATAACTTGTGCTGCATTAGGCTCTATTTGGGCAAGGTATATCATACCTTGTGCTGCATTAGGCTCTGTTTGAGCCCGGTATATCGTAATGTGCTGCATTAGGCTCTGTTTGGGATCGGTATCTCATACCTTGTGCTGCACTAGGCACTACTTGGGCTTGGTATATCATACCTTGTGCTGCATTCGGTTCTATTTGGGCTCAGTATATCATAATGTGCTGAATTAGGCTCTGTTTGGGCTTGGTATATCATACCTTGTGCTGCATTAGGCTCTGTTTGGGTTTGGTATATCATACCTTGTGCTGCATTAGGCTCTATTTGGATTCGGTATATCATAATATGCTGCATTAGGCACTATTTGGGCTCAGTATATCATGCCTTGTGCTGCATTCGGCTCTGTTTGGGCTCTGTATATCATAATGTGCTGCATTAGGCTGTATTTCGACTTGGTATATAATACCTTGTGCTGTATTAGGCTCTCTTTGGGCCTGGTATATCATAATGTGCTGTATTAGGCTCTATTTGGGCTTGGTATATCATAATGTGCTGCATTCGGCTCTGTTTGGGCTCGGTATATCATTCCTTGTGCTGCATTAGCCACTATTTGGGCTTGGTATGTCATACCTTGTACTGCATAGGGCTGTATTTGGGCTCGGTATATCATACCTTGTGCTGCATTAGGCTCTATTTGAACTAGGTATATCGTACCTTGTACTGCATTAGGTTCTATTTGGGCTAGGTATATCATACCTTGTGCTGCATTAGGCTCTATTTGGGCTCGGTATATCATATCTTGTGCTGCATTAGGCTCTGTTTGAGCTAGGTATATCATAATGTGCTGCATTAGGCTCTGTTTGGGCTCTGTATATCACATTTTGTGCTACATTAGGCTCTATTTGGGCTAGGTATAACATACCTTGTGCTGCATTAGGCTCTGTTTGGGCTAGGTATATTATAACTTGTGCTGCATTAGGCTCTATTTGGGCAAGGTATATCATACCTTGTGCTGCATTAGGCTCTGTTTGAGCCCGGTATATCGTAATGTGCTGCATTAGGCTCTGTTTGGGATCGGTATCTCATACCTTGTGCTGCACTAGGCTCTACTTGGGCTTGGTATATCATACCTTGTGCTGCATTCGGTTCTATTTGGGCTCAGTATATCATAATGTGCTGAATTAGGCTCTGTTTGGGCTTGGTATATCATACCTTGTGCTGCATTAGGCTCTGTATGGGCTTAGTATATCATAATGTGCTGCATTCGGCTCGATTTAGGCTCCATATATCATACCTTGTGCTGTATTAGGCTCTATTTGGGCTAGGTGTATCATATCTTGCACTGCATTAGGCTCTATTTGGGTAGGTATATCATACCTTGTGCTGCATTAGGCTCTGTTTCGGCTAGGTATATCATACCTTGTGCTGCATTAGGCTCTATTTGGGCTTGGTATATCATAATGTGCTGCATTAGGCTCTGTATGGGCTCAGTATTTATTTATTTATTTATTTAACATTTGTTGACCGGGAATGTCCGACTAGGTTCCACAGAGCCTGTTTTCAGCAGAGGCCCGGGGAGAAATACTCCAGATGCATGTCTTTGTAATGTGGGAGGAAACCGGAGTACCCGGAGGAAACCCACGCGAACACAGGGAGAACATGCAACCTCCACACAGAAGGCACCCCAGCCGAGAATTGAACCGGAGAACCTCTTGCTGTGAGGCAACAACGTTAACCATTGCACCACTGTGCCGCCCACAGTATATCATAATGTGCTGCATTCGGCTCGATTTAGGCTCCGTATATCATACCTTGTGCTGTATTAGGCTCTATTTGGGCTAGGTTTATCATATCTTGTGCTGCATTAGGCTCTATTTGGGTAGGTATATCATACCTTGTGCTGCATTAGGCTATGCTTGGGCTAGGTATATCATACCTTGTGCTGCATTAGTCTCTATTTGGGCTTGGTATATCATACCTTGTGCTGCGTTAGGCTCTATTTGGGCTAGGTATATCATACCTTGTGCTGCATAAGGCTCTGTTTGAGCTCGGTATATCATAATGTGCTGCATTAGGCTCTGTTTGGGCTCGGTATCTCATACCTTGTGCTGCACTAGGCTCTACTTGGGCTCGGTATATCATACCTTGTGCTGCATTCGGTTCTATTTGGGCTCAGTATATCATAATGTGCTGCATTAGGCTCTGTTTGGGCTCGGTATATCATACCTTGTCTGCATTAGGCTCTATTTGGGCTCGGTATATCATAATGTGCTGTATTAGGCTCTATTTGGGCTCGGTATATCATAATGTGCTGCATTAGGCTCTGTTTGGGCTAGGTATATCATACCTTGTGCTGCATTAGGCTCTATTTGGGCTCGGTATATCATAATGTGCAGTATTAGGCTCTATTTGGGCTCAGTATATCATAATGTGCTGCATTAGGCTCTGTTTGGGCTAGGTATATCATACCTTGTGCTGTATTAGGCTCTATTTGAGCTTGGTATATCATAATGTGCTGCACTAGGCTCTATTTGGGTTCGGTATATCATACCTTTGCTGCATTAGGCTCTATTTAAGCTCGGTATATCATACCTTGTGCTGCATTAGGCTCTATTTGGGCTAGGTATAACATACCTTGTACTGCATTAGGCTCTGTTTGGGCTAGTTATATCATACCTTTTGCTGCATTAGGCTCTATTTGAGCTCAGTATATCATACCTTGTGCTGCATTAGGCTCTATTTGGGCTAGGTATATCATACCTTGTGCTGCATTAGGCTCTGTTTGAGCTCGGTATATCGTAATATGCTGCATTAGGCTCTGTTTGGGATTGGTATCTTATACCTTGTGCTGCACTAGGCTCTACTTGGGCTAGGTATGTCATACCTTGTGCTGCATTCGGTTCTATTTGGGCTCAGTATATCATAATGTGCTGAATTAGGTTCTGTTTGGGCTCAGTATATCATACCTTGTGCTGCATTAGGCTCTATATGGGCTCAGTATATGATAATGTGCTGCATTCGGCTCTGTTTAGGCTCCGTATATCATACCTTGTGCTGTATTAGGCTCTATTTGGGCTAGGTTTATCATATCTTGTGCTGCATTAGGCTCTATTTGGGCTAGGTATATCATACCTTGTCCTGCATTAGGCTCTATTTGGGCTAAGTATATCATACCTTGTGCTGCATTAAGCTCTGTTTGAGCTCGGTATATCATAATGTGCTGCATTAGGCTGTGTTTCGGCTCGGTATCTCATTCCTTGTGCTGTACTAGGCTCTACTTGGGCTCGGTATATCATACCTTGTGCTGCATTCGGTTCTATTTGGGCTCAGTATATCATAATGTGCTACATTAGGCTCTATTTGGGCTCGGTATATCATAATGTGCTGCATTAGGCTCTATTTGGGTTCGGTATATCATACCTTGTGCTGCATTAGGCTCTATTTAGGCTCGGTATATCATACCTTGTGCTGCATTAGGCTCTATTTGGCTAGGTATAACATACCTTGTGCTGCATTAGGCTCTGTTTGGGCTAGGTATATCATACCTTGTGCTGCATTAGGCTCTATTTGGGCTCGGTATATCATACCTTGTGCTGCATTAGGCTCTATTTGGGCTCGGTATATCATACCTTGTGCTGCATTAGGCTCTATTTGGGCTAGGTATAACATACCTTGTGCTGCATTAGGCTCTGTTTGGGCTAGGTATATCATAGCTTGTGCTGCATTATTCTCTATTTGGGCTCGGTATATCATACCTTGTGCTGCATTAGGCTCTATTTGGGCTCGTATATCATACCTTGTGCTGCATTAGGCTCTATTTGGGCTAGGTATAACATACCTTGTGCTGCATTAGGCTCTGTTTGGGCTAGGTATAACATACCTTGTGCTGCATTAGGCTCTGTTTGGGCTAGGTATATCATACCTTGTGCTGCATTAGGCTCTATTTGGGCTAGGTATAACATACCTTGTGCTGCATTAGGCTCTGTTTGGGCTAGGTATATCATAGCTTGTGCTGCATTATTCTCTATTTAGGCTCGGTATATCATACCTTGTGCTGCATTAGGCTCTATTTGGGCTAGGTATATCATACCTTGTGCTGCATTAGGCTCTATTTGGGCTAGGTATAACATACCTTGTACTGCATTAGGCTCTGTTTGGGCTAGTTATATCATACCTTTTGCTGCATTAGGCTCTATTTGAGCTCAGTATATCATACCTTGTGCTGCATTAGGCTCTATTTGGGCTAGGTATATCATACCTTGTGCTGCATTAGGCTCTGTTTGAGCTCGGTATATCGTAATATGCTGCATTAGGCTCTGTTTGGGATTGGTATCTTATACCTTGTGCTGCACTAGGCTCTACTTGGGCTAGGTATGTCATACCTTGTGCTGCATTCGGTTCTATTTGGGCTCAGTATATCATAATGTGCTGAATTAGGTTCTGTTTGGGCTCAGTATATCATACCTTGTGGTGCATTAGGCTCTATATGGGCTCAGTATATGATAATGTGCTGCATTCGGCTGTGTTTAGGCTCCGTATATCATACCTTGTGCTGTATTAGGCTCTATTTGGGCTAGGTTTATCATATCTTGTGCTGCATTAGGCTCTATTTGGGCTAGGTATATCATACCTTGTCCTGCATTAGGCTCTATTTGGGCTAAGTATATCATACCTTGTGCTGCATTAAGCTCTGTTTGAGCTCGGTATATCATAATGTGCTGCATTAGGCTGTGTTTCGGCTCGGTATCTCATTCCTTGTGCTGTACTAGGCTCTACTTGGGCTCGGTATATCATACCTTGTGCTGCATTCGGTTCTATTTGGGCTCAGTATATCATAATGTGCTACATTAGGCTATATTTGGGCTCGGTATATCATAATGTGCTGCATTAGGCTCTATTTGGGTTCGGTATATTATACCTTGTGCTGCATTAGGCTCTATTTAGGCTCGGTATATCATACCTTGTGCTGCATTAGGCTCTATTTGGCTAGGTATAACATACCTTGTGCTGCATTAGGCTCTGTTTGGGCTAGGTATATCATACCTTGTGCTGCATTAGGCTCTATTTGGGCTCGGTATATCATACCTTGTGCTGCATTAGGCTCTATTTGGGCTCGGTATATCATACCTTGTGCTGCATTAGGCTCTATTTGGGCTAGGTATAACATACCTTGTGCTGCATTAGGCTCTGTTTGGGCTAGGTATATCATAGCTTGTGCTGCATTATTCTCTATTTGGGCTCGGTATATCATACCTTGTGCTGCATTAGGCTCTATTTGGGCTCGGTATATCATACCTTGTGCTGCATTAGGCTCTATTTGGGCTAGGTATAACATACCTTGTGCTGCATTAGGCTCTGTTTGGGCTAGGTATAACATACCTTGTGCTGCATTAGGCTCTGTTTGGGCTAGGTATATCATACCTTGTGCTGCATTAGGCTCTATTTGGGCTAGGTATAACATACCTTGTGCTGCATTAGGCTCTGTTTGGGCTAGGTATATCATAGCTTGTGCTGCATTATTCTCTATTTAGGCTCGGTATATCATACCTTGTGCTGCATTAGGCTCTATTTGGGCTCGGTATATCATACCTTGTGCTGCATTAGGCTCTATTTGGCTAGGTATAACATACCTTGTGCTGCATTAGGCTCTATTTGGGCTCAGTATATCATACCTTGTGTGCATTAGGCTCTGTTTGGGATCGGTATATCATACCTTGTCTGCATTAGGCTCTATTTGGGCTCGGTATATCATAATGTGCTGTATTAGGCTCTATTTGGGCTCGGTATATCATAATGTGCTGCATTAGGCTCTATTTGGGTTCGGTATATCATACCTTGTGCTGCATTAGGCTCTATTTAGGCTCGGTATATCATACCTTGTGCTGCATTAGGCTCTATTTGGGCTAGGTATAACATACCTTGTGCTGCATTAGGCTCTGTTTGGGCTAGGTATATCATAGCTTGTGCTGCATTAGACTCTATTTGGGCTCGGTATATCATACCTTGTGCTGCATTAGGCTCTATTTGGGCTAGGTATAACATACCTTGTGCTGCATTAGGCTCTGTTTGGGCTCGGTATATCATAATGTGCTGTATTAGGCTCTATTTGGGCTCAGTATATCATACCTTGTGCTGCATTAGGCTCTATTTGGGCTAGGTATATCATACCTTGGGCTGCATTAGGCTCTATTTGGGCTAGGTATATTATACCTTGGGCTGCATTAGGCTCTATTTGGCCTCGGTATATCATACCTTGTGCTGCATTAGGCTCTATTTGGGCTCGGTATATCATACCTTGTGCTGCATTAGGCTCTATTTGGGCTCGGTATATCATACCTTGTGCTGCATTAGGCTCTATTTGGGCTAGGTATATCATACCTTGTGCTGCATTAGGCTCTATTTGGGCTCGGTATATCATACCTTGTGCTGCATTATTCTTTATTTGGGCTTGGTATATCATACCTTGTGCTGCATTAGGCTGTATTTGGGCTTGGTATATCATACCTTGTGCTGAATTAGGCCTGTGAATCAGAGTACCTTGGCCGGAATACAAGCAGGTAATTTCACACTTGCCTCATGCCATATTTTGCAGTTGCTTGTAAATGAAGCATAATGTGAAGCAGCCATAATGCTCCTACAAATTAGCATACTCAAAATGGAATTGCATGGCTCATTTGCATATATACTTTCTACCTCAAATGTAGAAAATTTTTACTTTTATATAGAAAATATTTACTTTGTCTGTGATATTACAGATTGTAGAAATGAATTACAACAGATTTTTTATTTTTATTTATTTATTTTTATTTATTTTGTTTTACATTTGTTAATTAGAGTCTGCAGTAGCCCATTTCTCTGAGACTGGGAGATAAGCTCCATTTCAATAGTACAAAAATATTACAAAAGTTTTTATACAATTGTTATGGAGCTTATCTCCCCGGGTCTCCACTGAAAATGGGCTACTTGCCCAGCCGGACTCTACCTGGTTAACAAATGTAAAATAAAATAAATAAAAATAAATAAATAAAAATAAAAAATCTGCTGTAATTCATTTCTACAATCTGTAAGATCCCAGACAAAGTAAATACATGACGTCTTTACACATAAGTAGGCAAGAGACAGACAAGTGTTATTCTAGTAATGCACTGCTTGTCACTGACCAGGACATAGGACAGCAGCCTGTACAAAGACAAACATGTCTGTTGCCCTGGACCTTGGGTACTTGTCCCTGTTATGATTTATTCATAGTCTGGTCTAGCCAGAATCAATGTATTTGATTGGGAACCAGTGTCTCTACAGTTTGGCCATGCTCTGCGGATACATTGATATGTTCGCTGGGATCAGAGTCATTCATTTTCAACCACACAGTACAAACTGCTTGGTATTGCTGGCTTTCAGAATAATTCTGTTTCTGCTAATTCAATTTTTAAGACAGCTGAACTATTTGGGACCATCAGAATACTTTGAGAACTTGAAGCTTAGCAGATATTTGACAACATCATTCACACATTTTGACTTCAGACATGCCATAGCAGTTCCACATTTTTTGATAAGTAGTAGTTGTCTACGTACACTGTACCCTAGTGCTGTGATATAAAGTTCAGTGTGGGTTGTTTTCTATTTGATCACAATTTGTTCTTCCACAGGCAAATGATGGTGAACCCATACTTACCAAATATACCTTATTTAGTAACAGTATGTGAAACAGAGGAAAAAAATATATGCTTTATCCTGCCTGTCCTTTTCAGGATGACTTCCATGTTTTTGTGTTTTGATTGTGTCTGGAAAATGACCTTGTTTAATATCATGCAACATATCGAAAAGAAGGTCAGGCTGGATATGATATTTTGACAACTGCTTGAAAATGTCTTTTTTCCATCAAAGCATTTCAGCAATGGAGACCTAGAAGAGTTATAGTTTTTATTTTTCAACTTTAATAATAGATTATCTTTTTTGTATAGGTGATTCTTACCTTAATCCAGTATGTAATCAGTATCTAGAATGCACTCATCAGTAAGAGTAACGCCAAAAAAGTAGTCACTGCTTGTTAAGGGAAATCTTCCTTCTTCCCACCTTTACCTAAAGATGTATGGCTGTTGTTTGCTCCACTGATGAGGGTATATGATTTTAGCCTACCCAAATTCATGGGTAAAGTTTTCCACCATTTCAGGAAAGAGCTTGTTCTTGGAACATTTACCGGCACGTAAGACATTAAAGGTTGCACCATTGGAAGAATGTACATGAATGAACGATCCAGAGTTCTCAAAGTTGGAGGCATAAATGTTTTTGAAATTCATTCATTTTTCTTCCCCAATTATGACTGTTTCTATGAAATGTACATTTTTGACAACATGTTGGTGGTCTTGACCATCAGAATATTTTGAGCACATCATGCACTGGTCATTGCTCTTTATAAAGATGTATATCTCTGGTCATGTCCAGTTAGTCAAAGGTCTCATCTGCTGAATCATTTAAAGTGAGAATTGTCCATTTAATACCAAAAAAATTGTCTCTGAAGGCTTATGCAGAAAAGTCTCTCATCTTTGCCTTGATAATCGCTTGTGTCCTGTCTGGTTTGGTAGCCTCCAGCCATACATTGGAGCAGAAGGTACATTACTGGAAACTATCCTTGTCAGAATATATATTTCAGCATCTGGGATCCTTATGATGAGATACTTAAAACAGCAGCAGGAATCATTGCTTATTCTAGTAAGCTAGTCTTATGAATCTTCTTTTCCATCCTGGTGAGGAGGTTTATCATTGAACAAAACTTCTGGGGTAGAGCAGAGAAAGATGACATTCTCTTCTTCCAGTTTCTCTGTAGTATGTTAAAGTTACCTATCATTAGGACTTCTGAGCATGTGCAGTAGACAGCTTATTCAGATCTGTAAGGCAAACTTAGAAGGTTTTTAGAATATCTGAGCATCTGCAGTAGTCAAATTACTCAGAGCTATAAGGCAAGCTGTTAGAAGGTTTCTAGAATGTGAGGGGAGGCTGTCATAATGGTTAAGGTGTTTACCTTACAGACACAAGATACAAGTTTTGATTCTCACACGGGGTAATTAGCTAGACTTAAAATGACCCTCAAGGGCAGATAGTCTATGAAGCATATCCTTCAGTGAAATAAGGTAGATTGACAGTAACAATTGTTATTTTCCTGTCAGTTTTGTCTGGCGGTTTGGACAGCTAAAGAAAGACAAAGGTAAGTGGCCACAAGTCTGGATCACAAACACCATAACAATTTGACTCTGTCTTTCTGAAACTTAGGCACTATACAAAGCAGGATTCTGTGTTCTGTTTTTGAGGACTGCTCCCGATCTTAGTGACAGCTATTAAATGAGTTTTTATTGAACCGATATGTTTTAAAAGGCAACATTTTCTTATAGATGCTCCTTGCTTTCAAGTCCAGTCTGCTCATATAGTGGTGAACGACTAAATCAGGGGTATAGGAATGACCCATTGTTAGCCTGCTCTTCTTTTTGTGAGAGATGTTTCAGTACAAGAATATTTCCTGTGCTCTTCTTAATTTATTATGTACGTTTCATTTTGTTTGTGCAGTCTAGCATACTGGGAAGACTAAAATGGACAGAACTTAGAATTTGTTTCCAAAAGCATATTAGGACATCAATAAATTCTGTGTGCTGTTTTGCCAATTTTGGAAAAGTGCACATTTTAGAGTTGCAATTTGGGAACAAGTTCAAAATAAGAGAAATCTTGATAGTAAACTTAAGTCATACAGAAGCTGTATACATAAGACAATGGATCTGATACATTATGATCTAAAATCTATAATGCAAAGCTTCATTGCAAGCTTATGGTTGTATGAATGTTTGATTTATTAATTAGTATTATATATAAATGTTGCTGTTGTACATGCACTTTTTTAATGTCCATGGGAGGCTTCTTGTGGGATGCTAAAGTTTTTTTTTTCCTCAAAAAATTTTTTATTAATTATATGAATAGCAAGACAATTAAAAGAATATACATAACAAGAAGGCATAAATGAACATATAACAATTCATCTAGTGATAACAACCTTCCTGAGATTTTGATAAATTATTTAGAAATAAAACATACACCATATGTACACTATATACAAGTTAGGCAACCTGAGAGAAAAAAAATATATATATATATTTAACATTAACTATTTAATATGTTTAGAACCTTTTCTAACACAACCTTTCTAATAGCTTTTTTTTTTGGACTCCCACCTAAGTATCTTTGAGCATCAATAAATTTAAAAGCCATTTTCTGGAAAGTAACCCATTTTAATTTAGAACGATCAATCCAATTTTGTATTATATAAAGTTTTAGTAATGAGCAAATAAAAATGATAACATGAATATCAACTTTTGAAAGATGAATCAATGGAATATGTAGAATAGCAAATTCCCACGTCAACGTGGATTTTTGATATCCCATTTTCTGCAGTCTGACTTTCAAAGATGTCCACAATCTGTGAGAAAATGACAATACCATAGAATATGAAGGAGGTCTGCTTGGGGATGAGAACAGCATGAACACGAAGGGGACTTATTTGGGTTAAATTTGTTTAATTTGATTGGGGTAAAGTAGGCATCATTATTAATCATTAATTGTGTGTATGCTAATTTTTAAAAGGGATAAATTCCTTAGTGTGTCTAATAGCCAGGACTTTCTGAGATTCTGACAATTGGGAATTATAATTCAACCAAACATTAGATAAAAAGACAGTTGTGGTCCATCATTAAAGAATTAATTAATTTATATGAGTTTGAGAGCATTTTATCAGATGATGAAAGTATTTTGATAATCGTGTTAAGGTTTTTCAATTGTGAGTCTATGGGGACCAGACGCATAAATTTGTTTTAATTATTGCTCTTAGTTGTGTAAGAATTGGTGAGTAATTCCAGTTTACTTTCAATAACTTATGCCAGTCAGATAAAGGCAAGTCAAGATATTTCAAAACATCTCCTACTTTTAGATTTTTAATTAAAGGATAGTTTGTTAAGTTCAAAAGTTTATTGTCCAATAATATATTTGGGTTTAGATGAATTGGCTGAACATGGTGCGAGATCTTTTCTAGTTTACACATTTTGAGTAAGGTTTGGAAATCTCTAATCTTTTGTTTAAATACTGTAGATATATTTTTAATAAATAAACTATCCAGAGAGATAAAGGGAATAGCTTCAGGATTTAAATTATTAGAAATGACATAATTATACCATAATTTTATCCATAAAGAGTGATTTGGATAAGAAGTGTTATTGAATTTAGAGATAGTAAGAAGTTTATTAGATGAGACAATCAAATAATAGCGATAAAGATTAGGTAAACCCAAACCTCCCTTGTCCTTCGAAAATGCTAATCTAGAATAGGAAATTCTAACAGATTTAGGGAACCATATGAATTTTGCCAAAGCTTTATTTACAGACTCAAAAAAATTTTTTGAAATTATCTGATCAGATGATGAGAATTGGTAAAGAAATTTAGGCAGAATATTCATTTTAATAATGGCCACCCTTGAAAGAAATGAAAGGTTTAGATGCTTCCATCTGTCCATATCAGACAATATAGAGTTCCATAATTTATTAATATTATTTTGAAAGGAAGATCTATTATTGTGTTCTAAATTGATTCCTAAATATTTTATATTATAAGTAAACTGAAAATGATCGTCTGGAAACAAAAAGATTTGTGTGCTAAATGATTTAAGGGAAAATATGAGTTTTTGTAGAATTTAAAAGATAGTTGGAAACCAAAGAAAAATAATCAATAGAATTCATTATTTTTCTGTAATCAGATAATGGAGTTTGAAAGTAGATTACTAAATCATCCATAAAAGCAGAGAAATGAATATTAGTATTAAGAATTCTAGGGATGTTATGAAAAGTATTTTGAGTAATAAACAATAGCAAAGGTTCTAAATAAATGTTGAAAAGAAAAGGGGACAATGGACAACCCTGTCTTGTTCCTTTAGTGATCTTTATCGGAGCAGAAAATTGACCATTAATGTATAGTCTAGTAAACATATTCTTGTATAAAACTTTTAAAAATTTATAAAGAATAAGGGAATATTAAAACATAACATAGTTTGAAATAGAAAGTTCCAACATACTCTGTCAAAGGCATTTGATGCATCTATAATCAAAGCATATATAGGGTTTGGATTTTTCTTAATGAGATGAAGTATAGTCTCTAAAGATAGAGTATTATCCCAAGCATGTCTCTGAGACATAAAACCTGATTGATCTGACGAGATAATTGAGGGTAAAATCCGTTTCAGTCTGTTAGCCAGAATAGATGACAGAATCTTAATATCCACGTTAATTAAAGAAATGGGTCTATAATTTACTGGGTCAGATTTATCTTTATTATTTTTAGAATTAGAATGGTTTTGGATGTGTTCCAATGAATATCTGAGATATCATTAACTCTTATGTGATTGTAAACTTTAAATAGAAAGGGAAGAACTACCAATTTGAAAGTTTTGAAAAATTCTGGAGTAAAACCATCAGGTCCCGGAGATTTACCCAATTTAAGATTATCTATTGAATCCGAGATTTCTTGTACCGATATAGGGGTAGAAAGTAGTTTTGCTGATTATCATTAAGTTTAGGGAACTGCAAAGAGTCTAAAAGAATTTTGAGTGATTATCTTTAACAGAATTAGAAGAACCTGAATATAACTCAGTGTAAAGAGAGGTGAAAAGTTGAATAATCTCTTCATCAGTATTATATAATCTGTTATTATAAGATAAAGATGTAATATTTGGATTTCTGAAGTTAACTTTAATAATTCTCGCTAACAATTTAGATGGAACCTGGGCCCACTCTGAATATGAAGCAAGTAGCTTTTGTTCAGCTAAGGAGAGGTTATTTTGGTGAAGCAGAATTAAATCTTTCTGACAATCAAAAATTTGTTTTTCTAAAGTAGCATCATAGTTCAGACTAAGATGATTTTCCAACGAAGAAATTCTTGATTTTAAAAATTCCTCTTTCTTAAAGTATTGTTTTTTGGGGAGAACCAGCTTTACTAATAAATAAACCTCTTAATCTTGCTTTACATGCAGCCCATTGTATGTCATAAGGAATGTCAGATGATTCAAGACTATTCACCATTTCATTTAGGATTTCTGAAGCTTGTTTGCAAATATCTTCATTTGACAATAAGTTATTATTTAAGGTCCACTTATTAAACATAGTTTTATTTTTGATATTGGGTTTTATGTTCAATTTTAGTGAAATTCTTGAGTGATCCGAAAAGAATCTGGGTTCTGTAGTAAAGTCCACAATATATTTTGAAATATAATCTGAAATTAGAAAGAAGTCTAATCTGGACCACGAATGATAGCACTTAGAATAATAAGTATATATATCATTCTTGTTTATACTTTTAACAGTGCGGAGGGGATCTATTAAATTATATTCTGTCATCAAATCATTTATAGCCAGGGTAGATTGAAGATTATAGGTGACAGTGGAGCGGGAACGATCAATTACAGGGTTTATAACTGCATTCCAGTCACCACCCACTATAATATGATGATCCTTATAGGATGCAAGAATATTGTAAATTTTTAAAATGAACAAATGTTGTGAATTACATGGGCCATATAGATTTAAAATTAATAAGGGTTTGTCCAAACCAGCAATAGAAGTGGTAAATAAGCACCACCTCCCCTCATCATCAAATTTCTCATCAATAATATTCCCAATGAATTTTTGTTTAATGATTATAGCTACACCTCTGGAGTTAGATGAGTCACCTGAAGCTATAATCTTTTGATCCATTTTTTTAACTCTTTATTCCAATCAATATGTGAAATATGGGTCTCTTGAATAAAACAAATGTTAGCCTGTGATTTAAAGATCATATGAAATAATAGTGACTTTTTCGCTTTATCTTGAATGCCTCTAACATTCCAAGAATCTAAAATTATGTCAACAGGCATATTCTACAAGTATAATCATTACTGATGCTATAAAAGTGAACTCAAGGTGCAAATCCAACACAACATTAAAAAGAAGAAGGAAAAAAATAAAAGAAAAAACAAGTCTTTAAGTATTCAAGCAAGTCATCAAATAACATTTGTTGAAAAAAAAAAAAAGTTTTTAAGAACCATGAAATGTATAATAATAACCTTTATCCTAACCCTAGTGCCTACCCACCAATCCCCTGTGATAAAGGAAGAGCAGAAGAACATAAAAAACATTGTAATTATAGATAATAATAACCTCAAGTTAGAATACAAATTACTCAAAGGAAGCCTAACATAACATAAAGTCCGAGTAATACTACTAAAAATATATACAAAATTAACTAATTTCAAGACGTCCAACATGCTTAATCCCTACTTCTAATACTAATCTAAAGCTCCTATCCTTAAATTGAAATTTATAGTGATTAAATGTATTTCCTCAAGTATTTCAAGAAAAAGAGAAACAAGTAAATAATAAATAAATCACACTCTGCTTAACTAGAACACTCTATCATAAGAAGTAATACAATTAAAACTGAAAGATATGTAAGATAACATATATAAGTATAACAAAACCAACTGGTAACATTATAATATAAGTAAATAAGCATAGCATTACTCAACTAAAGATAATAGTCATGCACTATCTACTGAACCTTCTTTAGTACTTTAGTGATAATTTCATTAATCAACATGACCATTAGTATGATAAAAGCACTAATACCTGTAGAATGAGTATTTAGTTATAGTTCAAATAAAGCAAAAACAACTACCAAGCAACCATATCTCAAAATGAAAAACAATTCAGTCTGGAGATGCATCTATTAACTAGATAATAGTAGTACAGGAACTATTCAAAATGAAATATTATAAGCTGTAAGGTTTTAACACTAGTTAATATACATGAATAAAGTATAATTATATTATTAAATAGTAACTTAAACAGCATCATATATATTGGACTGAATGTACAACAATGTGCATACATATAATTTTAAATCTACTTTTTGAATATTTTACTAATGACTCTGTTAGGTTATGTAGCCATACTATTCTTCTAAGCTATAGATGTAACATAGCAAAACAGCATGAAAAGACAAGGCTTTTAAAGTAAACATTTTGAACATCTAATTAAAACAGAAACAAGCAAGCTAAATGCAGTAAATCTAAGGGCTTAAATATATACAGGTAGATTCAGCTAATCATATTAAATGAGAAGTTATGTACCTACCATAACGTTCCATGTTAGTTGTCTTCTCTCGCCTTCTTTCTTGCTTGATGGGTTCGGAGCCGATCCTCGGCTCCGACTCGGCACTTGCTAAGCTCGAGAGTCACTTTTACCAGCTCAAGGCAGCCCCATATCCCATGATGCAAGGCGGTAAGTACCCAGATCTCGTTTGATGACAAAGGGCAATAGCACCAAGCATAAACACTTCCCAAAGGAAGAAAGAAAGCCTACAGGATGGAAGGAGGACCAGCTCTGAATGGTCTTCAGCATGAAAATTCCTTGTAGAAAAAGGTCTGTCCAGGCCTGGGGGAAGGAGGGAGGGTCGCAAGAAAGAAGGCGAGAGAAGACAACTAACATGGAACGTTATGGTAGGTACATAACTTCTCAATGTTAAGTTGTCAATCTCGCCTTCATTCTTGCTTGATGGGACCGCGTCCCTAGCACCTCTATCCTGGGTGGCTCAATGGAACAGACTCTTGAGGACTGTAGAGCCAAAACTGGCTCTGTCCCTGGAGGCCAAGTCCAATTTGTAATGGGAAACAAAAGTATGAGGAGTAGCCCAAGTGGCCGCTGTACAAATAGTGTCTAAAGGAAGTCTAGCTTGAAAGGCTGTAGAAGTAGCTAAGCTTCTAGTTGAATGTGCTTTGGGTTTTGAGCACAGCTGTTTTCCCCTGAGCCGATAAATTTCAGAGATGACAGAAGAAAGCCATCTAGATAAGGTCACTTTAGAGACAGGAAGGCCTTTCTTGTTATCAGCATAGGAAACAAAGAGTTGATCGGATTTCCTAAATTGTTTAGTTCTGTCCAAATAATATCTGAGTTGGTGATGGACATCAAGATAATGTAGTTTTTGTTCCGATCTGTTTGAATAGTTTGGAAAAAATACAGGGAGATCAATGGATTGATTCAAATTAGTCTTGGAGGCGACCTTAGGCAAAAAGGTCGGATTAGTTCTCAATGATACTCTGTCTTTGTGAAAGACCAAATAGGGGGGTCGAACTGATAGAGCATGAAGTTCAGACACCCTCCTGGCCGATGTAATAGCTACTAGGAATAAGGTTTTCCAAGAAAGAAATTTTAGGGAGCAAGAAACAGCTGGCTCGAAAGGGGGAAGAATCAAGGATGTCAGCACTAAATTTAGATCCCATTGAGGAGGAGGATTCCTGATTGGAGGCTTCACGAGGAAAATTCCTTTCAAGAAGGCTCTACAAAGCCTATGGGACATAATATTGTGATCTGCGATCCCAACATGAAAGTTTGAGATAGCAGCCAATTGAACTCTAACTGTGGAAGAAGAGGAGCCTGCATGAAAAATCTCCGCTAAGAAGTCCAAAACTGCCTGAACTGGGGCAGTGAAAGGATCAATATTCTTGGCTTTAGCCCAATAAGAGAAATGTTTCCATTTGCTTGTATAGATCCTCCTGGTAGAGGATTTTAAAGAAGCTACTATGATGTCTCTAACAGGGTTAGAGATCAAAGGAAGCCTGGCTAAGGAAGGAAGTGGAGCAACCATGCTGTGAGGTTGAGAGAAGGGATAGACCGATGCAGCTGACCGGATTGGTGAATCAGAAGATCTGGCACTGGGTCCAGATGCCACGGCTGCACCAAAAGGTGACGATGGAGGAACGGAAACCAAATTTGTCAAGGCCAATAAGGAGCAATGAGAATCATTTTGGCTCTCAAAACGGTTGCTTTCTGGATAACTTGAGGGATCAGGGGAAAAGGAGGAAAAGCATAAAGAAGTCCCTGGGGCCAATCCTGGGTCAGAGCATCTCTGGGGGGATGGCCTGACAGAGGAAAGAGAGAGAAGAAGTCTGGGCATTTGCTGTTTTGAGGAGTAGCAAAAAGATCCCAACATGGGCGACCCCATTCCAGAAAAAATCTCTTCCACTATAGATTGCTTGAGAGACCACTCGTGAGGCATGAGAATAGCTCTGCTCAATCTGTCCGCTAAAATGTTGGTTTTTCCAGGGATGTGCATTGCTACCAGAAACCGATGAGAGGAGATTGCCCATTGCCAAAGTCTGAGCGCTTCTCGACACAAGGGGTAGGACTTGGTTCCGCCCTGCTTGTTGATATACCAAACTACAGACATGTTGTCTGTGTGGACTGCAATTGTCCCTACAGGAAGAAAGTCGTTGAGGGCTTGCAACGTTAAAAGCACTGCTCTCATCTCTAGGACATTTATGTGCAGGTGGTACTCGAACGGTTGCCATGTCCCATGAACCATCCTGCCCTGATAATGACCCCCCCACCCGATCAGGGAGGCGTCCGTGGTGACAGTGGCTACTGGGGATGGGGGTACAAAGTGTCTGCCTTGGTGAATCTGGGGAGAAGTGATCCACCAAGCAAGATGATTTTTGCAAATCTGTGTCACCAGAATCTGGTGGCGCATTGGAAGTTGTTGGTAAGACCACTGAGTGAACAACATCCACTGAAGAAGGCGCATGTAGAAGCGAGCCAGGGGAAGAAGAGTAATGGCCGCAGCCATGAGGCCTAATACCTTTAGAACCATTCTGGCCTGTACTTTGTTGCTGGCTAGAATGATCCTGACATGACTTTGAATGTCTGAAACTCTTTGGTCTGTAAGGGTAGCTGACATCCGAACAGTGTTTAAGTTTGCGCCTATGAAAGTAATAGACTGGCAGGGCAATAAGGATGACTTTTCGAAGTTGATCGAGATGCCCAAATGAGAACAAAGATTTATTGTGTAATCCCTGGCTTGAACAAGCTGATGCCTGGTGGTGGCTGAGAGGAGCCAGTCGTCGAGATACGGAAACACCTGGAATCCTTGACATCTCAGGTGAGCCGTGACCACTGCCATGCATTTGGTGAACACTCTGGGGGCTGTGGTGAGACCAAAGGGCAGGGCTCTGAACTGGAAATGACTGGACCCCAGCCGAAAGCGGAGAAATCTCCTGGAGCGTCTGTGAATTTTTATGTGATAGTATGCATCTTGAAGATCTATTGAGCACATCCAGTTGTCCTTCTGCAAGAAGGGCAGAATCGACTGAAGAGTGACCATTCGGAATCTTGTCTTCCTCACAGACTTGTTGAGTCTGCTGAGATCCAATATTGGTCTCCAGTCTCCCATCTTTTTGGGGACCAAAAAGAACCTTGAGTAGATTCAGGGCTCTGAATGGTCTGTTGTAACTGGCTGAATGGCTCCTTTTTGCAGTAGTTTTGAGACTTCTAACTCTGCAATTTCCCTTAGACCGGGTGGTACATCTGGAAGGGAATTTGAGGAATAGAAAGGACTTTCCTCTAAAGGAATTTTGTAACCCTCGGATATGATCAACTGTACCCATTTGTCTTGAGTGAGAGAACGCCAGGCTTCTGGGTACAGTGATAGTCTTCCCCCGACTGCCTCCAAGGAGGGACAGCCGGGCAACATCTCAGGGATGCTGGAAGGGCTTGTCAGAGAGAGACTTTCTGTTTCCCTGGTTTTGTGGACCCCCTCTGCCTCTAGAGCGGCGTCTGTTGTTGTTACCCCCTCTGCCTCTAGGGGTAAACTGACCACGTGAATCCGGCGTGACTCCTTGGGATTTATGGAACCACATTTTGCCACCCTTCTGTCCTTTGGGATAAGGTCTAGAAGGGGTGGAAAAACGGACTCCTACGGCAGAAAGAGTTTTGCCGTCCTGCTCACACCTGGTCAACGTTTCCTTCAATTGAGGGCCAAACAAAGCTGAACCATCAAAGGGAGAGTTTGTGAAGGACGCCTTAAAGGGATCTGCAAAATTACATAGCTGCATCCAGGCTTGGCGTCTAAGAGCCACACCTGTACCTGCGGCCCTACTCGCTCCATCAGCAGCATATGATATCAGCCGCATGGAGGAGTTTGCAATGGAGTTAAGGGTTCCTAGCTGCGAAGCAATTTTTTCCTGAGCCCCAGCAGCTGTAGGATCCTGCACAACTTCACCTAGCTCCTTAAGGATATCCCTTTGGAGTCTGGTGAAGTGACATAGGTAGTTCAGCTTAACGATAGCAAAGGTCGCTGAAGAAAACATCCGCTTACCATATCTATCCATGGTCCTAGAGTCCTTATTAGGAGGATGGACAGGTACGGAAGGATCTGCAAGTTTCTTCTTGGTGGCAGCCGCCACCACCATGTCATCAGCGGGGACACCTTTTGTAAGGAATTGCTTGTCCAACAGGGCAGTAATAAATTTAGAAGGCCTCCTAGGGACTGGCTCTACAGAGTCAGGAGCAGCCCACGCCTTTCGAGCAATAACCTGCATAAGGGGGTCGAAAGGCGGAGACACCCAGGAGGTGGAGGGCCGAGATCCAAACACCTCCAGGTATACTGACTCATCCTCAGAGGGATTATTGGTGGGCCAGTTTCCCCTCTGTCTAAGGAGTTCTAGGATGTCTGAGAAGGAAACATCCTCAGAGGGGGATCTTGGGGATCCCTCTGACTCATCTAAGTCAGTATCTGAAGTGATAGACTCGGGGGAGTCTACGTGTTTCCTCTTACATGTCCTCTTCCGCGGAGGATCTCCCGACAAATCAGGAGAATCCTCGGAAGAGGGGGATATTCCCAGTGGGGAAACCTGAGGCGGAGGATCTCTGGGTCCTGGAGCAAGAGAAGTGGCAGAGATGTCAACAGGCACCATAGAGGGAGGAGCTAAGGGAACAGACTGCTGGCTGAGACCAGTGGCCAGCACACTCTTCATCACCTCAAGGCTCCCTCCCAGGAAGGTCCGAGAGAACCCGCTCCGAAGAACTAGGAACTCCAGGACCCACCGAAAAGGAAGGCTCCGAGGCAGATGTCGGAGCCGAGCTCACCAAGGCCGAGGCTCCAAGGGGAAGAGCGGGTTCGGACAAGGGTCCGATGCCACTCACCCCCTCAGAGGAGACCAGGGAAGCCCGGCCACCGAATCCCTCTAAGGAAGGTCTCGAAGAGGAGATAAGAGTAGAGGCTGAAGGAGCAGAAGGGGGTATCTGTCCCACAGCCATAGCAGAAACCATTCCCGAAGACTCCAACTCCAAACTCTGGGGTAGAGTCGAAGGAGGAACTGCAATGGGGTGTGGACTAATAGTCATCTGCTGAGACGGACTATGTAGCATTTGGGCCAGTGCCTGTGACTTTAGTAATCTACTGACCACTCTCTCCAAATCATGGTCAGAAAGCCTGGATGACCTTGAAGATCGGCTCCGATGGCTCCGCTCCGAGAGGAGAGGCGAAGCCGGAGCCGAAAGTATCGGCTCCAAGGAATGGGACCTA
The DNA here is from genome assembly GCF_019279795.1 of Protopterus annectens. Classification (NCBI taxonomy): domain Eukaryota; kingdom Metazoa; phylum Chordata; order Ceratodontiformes; family Protopteridae; genus Protopterus; species Protopterus annectens. The sequence goes on from NC_056751.1 coordinate 749,646,581, forward strand.
GACCTCTTCCTCGAAGGAACCATCGGAGCCGATGAAACCACAGAAACTGTCGGAGCCGACAACTTATTGGCACCGACAGGCAGCTTCGATGTATCGGCTCCAGCCGGAGCCGACACGGCCATAAAAGTAAGGGTGTTGGAGCCGATCGGAGCCGACACCGATGCCTGGGCCACATGGTGGTCGGAACCAATCGGAGCCGACACCGAAGTGGTCGAACCAGAGTCGGCACCGATAGCCATCGGTGCCGAAGGTTTAGGTAACCCAGAATCGGCTCTAGCCGGAGCTGATCTCGACTCTGAATGAGTCGGAGCCGAGGCCACAGGCTTGGACACAGAAGCCTGGGCCTTGGAAGACTTAGAAGTCTTAGATGGGGCCGATGTAGCCGGAGAGCCCTCCGGCTTAAGAAGGCCCCTCAAAATCAATTTATTTCTTCTTTCCTGCAGGACTCTCTGGCTGAAAGAATGACATATAGCACAGGAGTCCTGCAGGTGAAGAGGCCCCAGGCAGTAAAGGCAAGAAGTGTGACCGTCTGTCAGAGACATCTTCTGACAGCACGAGTCACACTTCTTAAAGCCTGAAACCCTTTCTTTAGACATGGTGAATAAAACACATACACAACACCAGTCCAAGAAATTAAATTAAATTAAATTAAAAAAGGTATCAATAACAGACACACACACACACCCTAACAGGGGGGGGGATGGGATGGGTGAAAGTCTGACTGAAAGTTATGAGGAGACAGGGACATTTTTTGTCAGAAAGGGACTAAAACTAAGTTAAAACTAATAATTTTAAGGTTTTTCATAGAAAGGGGCTAAAATAGTAAAGTAACAATTCACTTACCAGGAGCTGGTAAAAGGAGGACCTCATCAGCGAAGCGGCAAATGAGATCTGGGTACTTACCGCCTTGCATCATGGGATATGGGGCTGCCTCGAGCTGGTAAAAGTGACTCTCGAGCTTAGCAAGTGCCGAGTCGGAGCCGAGGATCGGCTCCAAACCCATCAAGCAAGAATGAAGGCGAGATTGACAACTTAACATGATAGTTATTTCAAACCTTTCAAATAAGTAAAGGCTTTCTTAAACATAAACTACTAATCATAAATATCACATCCAGCCTCTGAGAAGAAAGAGAGCAGAGAATAGAAAGAACATGAAACTTTCATATGAACAGGTATACTTTGTAACATTTGTCAACTTAAACACTTCAGTATAATATAAAATATTGTATGAAAAAATATTCTGAATAGGAAAATATGTTCATTTCCTTACACATCCTTTAGAATTTTAATATATAAAACTAACCTGTTCATTTGTTTCCAGAAACATTTTCACTCTGCTTTATGAAAGTAGCAGCTTGCTTTGAAGTCATGCAGACACACTAAAAGTCACTGAATATATTATGTGACATGAATCTGTTTAAATTTAAAAGCAACCTTCATTTATGAAGAGAAAACACTTTAAATAATAGCCAGATCTATTAAAAAGTTAGCTATTGAATACTTGTTGAAAACAAGCAGACTTGTGTACTTGAAACTGTCCTTCTTTCCTCACAAATGATGACATCACCATCCATCTCAGAGAGACTGTAGTGTGATGTTCATGCAGAGCATCAGCTGGAACTCTGAGGGGAAGATTTTCTTGCTAGAATGTTGAGATGGAATGTTTTTCCTCCAAAAATCATTTAGCTTACACAGAAGGCTGTAACTCAAAAGCTTGTAGTAAAATTAACATATTATCTATTTACACAGCAAGCATATGTGAGAGAAAGAGAAAAAGTAAATACAGCAATTTAAATGCTTCTATTAATCCACACAAATCTAACAAGCATATATCCTGTCACTGCACACTGTCACACCAAATCTACCATGTGTAAATTACATGACAAGTTCTTAAGCTAATATAATTATGTCACACCAGAATTACAAATCATGTAACACAAATACTGTCAGAGTAAAGAAATGAAAAATCAAACCTTATTGTAGTTCTTTAACAGTAGAATATTAAGATACAGTGTCAGGAAGCTTTTAAATGTTTTAAGAAAAATGTCTTTTGCATCTTTAGGATCTGAACATACAAATCTTTTGTCATTAGCTGTGAAAGACAAGGTATTAGGATAAGCCATTCGAAATCTAATCCCTCTTTTATCAAGTCAGCACAATAGGGGCTAGTTTTTGTCTATTTAATTTGATCTGTGCAGGAAGATCTTGGGAAAATGATAGTTTGTGAGACTTCCATATGAATTGTTTCTTTGTTTTAGCAGTTTCTAGGATCTGGAAAGTGTCTTGAAAGTTTAGTAACTTAGTATAAATTAACCTTGGTGTAGAAGAATCTTGCTTTGTACGCAGTGCTCTGTGTGCTCTCTCTACAATTATATATTTTGAAGAAGCTTCACAATTTAACAGTGTTTCAAAGATATTTTTAGTCACAGATAACAAGTTTTTATTGTCATAAGATTCAGGTAAACCACGAATAATGATGTTATTTCTTCGACTCCTGGCTTCCAGATCCAATATTTTAGCTTGTAAATCTGAAATAGTTTTATCTCTAGATTTAAAGTCACTTTCCAATAAGTCTGTTTTAACCTCCAAAGCTAAGATTTTATTTTCAATAGTAACAATACTATCGTTTATTTGCTTTAAAGATTTACTAAAGTCTGCAAACTGTTCTGAAAAGTTTTGTATAGCACTTTGGATTGGTTTTAATGCTATTTTTAGTTCTTCTAAAAGGAAATTCAAGCCATTTAAATCTTTATTACTTACATTAATAGTTTCTGTAGGTTGTCTAGATGATTTCAGTCTTTTTGAACCTGAATCTTTTTCAGGAGAGAGCATTGAAGTATATTTGGCCTTTGTAGGCTGAGTCTCCATGGAGTCAGATTTTGTAGCCGTGCCCAGAAATGGAATGCAGTCAACAGGATACCAGGAACCAGGAACAGACTGGAGCAGTAGGAGTCCCAGCAGCAGAGAGACCAAGAATGTTCTGAGGTAAAATAAATCCCAGGATAATAAGTCCAGAAGAAAAAATAATCCAAATGCGTAAAAAAAGATTTATAAAATCTTTTAGTATAAAAATTTGAGGAAAAAGGTTGATATAAAGTTGTAAAAAAAACCAAAAGTTAAATAGCTGTGAGGAGCTCAGAGAGTAAGGACTAGACTAGTCGGCGGCCATCTTGGAATTCCATGTGGGATGCTAAAGTTTTAATAGTTATCTGTTTGCTGTGAATGTGTTGTTTAGTACCGACTGCCGTATAATATACTGCTTGTTTCTCAGTTTTTTATTATCCCCTTAATCACAAGATGTTCAAGACCTTGATAATCAAATTATAGAGTAACTGCTTCACAAAGAGCTCTAAATGATAAAAGAAATATGAAAAGGATGTTTTTGTAGAAAGCATGTTAAAAATGTACCTGTACTCTGACAATGGAAGTGATGACAGAGAGGCACAGGTAGACAATGGTGATTATGTAAATGACAGACGCTGGACAGCATTTACACTAGCATTATTTCATTTTTCAATGTGGAATCCCTCTTGAAGATATTAATAGGAACAATAATATATAAAACTGTGTTTAGGGTTAAATGTACTGGAGATTAGAACACAATTGTTGGTGAGACCAATTGACAGCAGGCTGAAGCACATATGAGGGGACACGTTTGTGAACATCATGGTTATAACCACTCATTATATACCTCCATCTGAACATTTTTGTAATTTCTCTGCATGGTTAATCAATAACATCAATCACCTGCAAAATTGGTGATACTTTTGGGAAGTAATGTGACAACGTATGAGTACATTGTGCTTTAGATCATTGTTTGAAATTTCCTCTTATAAATATTCTGAAATTACATATTTTCAAACTGAGTGTTACAAACTTACCTTGTTAGCCTCTGACAACCAGCTGATAATGTTCTGACAGATGTTTCAATCCAGATATGCACACTGGTGAAGACCAGAGGCTATTGTTCAAGCTCACTTTTCAGCATATTTCTTCCCTTAGATTGTAGGCACACCAGAATTGTGGTTTGTATGAGACAGTTGTGCACTGCCCTGGGGAGTTTCTTCCTTCTCCACTGTTGTGTGACTGATAACTTATTTATATACATAAGCAGGTGTTGGGGGTGCTCCCCACCACATGGATAATAGAGGGAATTATCCCTGCAAAAAAGCTTTTGATCTTTGTCGGTCGGTGTCAGGTCATGTCTGTTCTTAATCCATTGTGATTTTTTTAATCAACTATGTATAAATTTTTTCATAAGGAAACCTGTATTTTCTCTATCATAAAAACAATGTGATTTGCCTTGTAAGTATCTTGAGAGTACAATAGGACAGTAGGAGGAAGATAGCAATACTTCTGAAGTTTTTGATATGGTTCTGCTGCATGTTGACAAAATTAAGTTAGTTGACACTTTATCCAAATGAAACAAACCAGCTGAAGCTTCAAAACAAAAAGTCAGCAATTTTGTTTCTTTTTTTTTTTTTTTTTGAATTGGAAAAGCCTTCCTGCAAACTCCATGTGGGGAGGCTTTACATAGTATAGTCTCTTAATTGATATATGCTACCTGTATGGCCACACAACCACAGAGAAAAATAAGCCACAAAACATTGTCATTGTAAGAAAACTAACACCTCCACACCGACACTGAATTCCTGAGAACAATGACTAATAATTTGTACACTGGGAAAGTGAACACAGTGTGTTCAAACCTCCTCTACTTCAGGCTCGAGCAAGACTGGGGAAGCCCTTTGACATGCGTGATTATATTGTTACTGAGGCAAGCAAAGACAAATTATTCTTGTCTTTCTGTTGATACTGAGACAGTCAATTACATGTAGGTTATGCACCAGCAAATTATTATTTACTATTACAGGAAAGTATATTGATCCTTTTTCCACTGTATTAAAACAATCATATTACAATAATTTGTTTTACATAAAATTGATGTATAAAAAAAGTAGTCTTATTTGCTGCTAAAATAAAAATGAACAGATTGCTTTATAAAACGTAAGGCACAAAATAGATATTGTAATCAAATATGCTGATGTGGGAGGTAATCGCTGTATTATCATTTCAAGAATATTTGTACATGTATTACAAACACCTGAGGGATGAGACAATGTATCAAGTGTTGGATGTTCTCTGTAACATTAAAGCTGAGACAATGTATCAAGTGCTGGATGTTCTCTGTAACATTAAAGTTGAGACAATGTATCAAGTGTTGGATGTTCTCTGTAACATTAAAGATGAGACAATGTATCAAGTGTTAGATATTCTCTGTAACATTAAAGCTGAGACAATGTATCAAGTGCCGGATGTTCTCTGCAACATTAAAGCTGAGACAATGTATCAAGTGTTGGATGTTCTCTGTGACATTAAAGATGAGACAATGTATCAATTGCTGGATGTTCTCTGTAACATTAAAGATGAGACAATGTATCAAGTGTTAGATATTCTCTGTAACATTAAAGCTGAGACAATGTATCAAGTGCCGGATGTTCTCTGCAACATTAAAGCTGAGACAATGTATCAAGTGTTGGATGTTCTCTGTAACATTAAAGATGAGACACTGTATCAAGTGTTGGATGTTCTCTGTAACATTAAAGCTGAGACAAAGTATCAAGTGTTGGATGGTCTCTGTAACATTAAAGATGAGACAATGTATCAAGTGCCAGATGTTCTCTGTAACATTAAAGATGAGACAATGTATCAAGTGCCGGATGTTCTCTGTAACATTAAAGATGAGACAATGTATCAAGTGCCGGATGTTCTCTATGACATTAAAGATGAGACAATGTATCAAGTGCTGGATGTTCTCTGTGACATTAAAGCTGAGACAATGTATCAAGTGCCGGATGTTCTCTGTGACATTAAAGCTGAGACAATGTATCAAGTGCTGGATGTTCTCTGTAACATTAAAGTTGAGACAATGTATCAAGTGTTGGATGTTCTCTGTAACATTAAAGCTGAGACAATGTATCAAGTGCTGGATGTTCTCTGTAACATTAAAGCTGAGACAATGTATCAAGTGCTGGATGTTCTCTGTAACATTAAAGCTGAGACAATGTATCAAGTGCTGGATGTTCTCTGTGACATTAAAGCTGAGACAATGTATCAAGTGCCGGATGTTCTCTGTAACATTAAAGCTGAGACAATGTATCAAGTGCCGGATGTTCTCTGTGACATTAAAGATGAGACAATGTATCAAGTGTTGGATGTTCTCTGTAACATTAAAGCTGAGACAATGTATCAAGTGCTGGATGTTCTTTGTGACATTAAATCTGAGACAATGTATCAAGTGCCGGATGTTCTCTGTAACTTTAAAGATGAGACAATGTATCAAGTGCTGGATGTTCTCTGTAACATTAAAGTTGAGACAATGTATCAAGTGCTGGATGTGCTCTGTGACATTAAAGCTGAGACAATGTATCAAGTGCTGGATGTTCTCTGTAACATTAAAGCTGAGACAATGTATCAAGTGCTGGATGTTCTCTGTGACATTAAAGCTGAGACAATGTATCAAGTGCTGGATGTTCTCTGTGACATTAAAGCTGAGACAATGTATCAAGTGCTGGATATTCTCTGTACCATTAAAGCTGAGACAATGTATCAAGTGCTGGATGTTCTCTGTAACATTAAAGCTGAGACAATGTATCAAGTGCCGGATGTTCTCTGTGACATTAAAGCTGAGACAATGTATCAAGTGCCGGATGCTCTCTGTGACATTAAAGCTGAGACAATGTATCAAGTGCCGGATATTCTCTGTGACATTAAAGCTGAGACAATGTATCAGGTGCTGGATGTTCTCTGTAACATTAAAGCTGAGACAATGTATCAAGTGCCGGATGTTCTCTGTGACATTAAAGCTGAGACAATGTATCAAGTGCTGGATGTTCTCTGTAACATTAAAGCTGAGACAATGTATCAAGTGCCGGATGTTCTCTGTGACATTAAAGCTGAGACAATGTATCAAGTGCTGGATATTCTCTGTAACATTAAAGCTGAGACAATGTATCAAGTGCTGGATGTTCTCTGTGACATTAAAGCTGAGACAATGTATCAAGTGCCGGATGTTTTCTGTGACATTAAAGCTGAGACAATGTATCAAGTGCTGGATGTTCTCTGTAACATTAAAGATGAGACAATGTATCAAGTGCCGGATGTTCTCTGTAACATTAAAGATGAGACAATGTATCAAGTGCTGGATGTTCCCTGTAACATTAAAGCTGAGACAATGTATCAAGTGCTGGATGTTCTCTGTGACATTAAAAATGAGACAATGTATCAAGTGCCGGATGTTTTCTGTGACATTAAAGCTGAGACAATGTATCAAGTGCCGGATGTTCTCTGTAACATTAAAGATGAGACAATGTATCAAGTGCCGGATGTTCTCTGTAACATTAAAGTTGAGACAATGTATCAAGTGCTGGATGTTCTCTGTGACATTAAAGCTGAGACAATGTATCAAGTGCTGGATGTTCTCTGTGACATTAAAGCTGAGACAATGTATCAAGTGCTGGATGTTCTCTGTGACATTAAAGCTGAGACAATGTATCAAGTGCTGGATGTTCTCTGTGACATTAAAGCTGAGACAATGTATCAAGTGCTGGATGTTCTCTGTGACTTTAAAGCTGAGACAATGTATCAAGTGCTGGATGTTCTCTGTGACTTTAAAGCTATGCAGAATCGAAGTATCTTCTAGAAAGGTGGATAGACTACAACATGTCATACACTAGAAAGATTTACCTTTGCAGAAAAGTAATGCCCAGCCTTTTTACAGCCTCCTTATTATTCATAAAAACTACACAAGGTAAACCTGATTGATGTGCAATTGATTCTATACCTTTTCTCAGTATTTGTAAAGATTTTGTTTGAAAGGATGACTATTTTGTGGTGTTGTCTGATGATGTCAGTAATCTGTATAAAATCTTCATCAGGACGTTATTGCCTTGAAGCTTCGGACTTATTTTAAATTCTTATCGTGGACGCATTTTTGAACTCACTCATTCTTGTTGTGCTCGTTACTTTTTTCTCTCCTTGATTTTTCATATTTTTTATAAAACAAATACTGTTCTTAGTATTCTGTTTATACAAGCGTAAGCGAACAAGGGCTCTAAATACCCTTTCACCTGACATATTATGACAGTGGCATGGTGGTGACCATGTGAGATTGAATGGGTAGGTTTGCAGAACCCGACTACATTCAGGGAAACATGTTGTACCTTTCTGTGCATCTAACACATGCAGAAAGACAACGGTCCTGAGTAAAATCGTTCCTTCTCCAAGAATGACACTTGGGTACAAAGTAAAGATAATTGGTTTCAGTAATTGGATACATTGTTATTTTTAAGCCTTTTTGCTCCCCTGCTTCGTCCTACAGCATCTGCTTAGCACCCCACATCCATCACTGGATCTACCGGTTTCTCCCCCCCCCCGACTTCACTGATACATGCCAGGGATAGCATGGAACCTAGGATCCTCTTGGGGGGGGGTCCTTTCATCAACTTCATCCATGGGGAGGTTACTTATATAACCTACTCTGTAACATGCATCCCTCTACCACTGCAGTATTGTTAAAAAAACAAATAAGGTTCCAAACACTGCCATGGTTCGAAGGTAGCAAATCTTTAATTTAACAAACAGGTTAGCGCTTTCAGAACCAGCTTCCATCTTCAAACCATAAAACAGAATTTAAAACATGTTTAAAATTCTAAGAAACACAAATCACTAAAAGGAGGGATGACATGTTGTTGCCTGTCTTTTGGCTTTTCCTGGTAAGGGGTCGCCACAGCAGAACTCCGGTCCGCTAATGATTGGCAGTAGATTTTTACGAAACGCCGAAGTGCCAGCTCAATGCCCAACCTTCAACGAAAGCACGCCCATTTACGCACACATGTCTTTCGAATGCTACCCAACTGTGGGGAGGACATGCAGACTTCACACAGAAGGCACCCCCAAGCAATGCCGAGAATCGAACGGGAGAACCTCTTGCTGTGAGGTAACAACGATACCACCGTACCACCATGGCATTATAAAGGAGGGATGACATAATTTCCTGAAATCATTGCTAACTGCTACATCCCATTTATAAAACCAAAAATCTACCAACCAATCAGCAAACTCTAAAATGGTGGCTTTTAGAAATGGTTTCAATGTTAGTTTGTCATTAAGCCCAGGTTCTATATAAAATTTAAGCAAAAGAATCCACTTTTGCTCCATAGACTCCATTCTGTTTCTTAAATCCCCTATCTCTATTGTTCTTATTGATTAATTCTAAAACAAAAAAACTAAAGCAATGTTCTTCCCCCTTCTCTTTCACATGTCTTGCCAAAGCACTGGTGTCTTCCCCATGTGCTAACCTGTTTGCTACCTTCTAGCCGTGGTAGTGTTTGGAGCCTTATTTGTTTCTTTTTATAAAGTTTTGTGTGACTCCTGCTTTTATCTGGCCAGGGGAAGTGCTGAGTACAGAACCCATCTCCCCATTTACTCAAGGGGTGGTGCTGAGTACTGAACCCATCTCCCCATTTACTCACGGGGAGGTGCTGAGTACTGAACCCATCTCCCCATTTACTCAAGTGGAGGTGCTGGGTACTGAACTCATCTCCCCATTTAGTCAAGGTGAGGTGCTGGGTACCGAATTCATCTCCCCACTTACTCAAGGGGAGGTGCTGGGTACTGAACCCATCACCCCATTTACTCAAAAGGATGTGCTGGGTACTGAATCCATTTCCCCATTTACTCAAGGGGAGGTGCTGGGTACTGAACCCACCTCCCCACTTACTCAAGGGGAGGTGCTGGGTACTAAACCCATCTCCCATTTAGTCAAGGGGAGGTGCTGGGTACTGAACCCATCACCCCATTTAGTTAAGGTAGGTGCTGGGTACTGAACCCATCTCCGCATTTACTCAAAAGGAGGTGCTGGGTACTGAATCCATCTCCCCATTTAGTCAAGGGGAGGTGCTGGGTACTGAACCCATCACCCCATTTACTCAGGGGGAGGTGCTGGGTACTGAATCGATCTCCCCATTTACTCAAGGGGAGGTGCTGGGTACTGAACCGATCTCCCCATTTACTCAAGGGGAGGTGCTGGGTACTGAACCCATCTTCCCATTTAGTCAAGGAGAGGTGCTGGGCACTGAACCCATCTCCCCATTTAGTCAAGGGGAGGTGCTGGGCACTGAACCCATCTCCCCATTTAGTCAAGGGGAGGTGCTGGGCACTGAATCAATCTCCCCATTTAGTTTTTTTATTACCTGATGCAAATTAAGATCTCTTATGCTAGTGTTGGCTACATTACTTGATGCATTGAGAAAGAGAAGTGCATGAATAATGAGGTCCACAGAAGGCAAGGCACGAGTAGCGACTCGAGAGCCTATATGACACAGAGTATATGGATACTGATTCCAGCCTTTTCTCATACATAGAATTTTTGAGGCCTGAAATCCTGCATTTTTTTTTTTTGAGTTTTTTTGTTTTTTCATGTGCCTAATGAGATACATGCCAAATGGTATAATATTCCCCATTCACAGAATACTGTACAGAAACAAATGACTGATGCCAAAGCCATGGATTAAAACTCAACATAAAAAATGCATTACATGGGAAATCACCTACCCAAGCTAATTACTCCATTGTTAAAACACCTCTAAGAGCTGAATCAATAGTTAGGGATCTGTGAACATATGTGAACAGGAATCTTGCCTTTGACCAACATGTACCCAAAATGGTAAGAAAATCATTCATTTTGTCCAACTCATAAGCAGAGGTAAGACATCCAGGTCAAAGGAAGTTATAGTACCACTCTTCTCAGCCATTATCAGACCCATCATTGAGTACAGTGTCCCTTTTGGCATGTGCCTAACCAGGCACTAAGTACAGTTGGAACACCCTGAAAGGCTCCTCACCATGAAAATGCAGAGTATGAATACCCTGTCCTACACAGGTCACTTTAAGGCCCTATCTCTATACTGAGAGGAGATATGTGCCTGGTATATAAGGCATCTTCATATCCAGCACTGATGCATCTCTTCCACATCCACATGACAAGCATTAGCAGAAAGACTAGATCCATGTACCTGACCTTCACTTGTGACATAAGTAGAACCTGCTGGAGAGAGTGATATGTGTCTCAAAGGGTCCCTGCACTATGAAATAAGCTCCTCGTCTACATGAAGCAGAGTTCATCCCTGACCCTATTCAAAAGAAACTTTGATCAGTGGATAGGAAATCACAAATTCATCCCTGGTCTGGCCTCCATGTCTATGATGAACAGAGGTTGACCTAAATAAATTAATCCCCAACTAACATAACCCCCACAACCTTCAACTACCTGTTCACTAACATACCCCACCATATAGGTGTCCAAGGAACCTGAGAACAAAACAAACACGTTAACCAAATGAAGCACAAATTCCAAAAAGGAACACCACAAGCCACTGGATAGTCTATCCAGTGGCTTGTGGTGTTCCTTTTTGGAACCTGGGGACAAAACTGGGTTAGGTTGCACAGCTAGGCTTGTAAAGACCCTGGTGGTACTTAGCCTAGTAAAAACCTATGGGTCTAGCAAGGGCAGTGTACAGGGGAGCAATTAACTTCCTTGATTTTAGATTTATTTAACATTTGTTAACTGGGAAAATCTGACTTGGAACGAAGACAATTTTCAGTGGAGGCCTGGGGAGAAATCCTCCAGACACATGTCTTTGAAATGTGGGAGGAAACAGGAGCACCTGGAGAAAACCCACATGAACACAGGGAGGACATGCAAACTCCACACAGAAGGCACCCCAGCTGAGAATCAAACCAGAGAGCCTCTTGCTATGAGGTGAGAACACTACCGCTGCACCACTGCACCTTCAATGATGGGATACACTTTGTGATTAATTGTGAGATATGCAAGTAATTTCTGAGTACAGTTGCTACATGGCGATTAAAAGAGAAGAAGCCATCAACCATGTGGTCAACTCTCTGATCACAGACTCACTGGAGAGTGGGGTGTCACTGACATAGTAGGTGGTAAGAATGTGTTGTTTTCTAAATGAAATGATACTGCATTTCTTATTTAGTTTTGAGCCTCTTTTTTCAGTGCACTGGAAGTTAACGAGTGTTAGTTGAGTCTGAATGGTGTTCGTATCACTGCTTGATTTAATTACTACACCCAGTGTACAGTCATCATAAATCTTAGTCAGCCAGACATCATTGTTATCAGTGTTTAAATCAGAGAAATAAATGGCAAGAAGGGGGATGCCTAGTACAGAACCCTGGGGGACTACTTGTTACCTTTTCCCTAACTGAAGAGGTGTCACTAACCCCAAAATACTAATAGGTCTATTAAAGCAATTCATGAACTTAGGTTAGTATTTGATATTAATGAGAGTTATAACTCCTTCTTTATCTATGTTAGGAAACTAAGGACAGCACCTGAATTTCCCTGAACTTACTCAAAAGACACCTGTCATTTGGCTTCAACAGACATTGTGAGTATACTAGTAAACACATTTAGAGCTAACTTTACCTACAAGGCTTTTATCCAGAGTCCACAAAACCATGAATACCTCAGACCTCCCTATTATCACAAAGGGAAATGGACTGAAAATCTGAGACTATACCTGCACGTTTTATAATTAGTACTAAGCATGGCCTCACACAGCCTTATCTTAAACTGTCCAATCTAAGCTTCACTACAGGTTTTGTCCCTGAAGTTTGGTGCACAGCAGTTGTGATCCCATCCATAAAGGAGATCCTGCCATCAACGTGTGAATTATAGATCCATCAGCTTAACAAAACTCATATGTAAAGCAATGGAACATATAATAATTGACCTCATAAACTATGATAACAAAAGTGTCATTGGGTTTGACTGTCACCAGTTTCACTTTGTCAGGGGGGGATCCTTGCTAATGAATCTGGTTACCTTCTTTGAGATGGTCACACAGGCTGCTGACAGTGGTAACGCTGTTCACATGGCATACCTTGACCTGGCCAAGGCATTTGACACCAAACCTCATGCAGGCATTATAAGTAAGTTAAATGCTACTTTCCTACATGGTGAGATGGAGAGTGAACTGGCTAAAAGATGGAACCAACACAGTGTGAGTAACAGGTACCTCATCCAAAAGTATGAAAGTAACCAGTGGAGTCCAGCAGGGCTGACTGTTGAGACCATTCCTTTTCTGCATATATTTTGTCAATCTCTAAACTGGGAATCAGGACCTATGGCTAACTAAGACTGAGATGATTGCAAACTGGTAGCGACTGCCAAGTCCTTCTCTGATATCCATACCTTCTAGCAAGGACTCGTAAATGTCCAGTGTACTGAAAGTGGTCTAAGACTAAAGACAAAAAAGTGCAATATAATCACATTTGGTACTTGTAAATGTCCAGTGTACTGAAAGTGGTCTGAGACTAAAGACAAAAAAGTGCAATATAATCACATTTGGTACTTGTAAATGTCCAGTGTACTGAAAGTGGTCTGAGACTAAGGACAAAAAAGTGCAATATAATCACATTTGGTATTTGTAATGTCCAGTGTACTGAAAGTGGTCTGAGACTAAGGACAGAAAAATGCAATATAATAATCACATTTGGTACTTGTAATGTCCAGTGTACTGAAAGTGGTTTGAGACTAAGGACAAAAAAGTGCAATATAATCACATTTGGTAGACAATCATTTACTGGGCATCCATTTCTGACAACTGTTCATCAGAAATTATTGATGCAGTAGCCTTTAGCTAGATGGCTTATATCATATCAAGAAAGTAACAGCTGGCCAGTCTTTTAAAGAAGCTTTGGTTCTCTCCACACGTGCCCAGACTTTTCTTAGTACAAGCTCCTTAGGGAGAAAACAGCAGCTTGGTGCCAAAATCCTTTGGTACTTTCTTGCCACCCTCAAGGACACTCCTTCAGGGCTTCAGAGGATTGACAGCCTTCTTCTTCTTCTTCCATTGTTGGGCAGATAAATTCCTTTACGGGATTTTCTTCCACAGTTCTATTTTTTGTATAATTCTGATGGGCCCTGAGCCCTTTCAAGAACACCAACATTATAACTATTTTTAGTATATATTTGCAATTGTGTGACTGGTCAGGGCTTAGTACTTTGCTACACGCTATTTCTAGGAAAAGTGTGCTGCTTGTAATGTATACTTTGTGACAACTTGCTTTTTATTGACTTCTTCCACCACTGCTTAATGTGTCTCAGGCCCCATTCTTGGCTGTAGGATGGAGCAAGTCAATGATACCTTGGTTCCTACTTCCTCTGTGCATACAAAAAAGGAATCTAAACAGGAGCCCTTGCCAACATTGTAGGCTCATTCTATGCCTCAGTCACAGGTGGGTGACTCTGCTGTGGCCATTGGGTGTTCCTTTGGCCACTCACTTGTTGCTGTGGATCCCTCTGGGGTGGCCCTTTTGGCCATTATGGACCAGGGGTTAGCCTCCTTCTCTGTGGCTGCTCAGGTGCCTTTTATGGGCATGGGAGAGCTACTTTCTTTGGCCATAGGAGTTTCAATTGGGAGTGCATCCTTGTACAGCCAAGGGAAGAGACCTGCTCCACTGGATGAGGTGCAGTCTTTGAGTCAGCCCCTTTCCAGGAATGTCTCTGAAAATAAGAAAGAGTTTCCTTCCTTCAGCACTGTTTATCTTCTTCCAGCACTGTTCCCATTGATCAAGAGCAATTTATTTTAATGGTTCAATGGTTATTGCAAGCTTTAAAACCTCTGGATAAGAATTTAAAATGTGGGAAACCCTATTCACCTTGCCCTGGTGCAGAGCTTTCTCTGGTTGATGAAGATGACAGGAAAGATTACAGGAACATTTATTTTAATTCTGGCCAGATTCCTGATTATGATTCTAAGGAAACCGCTCCTCAGAATTCCCTTTAGAATGTTCCTTTTCTGAAACTGTTGCTAAAATGAACAATCTGTATCAGTGGGAGTAAACTGATATTTCCCCTTCATTAATTTATTTTATTTTATTTTATTTTACATTTGTTGCTAGTCTAGCTGGATATATGTCCATTTTCAGTAGAGGCCTGGGGAGATAAGCTCCAAAGTTAAAATGAATTTACATTAAAGAAATACATGAAAATAATCAGAGTAAAAGAAAATATTATAACTGGTGACATATTTATAAAGTGTAAAAACGCAGTAAGTAAAACATAAATGGTAAAAATAGTGTTACAAAAATATTGTTACAAGTGACATTCTAAGAGAATAGTAGCATAATGTACAGTAACTGAGGATAAAGGACAGTAAGAAGAAATTAGCAGTTATGTAAGTACATCTAGTGGTATAACGTGGAAAGAATATATATAAAAAAACACAATTATATATATATATATATAGTAAGAAGGAAAAAAATAGATCAGTGGGTGTAAATATGAAGTAGATTTAGGGTTCTAAAGGTCTAGAATGTAGTCAGGTGTCAAGAGCTAGAGTTAGTCGGGATTAGTACAGGGCACAGCCATTGTGATTTGAGGTAGAGCTTATGTTTCTTTTTAAAGAGAGATTTAGAGGGAATAGTAGAAAGTTCAGAGGGAAGCAGGTTCCAGTGTTTTCCAACAGTGTTAGAAAAAAGGGAATCTCCAGCCTTGTTGTTTGCTTTGTCAATATTTACAAGAAGTTTGTGTGCGGATCTTAGGGACTTTAGGTTATGGTAGGGGTAAATAAGAGTAGATGGTATTGGTGTTTTGTCAGGTTGATATAGAATTTGATGGGCTATGGCTAGTTGATTAATTTTTAGTTGCTGCTGAAATTCAAGCCAGCCTAGTTGCTTTAAATTAGTACAGTGGTGGGTTCTGAAAGGGTTACCTGTAGCAAATCTGACTATGTTGTGGTAGGAGTGTTCTAATTTCAAAAGATTATTTTTTGATAAGTTAGTAAATATGGCTGAGGTATAGATGAGGGGAGAGATAAGGTGGGAGTGGGCAATAGTTATTCTAGAATCTGGAGTTAGGAAAGGTTTGAGTCTGTAAAGAGAGCCTATTTTTTTATTAATAGTTTTCAAAGTGTTGCTTATATGGGTATCGAAGTTAAGGTTGTTGTCAATGGTAATGCCTAGTAGTTTGGTAGTAGGATCTTGTGATACAGGTGTGCCATTTTTAGATGTTATTGTAAAGTCCATATGGGGAGATTTACTGGAAGGTGTGAAGAGAAGGAGTTTAGTTTTTTTTGAGTTAAGTAGGAGACAGCGTTGTGAAAACCATTTTTCTACAGAATTAAATATGTGTTGTGTAAGGGAGTGAAGATCTGATACAGATGTGGCTGAGCAGATTAGTGTGGAGTCGTCTGCATATTGTATGCATGTAGCTTGGGGAACTACTTGGTGGAGGTCATTGATGAATAAAGAAAATAGGAGGGGACCCAGTATGGACCCTTGGGGGACACCAATGTTAACAGGTAGCTGGGAAGATAGAGTGGAGTTCCAGAGTACTGCTTGATGTCTGTTATTTAAGTAGGACTTGAACCAGTTAATAGGTTGGATTTCAAGTGACAAAGACTGAAGAATGTGTATGAGTATTTGGTGGTTGACCATGTTAAAAGCCTTGGACAGGTCTTATAACATGATTCAAGTGGATATGCCTGTAATCACCCCTGTTACTCCTGTTTTGCCAACCAGTACAAAGCCAGGCATACAACATCCAGTCTCTAAAAAGGCTGACAGACTTTATAAAGTCCCTTTGTCATACAAGTATTTATTTTCTCATTCCAGATCTGACCTTGCAGCTGTTTCTACTTCTAGCCACCTTTTTATGAAACATCTGCTAATGTATCACCTACTTGTAAAGATAGGAAAGCGTTTGACAGATTTGGGAAAATAATTTATTCTTCTACAGCCATTGCCTTCAGAATTCTAAGTTATCGGGCTCATATGTTGAAATGCATGTTGTTTGTTTTGATAATGTGAGGGACTTGGAGTGTGTTGTTTCCACTCTTTCTCAGATAGCTAAATATGCCTGCGTTCATAATCAGAGATTGTCTGAAGATGTGAAAGCTGACATCTTTTACTCTCTTTTATAGACAAGGAGGTTTTGCTTTGGGCTTCTGTTATCCACATTCTCACATAATTTGATGAAAGGGGGAAAGATATTGAAGGGGTTTCCAAGATTTTTCAACCTTCCTTTTTTTAAAGCTTCAAAACCCTCAGCTTCCTCTTTCAAAGAGCAGAGCAAGCAAATCCAACAATCCTCTGGCAAGCAGAGTTTTAAGAAAAATTTGCAGGAAGGATCTAACAAAAAACTAAAAAAAAAGAAACTTCCAGAAAGGGGTGGTTTACCAGTAATGAATGACTACTACAGCACCCCTTGGCACTCCTTTAAATCTGTCCCAAAGCCTGGCTTTACCTGTTCCTCTTTGGTAAAAGATTGTCACAGACACTGTTGGTTCTAAAAGTTGTACAGGAGGGCTAAATGGCTTTGGGAGAGTTGTCTTTTTCTAGGAATTCCTGTTCATCTCACAATCAGACTTTATTATTTTTTCCATTTATCAGTGAAATGCTGGCTCTAAGGTTCAGAGTACCCCCAGCTTGGTGGAACAAAGGATTTTATTCAAGAATATTTCTGGTACCAAAGAAGGAGCCTTCTTGGAGACCTAGCTTGACCTATCCTTTTTTGACCTGCTTGTATAGGTTTCAAAATAGAAATGTTGGCATTGCAGCATCTATTACCTTTTAGTCCTCACTTGAGACTTCTGGTAACACTGTATTTAAAAGTTGCTTATCATCAAAATCCCATTGCAGCAAATTTCAGAAAGTTCCAAGATTTTTGTCTGGGTTACATTATCAATTCTCTGTATTACACTTTGAGTTATATACCGCTGTTTACACCATGCCTAGTTCCTGTGGTGGCTCTTAAGGGAAGAAAGCACTAAACCTGGAATAAATTTGTTGTTTTTGGATCCTGGTGTCTGGTGTGGTGGATTGGACTGGTGAGCTGAGTTGGTGTGATATCATTTTGGGTTCCTGTGGTGACCCACTGACTTGCAAGGCTTCCACATCTTTTCTTATTTTAGACACCTTACTTATCTTTGTGGAGTCTTTCTTGGGTGACAGGTGTGTCTTAAATGGGTAAGAAGGTTTTCTTCTCTTTGGACCTAGTGTTTCAGATCAACAATCTAAAATCCATTCTGACTGCTCATAGAATTGTGTTTCTAGGGTGCCTTCCTGGACTCCTTGCAAAAGGCATTTCTGACCTAAGAGAAAGTGGATCTCTATCTAAAAGTTTTCCACATCAGTCTCAGACTATGGCAAGGGAATTTCTCAGGACTTAAGTTCATGACATCTATGATTCTCCTGATTCCTCTAACAGACTGCACATGTGAAAGGTTCAGTTGTTTTTCAAAATTACTGACCTACATTCTCACCTACTAGACTTTCATATTCCAGTTTTGGATTTTGTGTAGGGAAAAATTCTTTGGTGGACAGAGCAAAGTTCCCTGAATCCAGGTCTTCTTTTCTGTCTTACTCTCTCACCCAGTCTGTGACAACAGATGCACTTGATTCTGCATGGGGAAGCCTTATGCATGAGGTAAAAAGCAGGGTCTTTGCAACAACCAAGACAGACCAAAGCACATAAATGTGAAAGAGATGTTAGCTAAAATCCACACTAAACGTCTTCATCACTTCTGGTCTCCAGGGCCTTTGCAGGTTATTACAGATGATGCCACAGTGTTGTTGTACTTAAAGAAACCGAGAAGCACCATGTCTTAAACCTTGTGCCAGCTGGCTATGTTACCTTGCATGGCCAAATGTCAGTGCAGCCTAACCTTGCAAACTTCCTACATTCCATCAGAGCAAAACGTATTGACAGACAAGCTGAGCAGATCCAGGACAAACCCTCATAAATAGAAATTAAATGAAGGGATATTCCACGATTTGATCCAGTTGTGGAGAAAACCTCAAAGAGATCTGTTTGCCTCCTCTTAGAACAGAAAATTAAGCAAATTCTCCTCCAGGACTCCTTGCAGGCAGGCAGGCCTGGAAAACATGCTGTTTCATTTCCTTGGGGAGGAATGTTTCTATGTACAATTCCACCCTTTCCACTGAAACACATGGTCATTCTGAAGATTCAGAAGGACCCTCTAAACATCATTGTGGTGACTCTTCTTTGGTTCAGGCAACAGTGGTTCTCCCTTCTTATGGAAATAGCCAGAACCAATTACCACAAGCTTTCTCACAGATTGTGTCTACTAACACAGGACAGTGGGAGTTTGATAACTCCTGTGTGAAACAACTAAAACTGAATGTCTAGATGATTCAGTTTTGACACCTTTTAGACATCTTGTTTCTGAGGACTTGCAGCAGGTGCTAAAGGAGGCAGTAAAGCCTGCTACTAGGAAATCTTATATTAGGAAGTGGGAAATATTTGCTAGTTGGTGCCACACTAACAACCAGATCCCATTCAGGGTTCTCGTAACATGGTTTGCAATATTTGTGTGTTACTGTCCTCAGGCTTGTCTTACTACTCTGTAAGATTCATTTGTTGGTCATTTCAGCATGTCTGGCCTTTCTTTAGGGACTTTAGTAAAGCAGTTCAAGAAAGGGGTTTTACATGTACGACCACCTAGAAAAATGGTGGCACCTTCTTCGGGTCTTAACTCTGTTCTGGAAAAGTAACTATGTTTCCTGTTGAGACAGCTCATCAGGCTGATTTATGATTCATTACTTGGAAGACTGCCTTGCCCATTGCTCTGACATCTGCAAGAAGAGTATCTCAACTGCAAGCTCAAATGGAGGGTGAACGTTGTTTTGTATTTCATAGTGATAGGGTTACTTTAAGAACAAATCCCTCATTCATGCCAAAAGTGGTTTCAGAATTTATATTGAATCAAGTCATTGATCCCCCCCTGACCCAAAAAAAGTCAGAAAATTCTACATACCCTAGATGTTTCAAGACATTTCAGGTACTGTCTTGACAACAAAAGTCCTTTAGGAAAGCTGAACAGCTGTTTGTTTTCTATCAAAGAACAAAGAAAGGGCAACCTGTGTCAAAACATATTATTTTCAGATGGTTGTCCCTTGCTATTTCATTTTGCCATTCCCACCATAATAAAACACTTCCAGGCAGGGTGAAGGCTCATTCTTCTAGAGCCTTGTCTTCTTTGATGGCATATTGGAAAGGGATAGACTCTAGAAACATTCCTTGCTCCTCTGTGCAAAACTTTACAAAGCACTACAAATTGGATTCCTTTTCTACATCCAGAGCAAGTTTTTTAGTTTTATTCTCCCGGGGCTCTTGGATCCTAATCCTTCCTCCTCCAGCTTAGATAAGCTTTGCTAATGAACTGAAATAGCCGATGGCTACTGCAGCAGTGGGAATAATGAAACTAGTGCAGTTGGGTAAGTTGTTTTTACCATAACAGTCGATGTTTGATTAAGTCATTGCTGCAGTAGATGCACACTCTCTCCACCCCTCTATTTTTGTATATAGTTGGCTTAGTTAAAGTAATGTGATTGTGGCTTTACTCTATTTTGAGTACAGTAGTCTCCAAGAATGTTCTGAAGGATTGCGCTGCTCAGGCTGCTGTTTTCTTGCTTAGAAGCTAGAGATGAGAGCACCCAGGGTACATGAGTGCAGGGAGCCTAAGGCTTTGGAAGCTGGCCGGCTATTATATCCTTGGCAGGATATAACCCATCTTGCTAAAGGCTACTGCAGCAATTATTTAATCAAACATCTACTGTTGTGGTAAGTACAGCTTATACAACTGTACTTTCTCACTACAAAATGAAAATGTAGTAAAAGACCTTAGAATTTGGGTTGATAATTCGCTCTTTTTCAATAATCATCCGATAAGAGTAGTCCAAAAATTCTTGTACTTAGCTCCATTAATTGCTAATGGAATATTATCCAGGTGTAAAGAGATCATTTAGGCCAGTCATTAAAGGGACAGTGCTTCTAGCCCCTTTGGTAACACAGGGTCTGTAAACTTGTGCTCTTCTTAATTATGAACCTCCAGGGTCTTTGAAGTTGTTTGGTATATTTAATGAGGCATACCCCAAATTGTTAATAATTGGCCTTTGTGGATGGCATTTATGTCTTCGGGAGATTCCATGACTGTGCCAAGTTTGCAATCATCTACAGACTTGGTCAGCCAGAGACCTTTGATGTTGGTCTTGAATTCAGAGAAGTAAATGCCAAAAAGTAGCAGCCCCAGCACTGAGCCTTGAAGGGCTCCACTAGTGACTAGCTCATTTGTGAAGGTAGACCCTCCTGTCCTTAACTCTTCGGTCCTATCTGTGAACCATCTGGCTATCCAGCAAGTGGCATAGGGATTTATACCTAATTTCATAAGTTTGTTTACAATGCCTAAGTATTGTGTCAAATGCTTTGGCCAGGGCATGGTAGGCAATATGCATCATTTTGCCTTCATCCATTGCTTTAATGACCTTCTCAAAGAAGTCTATCAGGTTGAGTAGGCATGACCTGCCCTTGCCAAAACCAAACTTTGTGGTATCCTGCCTCTGAAGGATTCATATGTCAGTGTTTATCATTTCCATGATGATTATTCCCATTGTTTTGCATATGAAATTAGTCAGAATTATGGGTCTATATTTACCTGGGTCCGTAGATATCCCACCAATGTGTAGAGGGATGACAGCTGCATCCTCCATTCACTTGGCATGAAGCCAGTATAAAGGCCATGGTTAAATAGTGATTATAGTGGTCCTAATACATTGTTTCATGCTCTTATGGAGGCATCCTAGAATAGTATTGGTGCTCAATGATACAGTGTTGAGTTGGTCTTGTTATGCTAGAAAGTTTATCAGGTTGTCAGTGCCTAAAAAAAGGAACTATGAGGGTGTACAAGGTTTTAGCCAATATTCTAAAGCTTAGAGGGGCCAGGTGCAGACCATCCCATCTGCCTTTTTTGAATGGCACCAAAAATTAAGCCAATTATTAAAGTCAATTATCCTCTATTCATATTGTGACATCATCCTTAGAGAAGGTAGACTGCTGCTCAGTGCTACGCTCATACAGTCCTGGGACACATATTCCAAGAACTCCGTCATGTCTCTCCTCATATAGTTCAGGGAGGTATGTCTCTGGTCATTAACACCCACATGGGCTATGACTGAGTCATACCTGTACTTTTGCTTCCACGACCTGAGTGCGTGCATGATCTGTTGAATCCTGGCCCTAATAGGGAACTGACCGTGACTCTTTCCTTACACAGCCTGTTGAAGGGGACATCTGTGTGTCTCACAATGAAGTCTCCTAAAACGTAAACATTTTGGGTTGTGTGATGTTTTGCATTATGGTCTTAGAAGTTGAGATGTTATGACATGTGGCTGTATGTGTTGTGGTGGGTGTTGTTTTGGTCAAGTGCATTTGTGGTTGTTGAGGATACTTATTGTAAGGTCTGTGAGATATTCGGAGTTTAGGAAGGTTACATTTTATAGCATCAGCATTTGTGGGTCTATGTGTCTAGACCATACTGAGTGTGGTAGGTGGAGGGTATATGTTTCTGACAGTTGTTTGGTAGCATAAATGCTTTTATGTGGAAGCCGTGCCTACAGTTGCATTGTATGAAATAAATCTCTCATATACTGTATCCGTTTGTTTAAGAATTAGTTGTCAGTAAATATTAGACAATTGCTACACTGCCTCAGGACAGCCATATCCACCAAACTGGCTGCAAAAATTGTAAGAAAA
Organism: Protopterus annectens; assembly: GCF_019279795.1. Lineage (NCBI taxonomy): Eukaryota > Metazoa > Chordata > Ceratodontiformes > Protopteridae > Protopterus > Protopterus annectens. The sequence goes on from NC_056751.1 coordinate 749,669,223, forward strand.
TGCATATCAATGGTTAGAGATTCTTATTACATCATCTACAAAGGAATGGTACAAGATGGGTTTTACAGCTGGCCAGCTTGGGTGTTGTAAGAATATAGACTACATTCAAGGCTACTGGAGACCAAACTTTGCTCCTTCTCTCACCAGAAGCCACAGAGTAGCACTAACCAAGCTGCTTCCTGAGAAGTAGTACTAACACAGGTATTTATGGGTTCAGTAGTACATTTGTTATTGTCTTCCCTTAGTAGATACCCCAAATGAAACCTACAGCAGTTGAAGAAAACAGAAAGCCAAGCTGCACAAAGACACTGATGTGCTCAACAAAATCGTAACCAGATCACTCAGTGAAGTCCCATGCACACTGCCCTCTTAGAGACCAGCATGAGCGAATGTCTCTGTGTTCCTTCTCTCAGCAGGAGCAAAGCAGTGCTACTGGTACCAAGCGTGATACTAAGAAGCAATGTTCAGGCTTTCCAGTGACTGGCATTCTCTAGGAATGCTAGGAAATAATTTTGCTCTGCTCCTTCTGTCATCTGCAGCTGCTATTGATGTCTCAGGGCCCAGTAGAATGAGCAGATGAAATGAGACAAATTTATAGTAGGGACAGGCAACTCAAAAGCCACCAAATGCTGTCAAGACAACAGGATTAGTCACACAGCACTTTAGCTAAATACTTTAGACAAGACACCTATTGAAGATTATCAGAGGATTTACAGTTGTTGAAGAGAGGAAATCATTTTATTTATTGATTTATTTATTGTCACCACAGGATATGGAATGTTTATATGTTGAGAATCCAGAGGAGACATATGTTTATATCATTTCCAAGATACATAAAATTAACAGAAACCTCTGAGTGGTCTAGCTGTTTAAGCATGGAAGATATCAGTGCAAGGGAAAGACCTCTACTGGATTGTATTTTGAAGCCTATATTTGGCAGCTGGAATCTTTTATTAGGGACGCATTCATTTGTTAAATGAACTGACTCACACAGAAAGGTATTCTTGGTATTACTGGACCTCTATTAGTGTTTGCTTTTTGTATTCATCTGTAAAACGTACAAGGCATTTTCATATCTATTGTATTTTGTGAGGGGTCCAAACCCCAGTTTTATATTCAATTGGCTCCTTTATCTGCTTGACAAATAATTATTTTGTATTTACAAAAATATTTATTTATTACAGTTAGGAGTTGGTATAGGGATCCAGTTTTCGATGCCTTATAGTCTACTTATGGGACAGTTTTAGAATTGTTATATTCATGAGTGTAGATTGTTTTCAAAAAAGTTATATTTTACAAGTATTTTACATAATTTAATATTTACCTACCAGGGTAACCACATTGAATTCCAAACTTTCTTTGATTGCTTACAATCAAATAAAATGAGTCTTACATTTAGTAGTATAAGTAATAATTCCATACAGTTCTTGGAAGTTTAGTTAAATGATCAGATGTGGAAGAAAATCTGGAGTCTTGATTACTAAACAAACAGCAATGTGTACTTTACTGTTAGCTGATCATATGCATTCTCTCACTTGGTGGCCTGATAAAAATCAAAATTTTTAAGGACACAAAGGAATACCGCATGGAAAACAGGTTATGAGAAGACAAAAAAGGAAGTGTATGAAAAGTTACTACAAAGAAGAGCTTTATTGAATGAGAGTATAGGTAAGGCAGGAAATGGACATAGGGAAACAAAGAAAGCAATGACCCCAAAGGCTGGTGTGCATCAGATACCTTTTATGTAGTGACAGTATTTAGTGACTTCTCATCCATATTAAAAAACAATTAAGAATGTGACATATTTTACAATCAGACCATCAAGTGACTGCTGTTTTACTACACAAATATTATATTTTCAAATTAAAAAAATCTAGGAAAATGGCTTTATATATGATTAAATATGCTACATTATTTCCACAGAGACTGGGCACTGATGTAAGCTGAATTTATTTGTTGAAAAACAGTTATCAGTTTTGTGTTTAATGTTTAATTATTATTATTTTTTTTAATTAGGGAGCTTAATTGAATAATTGGTTTTGTAATTATATAATCCTGCTCGTATTGTCTGCACATTCATTTGAATGCATTTAGCTGAAGACAACAGAGTGTTGTGAAAAATAATGTTTATTTGTACCATTCTGTATTTTGTTATCATTTTATTAAAGTTTTATATGTACTACTTATTTTGCTGTTCTTTGATTTATGGTAAAGTTAAAAATGTGTAGATTTATCTTCTGGCTGGAACGTCTTTGCATTTGTAAATGAGCTTCCTGATTATTAATGTGAATTATGGTTATTCAGTCTAAGTCTGACCTGTAGAAGATTACTTTCATATGCACTCCAACCTCCTACCAAGTCTTCTGAGGTTGTTAGGCTCATGATCAGACTAGCATTTGCAAACTACAGTAGAGCTTCAACAAATGTTAGAAGAGAACGGTCAGTGGTTATGATAATAGTATATGCCATAACTATTTGTCTGGGATCTACTTACTGCATTTCCAAAACCTGGGCAACAAGCTGACTCAGGTTACTAGAAAACATATTCCAAAAAGCCCTAACTATAATCTGGTTAATATCAAGTACACAGATCAAGAGGAACTGTATGAAATTTAAATAAATCAGGTAATGATTTGACCAGAAGACTGGCTGTAACGCCAAGTCCCAGACAGCTAAACCACATAAAATACTAAGTCAAGGATATTGTTCCTCCTAACTTATCCTAACTTATAAGTAGCAAAGGTAACACTCTAAACGAAGTCTAGCTCCTCCATAATCCAGAGAAACTCCATGGCATGCTGAACTGAATCATCAGGTGACCTAGACATTAATGCCACAAACAACCTACCAGCTTGGGTGATCTAGCATGAAGGCTAAAAAGGATCTATGGACCAGTTCACCTACCCAGTTAATAAATAATAAATAAGTAAAATAAAAATAAAGGAGCTGATGAGTATCTCCAAGAATATTTGCAGAAATGTGTTAATGCTACCAAGGAGATAAAAATAAATGTGATCTTTTTTTCTACTCCAATGGTGTACTCAAAAGGATTGGTAGCTCTAACATGGACTTGAATTATTTAAATCTTGGATTTATTGTAGATAACTACATTCCCACTCCTGGCACTTACCTTGGGTACTTGATAATGGAGCACTTATCAGGGATGACAACACCTAGCTGAGAATGAAACTTCTCATAGAACCTGGTTTTCATTATGACCACAACAATGTCACTATGCAAAAAGTTTGAAAGTGTGCCAATAATTGTCATTGATCTTAAACTGGTAAATGTTGTTCTAGGAAACATCAATGGAGTGCAGGATCAAACTATCAGGTTAAAATATTGTATAGGTTTCCTGAGTACCAAAACAAGGCTGAGCAGGCCCACAACTGTGACATTTCTTGCACCAGGGCAGTGATGCATGACCTTAACCAGTATGTGCTGTGGATAGTCTGAGGACATAGACCTGGAGTGTCAACCTCCAGATACCCTTAGAAAAGAATAGGTATTGGAGACATTTGTCAGCCCACAATAGCTGAAAAGGCAGGAGGGCCATACTTAAGAAATAACTGTGGTTGAATTACAGTTCCACAAATAAGGTATTAAAATCAGTAAGACTAAGTAAGATAGGTCCTCCAGAAAATCATGTTAATAAATAATTAAAAAAAAAGTCACAGTAGACAAAAAGAAATCTGATAGATTGGTCAAAGACGTACATGGGTTAAACTCATTAAGAACATTATACTGTATGAAATGTTCAAAATTGAAGTTGTAAAATAGTCATCTTAAAAAATCCAGTATTACCACACTGAATTAATTAAATCGCAATGAATGGCAGCATGAAAATTTGGGTGCCACCAGAATTATTGTAACTTGGGTCTGACTAAGTTAAATCACAAAGGTAATATCTTATGGCATTTACAATGCTGTGGCTTGTAAAATGTTAATAAAAGAGGAAAAACAGGTAACATCATGGTCTTTATTAGGCATTGATATTCAAATAAGTTATGTCCCCTCCAGGTTTGAATGACAATGTCTCTTTAATGAGTGTTTTAAAATGTATAGCATCGCATTACATTTATATCATTATATTCTATTTTTAGCATGTTTCATAATATGGATTTCACAGTCTGTTCTATGTCAAAAGCTGTCCTTGATTTTAAATGGGGGGGGGGGGGCATTTCTAATGTTTTATTATATCTGTTGTGTGGCCAGGTTAAGGGTTGACATGGCTGAAATGCATGGCATGAAGTGGTTCTGATGAAGTCCATGATTGCAATGGACAAAAGTGCTTAAACAGGTGCATTTGTAATGTTTCAATAAATATATATTTTTTTTACTTTGGAGGCATTTTTCTTGTCTTCTCTGATGTCCGGTCAATATCTCACTGAAATGCCACCAATATTTGATGTCTGATCAATATCTCACTGAAGTGCCACCAGTATGTGACGTCCACTATTTTACTGGGTCAGTAACTAAGGAACTTCAGTCCTTAACACTGACTCCAATGTAAGACCGTCACTTAAACAGGAGTAAGCTTTCACAATTTCTCATAAGAGCCCAACAGAAACATGCTCTATAATCTGGGACTGGACTGTATACTTCTGTCCACCCCTAATGTAACTCCTTATTACACACTTCAGAGCAACGTGTCCCAGTTTAAGACCTCTGATGCACTCACATTTAAACAAATAAAATCACACACATTCAAACACTTCTGGGAAAACCTGATACAGATTTCCAGCTGTGTCCCTTCCATACCTCTCAACCTGTAAACATCAAAAATCTGGACAAAGGCCCATGAAAAGTAGGTACAACTGGCCAAAACTCAGGACACTGATTAACATAAAATTTGCGTACATAATCATGTAACCCCACCCACTACAATGGAATTGTGAAATACCAACACAAAGATTGATGTCACTAAATAATAATAAATAATAATAAATAACGACAGACATTTGAATTTCAGATTTCATATCTCTCAGAAAATACATAATAATACAAAACCTGTTATTCTAGCAACTATCTAGTGACTTTACAGGAGCAATAGTCAAAATATGTCCCTATTTTTGGACCTTGTCCTACCATTATTTTTGCTTTGTCTGGATTTGTTGCTGTGAGAGATTGAGAAGTATGAAGTACGTATACTGAGACCACCCTTCCAAATCTGATGTTGTAAATAAGAATTAAACATCATGAGTTGCATCAATTCAATGTTAATCTTAAACTGTATCCAAGCAGCTACAGTGAGCGGGTGGGCTATGAGGGGGGGACGACACTACAGCTGCAGCCTGCAACAGGTTAGCAATCATTAGGAGCAAACCTAGGGTCTTAAGTGGAGGAATAAAGAAACTGCCGATGGGTGGAGGTGGAAAAAGCACATTTCTGAGAAGTCTTTTCCTTAGTCTTCCTAATTAAAATCCACACCATTGTGAGCAAGCAAGCTACATAAAAACGAAAACCTGACAAATCCATAAACCACAGTTTGGAATTCATTGTAGGATCGTTGGGTCTCAAGTTCTGTTTTGAGCAAGTTAGGGGGGCTGCCTAGTGGGGATGGAATAAAAAATTACACATGGTAAGGGGATCACCCTAGGTCTCCCAGTATGGGCAGGGGTGTGATTGGAGAGCTTATTTTAGTTCAGTAAACACTGGAATGCATTTGTCATCACCTCCTTCACAGCAGCATTCTTTTTCAAAAGTGACACTCACCTTGCAAAGGTATGGTGGAAGCTCAGAGTACTTAACATCAGAGATGTTGATGTTGACCTCTGTTGCCCTATGTGGGTTCTCATAACGAGATGCGACCACTTGCTCATCCTTTGTCAGGTGACAATCTAATTCCAGCACATCTGTCCCAAGGTTGTGTTGACTGCATGTGTAAACACAGCCATTGTGTCTTGCAAATTCTCTCCTGCTCCCCCATGATTAGATATGTGCCAACACCAGAATTTCTGCTGTTTCTTCCTGTGCAATGTCAGGTATTTCAGAAGGAGAAATGAAGAAATGATGTGACCTCATAATGTAGACAATAGATATAAAACAGCCAACATGTTCAATGTATGAAAGTAGTTAGGGACTTATAAGATTCACATAATAGTAAGGGAAAGGGCTGACAGACAAGTGGTGGACATAACCTACGTTCCTCAACTAAGCCACTAGATGTGCGTACAGAAGCCAAGGTCCACTTACCTACAGAAGCCAAGGTCTGCTTACTTATTTTAGGTGATGGGGTATAATTAGACAGGGCTTCCAATTTTAAAATCTAAAAAAACTTGAGCCACACTGGGGAAGCTCCATGCAAACAAAAAAATTGGAGAGTGAAGGCCCACCTCCCTACTGAATACAACTTATGTCCAGAAAGCCAGTGAAAAGAGGGGAGAGAGAGAGAGAGAGAGAGAGAGAGAACACCCAGACAGACACGCACATGCATACAAACATACATACATTTAAACAAGAGCAAAAATACTCCATATTCTGAAACAACTAAATCCTTCTCTTTCTACCACACTACTATGACTTCTGAAGATCAGGGGTGAGGACCGATTATCTGCAAACTGATGCTGGCAGTGGCACTGGTAGTGCTATGAGTACAAAATACTTATTAGGGTGAAAATCAAAACGTTTACAACAATTCCTGCAACAAAAGCCTATACAGGTATATGTGCAAGTTTTGAGCATCTTATCACTGATTTAAACAGTGTTCCACTTTGTTAATTGACCTCAGACCTTTGGCCTACAATCTTGCTGTCAGCTTCATTAAACCTTACAGAATAGGTCTTGTCCTATTTCATAAACATTCAACAAAAGCTTACAAATCTATCTATTCAGTCACCAGGATTGTTAAGCAGTCATACTTGCTTTGTAGCTAAAAAGTGACCTGATTGACACTGGCCATGAAGTAAGCACTGGTTATCAGTCACCATAATTCACAAACCATCAGAGTTAGTGCCGTCTAGCTCCCTTTTATGCCTACTTCTAAATCAGGAATGAATGCTTAAAAATCAAGAAAGGCTTTAGTAAGTTTGTTCATTCAGAGGTCAGTAAAACATAGAAACTGTTAACTTTTTCCTGGAGGGGGTTGGAAGTAGTCGTATAATGCATTTTAAAAGGAATATGTTTGAATTGATATAAAAAGGGACTGTCTCCATCCTTGGTTGTTGGTTGTGCCACATACCACTCATGGGCAAGCTGTGCTGCAGCTGTAAACAACTGTCTGAACTTTGATTTTATTTTTCTAAATCTCCCACCAGTCTCTGAGTCCTTAGCTGAACTTAAAATTGTAAATAAAAAACTGGGAATTAAAGAAGCCACTCAGAAATGTGTGGCACCCCATTATTTTACCCTCAAAACTAGTAAATACCAAGCAATTCAATACAGTTGAGATGTATGGTCTCTTCCCCAAAATAACATGGTAATGGGCAGCCACCAATCAGAGCATCTACATGCCCTTTTAAAGAGGCATCCAGTTATTAAAATTAGATATCAAAACAAATGGTAGCAAATGACCTAAAACAGCCAGGCTTTCAGAATGGCCTAGGAGTTATCAAAGCAGGTGTAAGCACTCTCAAATCACTAAAGAATACACTAATTGCCCAGCCACAATATAAGATAACAAAAATATTTAATGATGCGCAAAATTATTAACAATGTAAAACAGTAATTTTAATAAACAGAATTCAATCACCAGGAAAATTAAATCAATACTGAAGGATAGAAATCTAACATTTAGCAAAACTCTGACTAATTAGTTATAATTTCCTATCTAACTGAAGAACACTGTCCCTGATCTAAACTAAATATTACAAATATTAAAACAGAGCAAAGACAGGCTTACAGTTCTTGATGAGTTGTTTGGGAATCTTCTCAGTACAACTCTGAACTCAACTTAACTGTGAACTGAACTGAACAACAACTATGACTTCAACTGTCTTCTGCAGGCTCTTTTATAGATTAGGTTAACTGTCTCAAGTGTTCCGGTTTTTATTTTTATTTTACTGTTTGAAAATCAACAGACAGCTGTTTATTAACGTTCCTTCCTATTTTTCAGTCTCTGAAAGTAAACACAGATCAACTGGAAACATTATGATGACATTATCTGAGATCAGCTGACTCTGAGACAGCCTGCATTTAGAATCGTTAACACAGTATGGACTCATCACCTGGGATATTCAAATACGGCGAATAACAAACTTTCTAGGTTTTTATTAACCAGTTGTATCTTGACTGTAGTTTAATCCTTTACTGAAGAAATCAAAATATGAATTTTTATTACTACATAAGACCTGTCCTTTGATTCTTGTTTTAAATTTTTTATTATTATTTTTATTTTTTTTGGATAGAAATGCATTATGTTTTATTTTAAGAGTGATTTTTATGAAATTCAATTTTCACATAGTTAGAAATGTGTTCAGTTTATTTTTAAAAAGTGATGTATTGTTTTAGGTCGCGCGACTTGTAAGGTTTTAGTATAACTATGATCTTTGTATGATTTTAAATTGTTCTGATGAAGTCAAAATAATAATGGATGAAAGCACTTAACTTTTTAATACATTGTTTAATTTGTGTTTACACTGGATGGTTACTGGCTGATAACTGTGGATAATTGCATGTTTTGGTGGTTTTGTTTTTTTGCCTGTACTCTCTGATTTTGGTTAGATGGATAACACCACAGCCATTCATGCCATGCAAATTAGCCCAGGCAAAACTTAATCAAGTTCAGCATGATTAAGCAACCAAATAATGCAGAATTAAAAACACAGATAAAGCACAAAACCGCTTAACAACTAAATGTTAAAAAGTGCACTCTTTCAGAGTAATCAATTTAAAACTGCTACATCAAAGGAAATTCACTGCCCTGTTAGAAGAAAATATTTAACTTCTTGATCCTCAAGTGGAAAATGCAGAACTATGACACATTTTGAGCTGAATTATGTCTTCCTTTAGATTAATATGAACAAGGCATGTGAGTCTTGATGGTTGAATGATTTGGCTGAATACCCTTTATCAATAACACATTTTCACTTGCTTCCTCTCTTTTACTGTTCTTTTTTAGTAATTTTACATGCAATTTCTATTGAGTTTTTAAGGAATTTAATATTTCATTATAAGGGATTTTTATAGGTTCATAGGTTCATAGGTTCATACTGGGTTATCTGCTTTAGGGCATTTATAAGCCTAGCCAGAGTGTGTTTGGCTTTCGCCACCCATTTTAAATTAATTTTGCTATGCCCTTTTTCGAGGTTAGTATACTGTGCCTCTGTCTAACAGTGACACAGAAGTGATACCCGGGGTAAACCTACGATCCCCCATCCACTCATCAAGATTCCTCTTGAAGAGAGTCAATGAGGGACTCTGCCTAACCTGGACTGGGATTTTATTCCAGAGTGAAGGGAGCCTCTGGGTTATGAATCTGTCCCTCCAGCATGTCCTATTTATTTCAGTGCTGAGGTTCAAGTCTCTCAAGCACGTAGCTCGATGGGATTTGGATTTTCTGAGGTGCAGCATGTCCATTAATTCTGGATTGGACATGGCTTTATACGTCAGGCACAGATCGCCTCTGAGCAGGCGGTATGCCACTGAGTAGAGCTGGAGTTTCTTTAACCGGGCAGCATATGGCATCTGTTTGAGCCCTTTGATCCTCTTGGTGAGGTTCTTTTGGGGTCTTTCCAGTTGCTGCAGGTGTCTGGTAAGGTACATCCAAAAAGGGGCATTGTACTCAATTATGGGCCTGATGAGGGATGAGTAAAGAGGCACGATGACCTCCCCTGATCTAGATGTGAATCCGTTCATGATTAGGTGGGCTATATAAAATGTTTTTCTAACCACTTTGGCCACATGGTTGTCAAATGAGAGATTGCTATCAACTTGGGTCCCCAGGTCCCTAATTACTTCTTCTGTACTTAATGGATTACCACCTATGTGGTAATTTGTGGGCACTTTGTTTTTGCCAAAGGGGATGACTATACACTTTTGGGCATTTAGCTTGAGGCCATGGCTCTGGCACCAGTTTTCTGTTTCTATGAGGCCCTTTTGGAGGATGCTTGTGTAGGCTGGAGAGTCGATTGTGACACCCAGTTTGCAGTCATCTGCGAACTTGGTCAGCCACAGTCCTTCTGTGTTGGCCTGTACCTCCGAGAAATATATACCGAACAAGAGAGGTCCCAGGACTGAGCCTTGTGGGACACCACTTGTAACTGGTTTGGAGTCTGACATGGCTCCAGCAATTCTAACCATGTGGATTCTGTCCTTGAGCCAGTTTGCAACCCATCTAGTGACATAGGGGTTTATATTTAAGCTGGTGAGCTTATCTATAATGCCCGAGTGGGGTATTGTATCGAAGGCTTTTGTGAGGTCCAGGTAGGCTGTGTGGACCACCTTCCCCTTGTCAATGGCCTTGGTGACTGTTTCAAAGAAATCAACCAGGTTTAAGAGGCAGGATCTGCCCTTAACAAAGCCGAACTGGGTAGGATCCAGTGTCTGTAGGTCCCTAATATCTTTATTTATGAGGTCCATGATGATCCTTTCCATAGCTTTGCAGACCAAGCTAGTCAGGCTTATGGGGCAATAGTTTCCAGGATCCGTTGAGGCACCACTTTTGTGGAGAGTGACCACTGTTGCTGTACACCACTCTTTGGGTACATATCCTGTAGTAAGGCTGAGATTGAACAGTAGTTTTATGTTTGGGTTTAGCTCTTCTTGGAATTCATGTAGGACGCAGCCCGGGACACCATCTGGTCCCATTGATGCTGTGTTTTTTGCTTTGGAGAGGGCGGCTCTTACCTGAGCATCTGAGATGTCAGGGGGCAGCACTCTGCTGGGATAGATATTTGCCCTTTTGGTGGGGGGGGGGGGTTGCACTGAACCTGTCAGCTAGGATGTTGGCAATGTCTGTGGGTTCGGTGTATTTTTTGTCATTTTGGACTAATTCTGAGCATATCTGGGAATTCCCACCCAGGTTCCTAACATAACTAAAGAAAGCCTTGTGATTATCCTTAGTGTCCTCTGCAATTTTTCTCTCGAACCTGGCCTTAGACGATTTTATGAGTGCCTGTAGTTTTTTGCTAACACTGATCAGAGATGCCTTCCCTTTTTGGGATTTTGCTCTATCATGTAGTAACTTACTCCTTCTATTGTATAGTTTGTTTATGGCTGGGGTCTACCAGACAGGACGTCTGCCTTTGGAGGACTGGGTCTTGGTTTTATTTGGGATTGCATGATCCATGCATTCCTGAAGGTGTACATAGAATGTGTTTATAAAGGATTCTGCAGTCTGGGCCGTATTTTCCACAGGCCCGGGGGCTTTGAAGGATTCCACCTTGGTTTTGAGGAGTGTGAAATTTGCTTTAGAGAAGTTTTTCACTGTGGTTTTCTGGGCAGGGGGTGGGGTCGGGATGTGAATATCCAGTGAGATTAGTTTATGGTCTGATCTTACCAGTGAGGGATACACTTCTGGTCTGGAGCATAGAGTCCCCATGTTGGTGATGATCAGGTCCAGTATGTTTTCCCCTCTTGTGGGAGTGGTAACAAGTTGTTCCATAGCATTTGAGTTTATAAATTCTAGGAACCTTTGAGCTAGGGTGTTGGAGCTAGAGTAATGCTCCCAGTCTATGTTTGGGTAGTTGAAGTCGCCCAATATAATGGTGTTTGGAGAGACCTTCATATATTCCAGTGTTCTCAGGAAGGCCGAGTGGGGTTCCTGGGTTTGGGAGGGTGGTCTGTAGCAGGCTATAACATGGAAGGCAGTTTTACCCACTGTTAGTTGCACATGGATAGTCTCTGATGCTTCGTGCTGTGCCACCAACCTGGAGGTATGGGTATCTTTGATGAATATTGATACTCCCCCTTCTTTTCTAGTTCGGTCCAAGTTTTGGGGCCAAAAAGCATGGTATGAGGTATAACCTGGTAGTGCTGGGGTGCTCTAGAGAGCCGTGAACCAGGTTTCTGTTACTGCACAGATATTGATGTTCCCCATGCTAAGGAGAGTTTCGAGTGCGTGCATCTTGAGGTTTAGACTTCTGGCGTTGAGTAGCATTACTCTTAGTTTCTTCTCCCTTGTGATACCTATGGAGGTGGGTTTGTCTTTTGAGCCTTGCCTAAAAAAGGCACTATGGGGGTAGCAAGAGCCTTTGCCAATATCCGAAAGCCCAGGGGTGACAGGTGCAAGCCGTCCCTAGTGAAGCACCGTGGCTTGTCGAGCATGTCATCCCAGGCTGACAGGCATTGGATCCCCTTTGAATGACACCAATACTTAAGCCAATTGTTGAAATTAATCATCTTGTCTTCATATTGTGGCATCATTCTTGGTGAGGGTAAGATGCTACTCAAGGTCAGGGTCATACCGGCCTGGGCTACATGCTCAGAGAGCTCCTCTATGTCGCTTTTCATGTAGTCCAGGGAGGTACATCTCAGGTCATTCACACCAGCATGAACAATGACGGAGTCATATTTGTACTTGGCTTGGAGTGACCTGAGTGCTTGTGTTATGTGGCGGATCCTAGCGCCCAACAGGCAGCTCACCGTGACCTTCTCCTTGTTCAGCCTGGTGAGCGGGACGTCAGTGTGCCTGACGATAGAGTCACCTATTACAAGTGTATCAGGTGTGTTGTTTAGCCTTACGGGCTGTGACTGTTTGGCACACTGGCTTTGTGAGCTATGTGTTGCACGTGTTTTGTTTTGGGGTAGCGGTTGCTTGGGTGTCTGCTTTGGAGGTCTCTGCTGCTTAGGCAGATTTCTATTTAGAGTCTCCGAGTATGTTTTTGTGTGTTTATGTGTTTGGTTTGCTGCCGTGGTAGGTCTATGTGAGACTGGAATTGTAGTGAGTGTGGTTTCCTTCTCCTCCTGACTGGTTATGCCAGTACTGAATTGAGAGAGCTTAGCCTCCAGTTTGGCTATATGGTTGCATCTCTCACATTTGTTGGAATTTGTTGGGAGGAGGAGAGGGTTGTCTGTGTACATGAGGCAGTTGTAACATTGCCTCAAGATTCCCAGATTCACCAGCTGGACCAGAGAGGAGATTGACAACTGACCTTTGGACATGCTAGAATAGTATTGGGAATTCCTTTATAATTGAAAAAAAGGGCCAATGGGGAACAAGGTACTCGAGGGGAGTTTGTGAGGGTGTAGTGCTTTTAATTTTTTAGTGCTGACTTATATAATTGCTTTAGTGAGCAAGTGTCAGGTAACTTAAATGCAATGTGTTACAGGTAACTTAAATGCAAAAATGACAAACAGTAACTTTCTTTCAAGTGAAACAAGGAAATAAGTACAGTAAGCAATGCAGATATCACTAGGGATCCACAGAAGCACTGAAAAGGCACGTTTTAGGTGGAATTAGTGTTTCAGGGAAATAACAAGCAAACAAGCATACAAACAAAGCTAGATTCAGCAGGCCTGGGTCTAGTCTATGCTACAGCAAACAAGGTGTACCAGTTTCATTAAGAAACAGTTCAAATATGCAGGCACTATAAGCCTTTAACCAGAAATTCCCAGCTCAGAAGGGCAGAGTCCAGCCTCTCCTCCCACAAGAGTGTAGACCACGAACATTCTTAATGTAAAATAACTGGCCTGAAGCCCAAGTGCTTAAACCAGAACTAATACACTTTTAGAATAACAGGCACTGAGCCCTCAATCAGCAGTTCCCAACTTAGAAGGATGTAAGCTACCTGTCCTGCCACCACAGTGCAGGCCACAAACCTTCCTTATGTAAAACAACTGGTCTGAGCCCAAGTGCATAATCCAAAAGACTTAGAATGATAGCTACACTTTAGTCAAGTTACTACCAAGCAATAATAAATACAATTGAGTACTTTAAAGAATGCCTGGATTAGTGCTCAAGTTATACAAACAAAGCTAGATTCAGCAGGCCTGGATATAGTCTATGCTACAGCAAACAAGGTGTACCAATTTCAGTAAGAAGCAGTTCAAATATGCATGCACTATAAGCCTTTAACCAGAAATTCCCAGCTCAGAAGGGCAGAGTCCAGCCTCTCCTCCCACAAGAGTGCAGACCACGAACCCTCTTAATGTAAAATAACTGGCCTGAAGCCCAAGTGCTTAAACCAGAATTAAACACTTTTAGAATAACAAACACTGAGCCCTCAATCAGCAGTTCCCAACTCAGTAGGATGTAAGCTACCTGTCCTGCCACTACAATGCAGACCACAAACCTTCTTAATGTAAACAACTGGTCTGAAGCCCAAGTGCTTAAACTAAAAGGCTTAGAGTGAGTTACAACAAGCAGTAATAAATACAACTGAGTACTTTTAAGATGACGCAAAAGCACAATAAAGTAGGAAGAAACACAAATACAGTAAAAGCAGATAACATTTTTTTTTTTGAGTGAGCAAATGAGATGGGCCCAGGAGGAGTATCCAAGTGCAAATTTACAAGAGGGGCGGGCAGTTTCAAAGCCACCAAGATCAACACCAAGACAAAAATAGGGAGGTTGGGCGGGAACCTACTGAAAAACAGAGTCACAGCTTCCAGCTAGATATTCCTCAATGCAACACAAACAAATTACTTTAAATCGTGCATTATTTTATAAAAGTGCAGATAAAAGTTACTTAGCTTCACTTATGCATTCAATTGATAGCATACAGGTCTTAGCCAGCCAAAGCTCACAGTTTAAACAGAAGATAATTCACTGTACCACTTGTATAAGACAGAAACTGAATAACAATAAAGGAAACTACCCCCACTATCACTGGCTATGCAGGTTTTTTAACAAGCTTTAACTGAAAATACCACTTGTACTACTGAAAAACAGAGTCACAGCTTCCAGCTAGATATTCCTCAATGCAACACAAACAAATTACTTTAAATCGTGCATTATTTTATAAAAGTGCAGATAAAAGTTACTTAGCTTCACTTATGCATTCAATTGATAGCATACAGGTCTTAGCCAGCCAAAGCTCACAGTTTAAACAGAAGATAATTCACTGTACCACTTGTATAAGACAGAAACTGAATAACAATAAAGGAAACTACCCCCACTATCACTGGCTATGCAGGTTTTTTAACAAGCTTTAACTGAAAATACCACTTGTACTACTGAAAAACAGAGTCACAGCTTCCAGCTAGATATTCCTCAATGCAACACAAACAAATTACTTTAAATTGTGCATTATTTTATAAAAGTGCAGATAAAAGTTACTTAGCTTCACTTATGCATTCAATTGATAGCATACAGGTCTTAGCCAGCCAAAGCTCACAGTTTAAACAGAAGATAATTCACTGTACCACTTGTATAAGACAGAAACTGAATAACAATAAAGGAAACTACCCCCACTATCACTGGCTATGCAGTTTTTTTAACAAGCTTTAACTGAAAATACCACTTGTACTACTGAAAAACAGAGTCACAGCTTCCTGCTAGATATTCCTCAATGCAACACAAACAAATTACTTTAAATCGTGTATTATTTGATAAAAGTGCAGATAAAAGTTACTTAGCTTCACTTATGCGTTCAATTGATAGCATACAGGTCTTAGCCAGCCAAAGCTCACAGTTTAAACAGAAATTTTTGGTATTGTTTTTTATAAATAATTGTGAAGTAAGTGTTATTTTTCTTTAGACTTCATATGACTGATATTATTTTGCAACACAATTGCTAATT
Source organism: Protopterus annectens (assembly GCF_019279795.1). Taxonomy (NCBI): domain Eukaryota; kingdom Metazoa; phylum Chordata; order Ceratodontiformes; family Protopteridae; genus Protopterus; species Protopterus annectens. Next base: position 749,684,843 of record NC_056751.1, read on the forward strand.
TGTGTTATTGTTGCATGTATGGATTAATTTCCAAAATTAAATTAAAAAAATAAAAAAAACAATATCCACTCTCTATAGCTGCATTCGTATACCTCTCAACCTCTTAGCACAAGAAATATGGATAAAGCCAAAATTAATAAGGGGACAAAGACCCAAAATTTGGGCAGATTTTAAATATTGCTCTTATAAAACTAGAAGGTAACATGCATTTTATGATGGATATACAGTGTGAAACTGAAATGTTTGTTATTATTTAATGACTTTAATCAACACTGATTTGCCAGAAAAAACACAAATTTTATGCAGAAAAGGCCAAAAATATGAAGTAAAACTGAACATTCTGTTTAATTCTGGACATGTGCAAGGTATATTTGTACTGCAATCCTCTGCATCCCTTTTCTGTAAGAATTCATGGCTAAGCAGCAAATGATTGGTTACTGGTCCTCCAGTGATGCATTTTTGGTCAGTTTTGGTTTAATGTATTTAAGTACACTTTGCCAGTAAGTCAATATATATGGAATAGCAAATTTCCAGATAACACTAGAAAAAAAGAAATACTGTCACAAGCTTGGAAGAGCTCAACACCCTGCAGAAATATTTGTATGAATTGTTGATCTGGTCTCAAAGCTAATAAAGTTTACTTTAATACAAGTAACTGTATGGCAAAACATTATGGAAAAGAAAACAAAATGTCCCTTCTGCAATTGGCCATCAAATTTTGCCTGTTTCAGATTCATCTGAAGTTCTTGTGGGTGACTGAGGACAGACTATTTAGAAATGAGTCTAATGCTGTTTCATCAATCAGAAAATGTTATGTAGCTTGTTAGAGTCTTTGATGATGTGAGATATTGCCAGCTGTGGTAGGAGAAGTAGGGCAGTGGATGTGTAACATGCCAGCATAGCTAGCTGGAGTCCTGTAAAGAATTATATGTCATTTATATAACAAACTGATTTGTACAGGTAAATAATAAAACCAAAATGAATGCACCTTCCGAGTATAAAAGCAAAATAACAAAAACTATATCCAGTCCTCAAAACAGACTCAAATGGCCAATAATAAAAAATAAAGCTTTTATTTAAATTCAAGTAAGTGCTTTCATGTTCTCAAAGAATGCTTTATCAAACTTCAAATTGTTACAAAGATGGGAAACTGAAATTTATCCGTGGTTTGTCACCTATGTCTCAAATGGACACAGACAACCTGTAAATGGTTCATCTGCCAGGCCCATGCTTACACTTTTCAAGGGTATCAGAACTTGTCAGAAATTTGGGATGCATGGCTAGGCTTAAAAAGGCCCTTGTGATCATTAGCTTAGTAAACACCTATGACTCTACATGCTGGTAACAGCCTTACAGTAGCTGGCTTTGGAGTGATTTGGTGGCAGTATTTACCTTATAGTCTGGGCAGAAGGGGCACAGCTGGTAAATCTGTGCCATCTTTTCTGTGTGTGTGTGTGTGTGTGTGTGTGTGTGTGTGTGTGTGTGTGTGTGTGTGTGTGTGTGTGTGTCTGAAAATCAAATCTCAAAGTGTGTGTGTGTGTCAGCTACTTGGTTCAGGGACACAGAGCACTGGTTTCCAGGCGGTAGAGGACTTAGCTTGGAACACTCGGCTGAGGACTCAGCTCTACAGCTGTAGTCAGTGTGGAGACTTATTTGGCGCCTTGTGAGAGAGAGAGAAGGAAATGCAGACTCAGGACAAGAGTGTGTTCCCTGTGTGCTCTTAAGGGAACTTGTGCTTGGTGCAGATACCTGCATCTGAAAATACTGAGTGTATCTATTTTTGTTCCAAGTGAACGTCCCTCACTGGTGTCAGTGGTGAGGATTGAGGCTCCTTGATTACTGGTCCAAAGGAGGGATGTCACAGAGTCATTTTAAGAACTATTGCAAGAAGGCATAAGAAGGCTCTTATCTCAGCAATCAAGATATTTGATAACACTTCACAGTGAATACAGTGGGCCATGTGCATATAACTTGTAACTTAGTTGCAAATATTAGAACACATTCAGAGAATATTTAGTAAATAAATTCCATCTGTGATGCTTATAAGGTATAAGTAAAGTAATAGCTGCTAGAGTTGTAACTACAATCTATTAGTTACAGGCTTGTCACAGATGTGTTATTTTTTTTTAAAATAGTAGTTTTAAAATTGATAATCTCACTTCTACTTTGGAATATTCCTCTAAGGCCTATGGCTAAATGCTACTTGGAGTGAACATAATCTTGTTGATTTACATATTTAATACTATATTTCGGAAACATTGCTGCAATCAAATGCCAGTCTCAATAAGGTTATCAAATAATATATTTAACTTTAAAATAAACTTAGAGAAGTTGCTTGAGAATAATGCATATGACCCTGCTCACAATATTTACAACCTCCAACTGAGGTTTTGACTTTGTAAATATTCTACAGTATAACACTAATACATTGCAATGACTTAATTAAATGCACAGCTGTGTGAATACCTTCTACATTGGCATTATTAGTTACTGCTGTTTGTCAGAATAAAATTGTCTGTCATTTGCCTAAAATGTAATTTCCAATTAAATCACTTTCTTATCCTTTACTTAGTATATGCCTTCAGCTTTTCCTGCTTTTCCTTCAGTTCCTCTTTTGATCCTGTCCAGTTTGTCCTTTTTATTGTCCTTTTGTATATGACCGTTGCTGCTACAAGTGATGAGAGATAGATTTCCAAATCAACCTTCTTGCATATCTTATATTTTGCTAAAATATCCTTCATGTGTAAATCTAAATGGTTGCTTATATGAATCTATGAATCTGTGAACCTTATGAAATATAGATAAATCTCACAAAGCATGCTATTTCTGCATCTGATCGCTAACTTGTCTCAACTGACAAAGTAATATATACTGACAGCAGAAGAAGAAAATGAATACACATTCAGTCTTTGGAAGCAGACCAGCTGGAACTGGCAGTGAATCAAAGCAGAGGGCATAAAGAGAAACTGTACCGTGAATTATTTGGAAACGACTTTAATTTGAACATAAGAGGACAGAGACGGGTTTGAGGTCATAGAGAAGATCTAATCAGATTTATTCTAAAAGATTTGCTTTCTACATATGGGAATGGCACACAATCAAAATGTTTCTAATTAATAGGACAGATTTCTATAGTTTATTATTACTAGTAGTGTTATGTTGAACTTAAACATATTTGAAAAGCAGAAAAAAATTAAATGGGAAAAGGTTTCATTTGAATTCAGTGGGGAGACTAGATTATCCTTTCAGTACATAATAAAGCCAAATATAGCGAAGTGAGTCCAATTTTATTCGCAGGTGAGCTGGGAATACTGTATTGTAATGTATCCACCAAGCTAGCTAGAAGAGAAGTCTACATTGCTAGTCACCCAAGGAATAAAGAATCCTTATGGCCACATACCCCTGAAACACAGATTTCCGAATGTCCTTAGGGTTTCTGTGGAAAACAAAACAGGTTCATGTAAAGTAAGTTGCTATACTTAAAAGTTAACTTCACTGGCTATTACTTACCTGACTGCTTTGCTTGTAATTCCTGCTGAGTTGGTTCACCTAGCAGAAAAAAGGGAAATATCTGTAAGGGAATGTAATCATTGTACTGAACTGCTAGGTAGCAAGTCATTTGAATGATGGTCTATTGTGTAATTATGCACAAATGTTTAAATTAGTGTTACAATAACATGTTCATTCCCCCAGCAGAAACTTCCCCTTCTGTAACTTGAAGGAGCTGCAGAACTATAATACTTACTGTGAAAAATGTCTTAATTTAATTTGTTTTGAATGAAATACGTCTACAACTGAAACATGTAAATACAGCAAGACGAGTAAGAGATTTAAAGCGAAGTATAGAGAACATAATTCTGTAAAAATCAGAGCAAGAGACACTGGAAACAAACAGAATGGAAACACTGCAAAACATAGTTTTTATGAAAACACATACAATAAAAAAAAACATAAATAAATGAATAGATATTCAGTAAATGTCTTTAGTAAATAAAAAACAATCCAGTCAAGATGCTGTAATGCATGTTTATATACTACAAGTAAGAAAGGACTTCATGCTGCAGCCCAGAGCAAATTTGGGGAAAGTGTCAATGGGTCAATAGATCTTTAGCCGAGTGCTGATCCAACAAAGTAAAATGGTTGAAACAATGTTTGCCGGCAGTGGAGTTTTCTTTTTTTCTGTTTTGTTGTGTTACCTCAAAGTAGGTGTATTTGAGTTTGGGGATTGTGGTACTGTCCTTCCAGATGGAGAATATGGGGGGGGGGGGCTTCCCCTGCAAAGTAACATATCTTTGAGATTCAGCAAAATTTGTTGCAGCTGTTTTTTTAGATGGATCATCACTCAGATACACAGTTGTTGATCTATCAACATGAATCCATAAATGTGAAAGGAGAGCTAGCAAGTGTTAAGTGTGGGCTGGTAATAATTTTAAGGAGTCTGAGGTGAGTGTGGAATATTTGGCTTTGTTGAGTTATTTATGTTTTTGCTTATGATTCACGCGTATCTACATAATAGTGTCTGAGGCTAAGGTAATCATATGATGCCATGCTACATCAAATACAGGTGAAGTATACTCAGAAAGATAGATATGATAAAAGCAATATGCAGTATTAGAACAGACCAGGATCTATCATGCACTATAGCAAATAACAAACTAAAAATCTCAGCACAGGCAGAAAAACGTAGAAGGTACACAGATAAATACAAAGGAAAAGTACAAAATAATTTATTGATGACCCAAACAAGTTTTATAGAGAATTAGGAAATAAGGTAAAAGGAATTGAAAGACAACCAAAAAAAAAAAGAAGAAATAGATACATTTTGGAGAAGTATCTATGAAGATCCTGTGGAACAAAACAAAGATGCTAAATAGATAGAAGAAATAAAAGAAAGAATAAGACGTTTAAAGGTGCAGGATATGAAATGGGATGAAGTAACAACCAGAGAGATTGAAACAAAGTTAAGAAAAGCCTCTAATTGGAAAACACCAGGCCCAGATGCAGTACCTAACTTTTGGTTAAAAGTATTAACATCTATGCACAAAGATTTAGCTATGAGTAAGAATTATTTATAAGCACACCCCGACCAGACACCAACCTGGCTAACAACAGGAAAAACAATGCTCCAACTTGAGTGAACCTGCAAGCTGCCCTAAAAATTATAGACAAATAACTTGCCTTCCGAGGATGTATAAACATTACATGGGAATTGATGCTGACAGAGTTTATAGTCATTTAGAAGAAAACTCAATTATGGCAACAGAACAAAAGGGCAGTAAAAGAAAGTCATATTGAACAAAGGATCATTTGTTGTTAAATAAAGTCATAGTGGAGAACTGTAAAAAGGGGACAGATCTAAGTATGGCATGGATTGACTACAAAAAAGCATTTGATATTATTCCACATTCATGGATAAAAGAGTGCTTAAAAATGTATACAATATACCCTACACTGATCAATTACATTACAGTGACCATGAAACAGTGGCAGACCACTTTGCAATTAAGCCATGATAAAGGGCAACTTATTGTTTCAGGGATACAGAATCAAAGGGGGATATTCCATGTTAACTCTGTGACTGCTGCTATTCTGCCTTGCCCTTAATCCATTAAGCTATGTACTTAACAGCTTAGGCCACGGCTATAATTTGGCTCCTAGAAAACAACAAAGAGCAAAGACTTCTCATCTTCTCTTTGTTGATGATTTGAAACTGTACAGCTCATCAGATGAGGAACTGAAAGCACAACTGCAAGTTGTCAAAAAACTTTTTCAAATGATGTAAGAATGTAATTTGGTCTTGATAAATGTACAAAAGCAACATTTAAAGCAGGAAAATTGCAGCACCAAGAAAACATCAGTTTGGGACAAGAATATGATATAAAAGAACTTGAGCAAGAGGGAGTGTATAAATATTTGGGAACTGATGAAGGATCAACAATAAAACATGAACAAATGTGAATAAAACTTATTAAGGGGTAATTCAGAAGACTTACATTAATCCCGAGAACAGTTTTTAATCTAGGAAGAAAATCCAAGCTGTAAACCAATTTGATCTTCCTATCGTAACTTACAGTTTTGGAGTGATTGACTGGCCACATAACATGCTGGATAGATTAGATAGAAAAAACAAGAAGGATGCTTCATGTTCCCCAAATGATTTATAAAAATCAGTGCAAACCAAGATTATATAGTCCCCATTCTGAAGGAGGGATGGGCCTCCTTGACACTGATTACATGTATAGACCCAAATGTAGTTAAAGTTTTGAAACATGAGGAGACTAAACCTAAGATGACTTCCCTGCTTAGACTAGCAGAAGCATATTGGCGTCAAGCAGGAATGGAAATCAAACCACAAGTAGATAAAAATCAGGCAACAAATGAATGTGCCTAAAAATAAAAGAAAGAATATAACATGAAGGACCAGATGAGAAGGCAAGAAATCTGGAAAAAACATAAACATAGCTGCAAGTATAGAGAGCTTCTGGAAGAACCTCATGTTGATCAGGAACAAATGCAGGAATGGTTAAGGAGAGGTGAATTTAAACCAAGAGATGAAAGATTAATATTGGCGGCCAAAAATAGTTGGCTACGTACATGTTGGTTTACAAAATCCATTGAACATGTGGAAGAAACAGACAAATGTAGGTTTTGTAAAACAGGATTGGAAACATTTGCAGACCTCGTTGCTGGTTGCGAAATAGTAATGGCAGAAGGACTGTATACTGAAAGGCATAATAATGTGGCGAGACTGTTGCACTGGGGATTGTGCAGACATTATGGTATTGAAGTGGTTGAAAAACACTGGAAATATGAGTCACAAAGCATCATAGAATATGAGAAGTCTACATCACATGGGATCACCCATTACCAACAGTTCAAAAGATAGATGCTAGAAAACCAGATATAATGGTCCAGAAAAAGAAGACAAAAGTAGCATCGATCATTGAAATTGCTACATCCAGTGACTACATTGTCCTGTGTACAGAGAGACACAAAGTCATACAATATCAGGATCTGCAGGCAGAAACGAGAACAATGTGGAAGAAAGATACACAAACAGCTCCAATAGTAGTAGGAGCAACGGGTCTTATAAAAAAAAAAGAGTCTACAATCCTATTTAAATACGCTGCCAATACATGTAACTCCATATGAATTACAGGAGTAGTCATTACTGTGCACATTGCAGGTGCTGCGAAGAGCACTTTTGACTGATATCAGAGAGTGAAACAATACTAATTTCATGAACTTTAATCGTACTTTGACTTAGGAATGGGGTCCATACCCGTCATGGTATTAGAAACCCAAAAGACTTGGAGAAATTTAAAAAAATGAGAAAATAATGCCTACCTGAAGCACCCAACACAAATATTACCATAAAATATATATAATTGTGCCATAAAGTGTTTATTTATTTATTTATTTTACATTTGTTGACCGGGCTAGTCTAACTGGATGCATGTCCATTTTCAGTAGTGGCCCGGGGAGATAAGCTCCAAGGCAGAAACAAAAAAACAACAAATAACAAATAACAACAGTCATATATACAATGCATATTACAGGTTAACAGAGAATTTTCAGTGAGGGCAAAAATCATAACAGCAAAACAATAAATCCTACTGTTGGTAACTATAAAGGCTGCCCTCCACCAATGTGTATATAAAAGAACGAACTGACCAATGTTGTAAATCCAAGGTCTTTATTTAAACACACACAGTCTCAAATCCAAACGAAATTCAAACAGATTGAGCACGCTTTTGTCTCCTATCGTGAGACTTTATCACATTGGTGGAGGACAGCCTTTATAGTTACCAACAGTAGGATTTATTGTTTTGCTGCAAATTTGTCGATACTGGGTGTCTGGACCTAGTTTTTGTGTTTGTTTAAAAATCATAACAGTGCAAAATGCAGGTACAATACATCATGCAGGTACAGTACATAATAAAAAAAGGAAGGCAGGTTATTGTATAGTAATATTAATAAAGAGTTCCCTCAATAATAAGTATCCACAGAGGTTGGAAATAATGTAATTTAGAGAGAGATCAGATTTATAGTTAATAAGGAAGGTATAACAGTTATTGAGAAGTATGGGGTAGGCAGCGCCAAGTTTGAAGAGGTAGATGACTAGTCAGGTTTAGTACAGGAGCATAACCAGTGTGATCTGAGGAAAAGTTTCAGTCTGTTTTTGAAGAGTGATAAAAAGGCAAGTGAGGAAAGGTCATTGGGGAGAAGATTCCAACAGAATTAGAGAAGAGAGAATCCCCAGCCCTGCTGTTAGGTTTAGAGGTATATACAAGAACGTAAGGACTTCAGATTTGTGTACGGGGTGATGAGGGTAGATAGAATAGGAGTGTTGGAAGGTTTATAAAGAGTCTTATGGGCAATAGTTAGTTGGTGGAATTTAATCAGGTTTTGCAGTTCTAACCATCCTAGCTGCTTTATATTAATGTAATGGTGGGTTTTAAATGGGTTGCCTGTAGCAAATCTGGCAATGTTATTGTAGGACATTTCCAATTTGCTGAGGTTATTCTTAGATAGATTAGTAAAAATGGGTAAGGCATAGAAGAGTGTAGAGATTAGATGAGTGTGGGCTTTAGTTGATTTGGCTGTAGGTGAAAGGAAGGGTTTAATCCTATAGAGAGAGCCAAGTTTTTTGTTGACAGTTTTTATAGTATTGTTGATATGGATGTCAAAGTTCAGATTGTTGTCAATGGTGATATTAAGTAGGTTGGTGGTTGGATCGGGTGATATAATGGTACCATTGGTGGATGTAACAGAGAAATCCAAAGGAGAGGACTTGTGAGTAGGACTGAAGAGGAGGAGTTTAGTTTTTTTGGGGTTCAAGAGAAGGCAATGCTGTTTGAACCATTGTTCAACTGTGTTAAATACCTTCTGGGTGAGAGAGTGAAGTTCAGGGGTGGATGTGGCTGAGCATATCAGTGTGGAGTCATCAGCATATTGTATGCATGTGGCTTGGGGAATGGCTAGATGAAGGTCATTAATAAATATGGAGAAGAGGAGAGGTCCTAGGATGGACCCTTGAGGGACACCAAGGGTAATGGGCAGGAGGGTAGATAGAGTCTTGTGCCACAATACAGCCTGTTGTCTTTTATCTAGGTAGGACTGGAACCATTTTATGGAAAGTGCATCTAATGACAGGGATTTGAGTATGTTTATGAGAATCCGGTGATTTACCATGTCAAATGCTTTAGACAGGTCAATAAATAGTGCAGAGGAAAGATTATTAAGCTTGCGTTTTTTGTTAATGTAATCAGTAAAGGAAAGGAGGGCAGTGGTAGCGCTGTGTGAAGGTCTGAAACCATGCTGACAGCTGGAAAGTAAGTTATTTTGGATTAAGTGGTCGAGTAATTGCCTATGGATGCATTTCTCCATGATCTTAGCCAAAGGAGAAAGAAGGGCAATGGGGTGGTAGTTTGACAGTTCAGTGGAGTGTCCACCTTTATGGAGGGGGATAATATGGGAGACTTTCCATAAGGTAGGGATGGGACCTTCGCTAATAATTCTATTAATTAATTAATTGCTACTCTGTCTTTTTGATTCCTGTAATGTGTTTTATGACTAGAAAACTCTGTGTGATCTGTTACACACATGGTCTTACTTGGTTTTAGCATACTTAGCATTATCACACAGGGTGAAAAATAAGCCAAGACAGACTCCTGTGTGATAATGCTAAGTATGCTATAGCATTCAAAGCTTTAAAATACTTCACACACATATACTTTTTCCTTTTAACTTATAGTACATCTGGACAGGTAAAGCTCCATGTTCTACAAAAATATAATTAAGTCTCTTTAATTATAACTAACTAGTTATATGTTCTTAGGTGATAGATTCATAGAAATACACTAGGCTAATGTCTACCAGGGCCTTTACAAGCCTAGTTGGGCAATCAAAGTCAGCTGTGTGAAAGTTACATTTATAGATTCATAGGTGTATACCAGGTTAATGACCAAAGGAGCTGTTTTACATCTAGCCATGCATCCCAGGTGAGAATCCACCCCTAGACCTTTGGTTGGTGAGGTAAACAACTTAACCATCATGCTATCCCTCTCATAAAAATTTATTTCTCAAGCTTCAGCTCTAAGTGAACATCTTGGCATATATTTTTAAAACACATACGTTCATAACAAGTTGATTATGATCAGATACCTGATCATAATACTCTACAATATGCACCTTTATCATACCAAAAAGCTTACCTTTTGGCTTAATTTCAGATGCAATAGTTTTATTCTGTGTATAACAATACCATTATAGAGAAACTGTTAACTTCATCCTAACTATAACTGCAGCCTTCCCTTTGGAGCTAATCCTAACCCTAACTATAATAATAGTAACAGCCCTAACCATAAGCCTAGCAATAGCTTTTAGACTATAGAATATTTTGCACTGGATATGTTTATTCCATGAATATGGTTGATGATATTGTCTAAAAGGGTGAAGATCTGAATATAGCCCCATAAACGTGTTCAGTAAATGATACGGGCTTCTGACAGACCAGGTGGGAGTGGATGAGTTTGAGTGGCTAATGCCAGCTGTTTCATCATCATGGAAAAAGAGACAGCTAGGCTTGTAAAATTAGTAATAGAGATAGATTAATGCATTACCTACCTTTAGTGGTCACACTGGATCACATTGCAGTAAACAGGGACATTTCTGTTGAGCTGGTGAACAGGAGGTCAATGAGTGGGAGCATGCATACCTCCTCCCCTGACCAGCCAGCCATGACAAGTCTATAGCCTAGGAGTAGGCTGCTGAGTGGGACAAGCAAGTTGACCTGCTCTCTATCACATGGCTGTTGCCATTTGTGGAATATATAAGCCTGAGCAGGGACAAATGGGCCATAGCAATCTTTCTCTTAGGTTCATAGGTAAGTACCAGGCAATTGATTGGCAGACCATTACAAGCCTAACCAGGTAAACCCTATTTAAAACTTCCCTCTAGCTTCAAGGAGGGCAAGGCAAGATAGGCCAGGAGAAAATTTGAGGCTGCTCATCCAATTATCTAGGTTTACCTTGAGGGTGGCACGGGTGCTACTCTGCTGGTCATGTAGTGGATGTTTGTTCTAGATGTGAGGGGATACTTTGGGATATGAATGTTTCATGCCAACATGTCTTATTTATCTGCTCATGATGTAAGTTCCTTTAACTGAGTATTTGATGTATTATTAGTTCTGCAAAGGAAAAGCAAGTCAAACAGGGATCTTTTCATGAAAGAGTCTGTAAGAAATTGAGCACAGAGAAAGGGCTGCCATTCTCTCCAGATAACTAAGATTTTTGAGGCCACTGATCTTTTCAGTTATGAATCTTCGAGATCTCTCAGGTTGTTTGGTATGTGTAGATAAATAGATGCCAAAAGGTGCATGGTCTTCAATAATGGGTTTGATAAGATATGAGTAAAGGGGAATTAAGACTTTTCTGGATCTAGTGGAGATGCCTATGGAAATTAGATGGAACAGATAAAAGGATTTCTGAATGACTGTCGAGACATAATAGTCACATGATAAGGGAATTATCAACAAGAGTGCCTACATCCCTTACAACAGTGTCTGACTGGAGGGGTATATCTCCTACATAGAAAGTGAAAATGTTTTGTTTACCAAAATGAACTATGCTACATTTTTTTACATTTAGTTTAAGACCACTGTCTTTGCACCAATTGTTAACATGGTCTAAGCTGTGTTGGAGCCCTTGTAGGTCAGCTGAAGATTGAATAACAACAGAATTTACAGTTATCTGCAGACTTAGTTAACCATAGTCCAGAAGTGCTGGCCTGAACATCTGAGAAATATACACCAAACAGGAGAGGGCTCCCAAATGAGCGCTGTGGTACACCACTGGTAGCTATTTTGCTTTCAGAAGTGGCATATGCTACTCTAACCACATGGGTTAGCTCAGGGATGTCCAGCTCTCAACCCAGGGGAATGAAAGGGCTTACTGGATTCATGTAAGAGAGTCATAGGAAATGGCCCCTTTGAGATATTGTGGGGGATAGAAAAAAAATGGACAGTAGAGTATTTGGAATGATAGATTAACTATATATGAAAAGCACAGGACTACAGTAGTAATGACAGTAAGGAACATTATAACAAAAATGAAGATGATGAAGTTAAGGAACATTATAACAAAAATGAAGATGATGAAGTGGAATGTGACATTATTAACTAAGAGTTTTTTTAAGAAATGGCAGGCAAGAACATAGGTGAAAACACTGATTTGGTTAATAGGCATGTTTTACTACAAGCAGTCAAAACTTCCTACAGATGTTTTGGTCTTGTTACATTATATATTTTTATTTTACATTTTAGGGGGTCTATATTTTGTCGTATTTATTTTCATAATTAATAAGTTGAAGTTGCAGTGTTGTTTTCTACAAATTATAACAGATGCATACATACACACACACACACGCACACACACACACACACACACACACACACACACACGCACACACGCACGCACACACACAGTAGCATAGTGATTGTTGTGCCACACACACACACACGCACACACGCACGCACACACACAGTAGCATAGTGATTGTTGTGCCACACACACACACACGCACGCACACACACAGTAGCATAGTGATTGTTGTGCCAGAAGCTGAGACAGGGATGCACACTGCTGTTGAACTGCGGATGCATATTGTTGAGCATCAAAGAGGATACACTACAGCAGCTGAAACAGACAGGCAAACTCTTCCTATGTTTAAGTAATTGGGGTCAGCTGCTTTTAGAGCTAAATTACAACCACTACCGCTGTTAAAGCAAGGTTCATAATTGCTAAATCTAAATATGAGACTCCAGAGAGAGATAAACATAGTTAGATAATGATGTTTCTGAAAACAGGTTTTGAAACATATCCCCGAAGCTAAGATGTATACCTCTCAACCTCTTATCTCAAGAATCTGTCAAACTCCAAAAATAATGGGTAGGAAAAGCCCAGAAATAGGAATAGATTTGAAATACTACTTTTAGAAATTGCTAGAATAATGTGTTTGCATTAACACACAACTTCTGACCGATGCAAAATCAAAAACATAAAGGTCTGTCATTATTAAACAAATGCAATCCTTAGTGACTTGCCAAAATGTTTTGTAACAGACCACAAATGCAAGGTAAAACCAGGAACATTCCACAAAATCAGATATTTGAGCAGCATGCTTGGGCAGGATAAAAGGGGGAGGGGTGTCCACACAGTAGTGGAGGAGAGATTTGTGGGAAACTGTTGAAGCTATTTTGTTTTGGGACTGATATTTCTATAAGTAGCATGGCATTTTGATCTGTTGTACAGACGAGCACAGGTAGAGCTCTGTGGAAGGACTTTTCAGGTGTGCTCCTGTTTATTTTCTGACTCTGTAAGGACTGTGGACAGCCTTTGCTGGAAGGATAATTTTTATTTTTTGTTACTCTCTACACATGACAGAAAAATGACTTTTTTGCTTTTCTCTGTTAATGCGCCTACTCAGAACTAAAATTTGACTGCATACATTTCCCTGAATTCCTTGGAAAGAAAGTATTTTCCACACCAAACTGACTTTTCCATTACTCACCTACCTTTTGTTCTCTACAGAGCATCTACAGAGGCTGACACCCAATATTCTTGGACCCATTTCCAGATATACAGCTGGTTACCTGGATGACCAAATACCATTTCTAATGACTGGGAAGGACAACTCCCTAAAATCTCAAACCATGTTAAATTCCTGTGTTAAGATGAAGTGCAAGTTAAATGTAACAAAAATTTGTCATATGGTAAATGATATGAGGGATAGTAAAACTGCAGTCTAAAAAAGTTGAAGCAGAAAAGACAACAACATTTACTGTATATACTGTTGATAATCAATATTTTGTTATTGTATTAAAGCCAACAACTTGTAATGTTATTTACTATTGCTGCAACTTTGTATCTCTTTTTATCATGCAGATGATGTGGAGCTTTTCTCCTCGGGCATCCGCTGAAAAAGGACCTGTGTCCAGTCGGAATTTCCCGGTAAACAAATGTAAATAAAAATAAATAAATAAATTAATAAACTTGCCACATAACTCAGCAACTCAGAAAATGTTTTAGGCTGTTTAGACCTTCATTCCCGTTATTGTACATCTATTTCTAATTTTGCTGTCATTGCTTGCCCCTACAATTGGTAGGGCTCCCTTGAAGGTAAAGTGAACAGCTTAAACATTACAATCTTTTGGATAACTTGGGTTTAGAACCAATCCTTAGAACACCAGACTTTTTTATCAATTCTTAATGCATATGGATGCTTCTGATGTAGACAAAAGTGTAGTCTTGTATCAGGTTATAGATATTGGTGGACATCTCATCTATTACATAATTTGAGAAAAAAATGTTGAGAGACATTATTGAGCTACAGAAATTGTTTTTTTTTTTTTTGCTAGAAAGTGGGCCATACCACCCTCAGATATTAGGAAGTAAGGAGTTTGTATTAATCAATGAACATGTCAGTACAAGAAAGGACGGCAAGTCAAAGTTGAAGAGATAGACTTTGACCCTCCAGCCTTACAAGTCAAATATACAACATCATTTAGACCACAGTTACTTAAACACATAGTGGCTACTATGGGCTTAAACCCAATTTACAAATGCTAAACCCACTAATTCTACACTGGTGGAGGGCAGCATGAGCCATAGTTACTTCTGAGAATGGAAAATGCGATGCTCAATGTGAGGGTTGCTTATGTTAGATTTATGTATGAAAAGAGTGTGTTATGATAGAGAAATGCACAGCAGACAAGCAAATCAAAAAGAGGTAAGTCTCTATAGCAGCCATTCAGGGGCTGCCATATCTTGAGCGATATAATGGCCACTTCCTGTGAAAGCGATTCCTGATCTCAGGTTATGTAAAGTCGCTGGGAAATTTTATGGAAAGGAAGAAAAGATGAAGGCAGAGCTGATGCTTGTGTGTTGTGAAGTAGGAAAATATGTCCAGTGTGTGTTAGTTCTTGAAAAACGTTCTCATTATGTTGGAGTACTGAGTACTCAAACACTGAAAAGCTGTTGCAATTTATTGCAGTGTCGAATCACAAAGAAATACAGAGAGAGAGAGAGAGAGAGAGATTGAGAGAGAGGGAGAGAGAGAGACAGAGAGAGAAAGTGAGAGAGAGGGAGAGACAGAGAGAGAGAGAGAGACAGAGATAGAGAGAGACAGAGAGAGAGAAAGTGAGAGATCGTGAGAGACAGAGAGAGACAGAGAGAGAGAGACAGAGAGAGAGAAAGTGAGAGATCATGAGAGACAGAGAGAGAGAGAGAGAGAGAGAGAGAGACAGAGAGAGAGAGAGAGAGAGAGAGACAGACAGAGGGAGACAGAGAGAGAGAGAGAGAGACAGAGAGAGAGAGAGAGAGAGAGAAAGTGAGAGAGAGAGAGAGACAGAGAGAGAGAGAGAGAGAGAGAGAGGGAGAGAGGGAGACAGAGAGAGAGAGAGACAGAGAGAGAGAGAGAGAGAGAGAGAGAGAGAGAGAGAGAGAGACAGACAGAGGGAGAGAGAGAGAGAGAGAGAGAGAGAGAGAGAGAGAGAGAGAGAGAGACAGAGAGAGAGAGAGAGAGAGAGAGAGACAGAGAGAGAGATAGACAGACAGAGAGAGACAGAGAGAGAAAGTGAGGGAGAGAGAGAGAGAGAGAGAGATACAGAGAGAGAGAGAGAGACAGAGAGACAGAGAGAGAGAGAGAGAGTGAGAGAGAGAGAAAGTGAGAGAGAGAGAGACAGAGAGAGAGAGAGAGAGAGAGAGAGAGAGAGAGGAAGTGAGAGAGAGAGAGAGAAAGTGAGAGAGAGAGAGAGACAGAGAGAGAGAGAGACAGAGTGAGAGAGAGAGAGAGAGAGAGAGGAGACAGAGAGAGAGAGAGACAGAGAGAGAGAGAGAGACAGAGGGAGAGAGAGAGAGAGAGAGAGAGAGAGAGAGAGAGAGAGACAGAGAGAGAGAGAGAGAGAGAGAGAGGGAGGGAGGAGAGAGAGAGAAAGTGAGAGAGAGAGAGAGACAGAGAGAGAGAGAGACAGAGAGAGAGAGAGAGACAGAGAGAGAAAGTGAGAGAGAGAGAGAGAGAGAAAGAGAGAGAGAGAGAGAGAGAGAGAGAGAGAGAGAGAGAGAGAGAGAGGGACAGAGAGAGAGAGAGAGAGAGACAGAGAGACAGAGAGAGAGAGAGAGAGAGAGAGAGAGAGTGAGAGAGTGAGAGAGATACAGAGAGAGAGAGACAGACAGAGAGTGAGAGACAGAGAGAGAGACAGAGGGAGAGAGAGAGAGAGAGAGAGAGAGAGAGACAGTGACAGAGAGAGAGTGTGAGAGAGTAAGAGAGAGACAGAGAGAAAGAGAGCGAGACAGAGAGAGAGAGAGAGAGAGAAAGAGTGAGAGAGACAGATATATATATATATATATATATATATATATATATATATATATACATAAAAGAGAATGCTATCAGCACTAAATATCTCTATGGACTACACTTTGAACAAGGTCAGCATGCTTCTTCCACGCAGCTTTACTGAATGTAACCTGGGCCCTCAACACTCTCCAGTTTCTAACCAGCCTCATTCTAACCCCCAGAGTATCAGCCTTCTAACAATAGCATTGACTAACACTGGAAGTTATGTTCAAGAAATACGAGCAAATTAGGAAATTGCTCTATTTCAATAACCCAGACACAGTTTTAATCATTAAATAAAAAAAAAAAAAAAACTCAAAAGCTTTGGGCAGATATTAATAAACTTCTCCACCCAGGACAATCCACCACTCCTACTCCCTCGGCTACTAACCAAAAATCTTCAGAAGAAGTTGCCAATACCTTTAATAGCTTCTTTGCAGAAACCATCCAATCCCTAGCTAGCCAACTATCTCCTGGCTGCCCAAATTCAATTGCAACTATGCCCAGTTGTTCCCAACTCTGCTTTCACTTTCATCCAGTTTCCACATCAGTTATTACAACCCTAATTAAGAAAGTAAAACCAACCACCCAATCTGCGGACCTTCTCTCTGCAGAATATCTACAAAAAGTTGTGGATGCCATAGCGTACCCCATTTCCATCCCGATTAATAAAACTATATCAGAAGCTGCCATCCCCTCTATCTGGAAGATATCCCATGTGACTCCAGTCCATAAAGAGAGCAGTTCCACTGAACTGTCAAACTATAGACCTATAGCTATTTTGTCACCCCTGGCTAAAATTATGGAGGAATGCATCCATAAACAACTTCTGAGCTACCTTATCCAGAAAAACCTCCTGGCTAACTCTCAGCATCTCAGCATGGGTTCAGACCTTTCCTCGGTACCTCCTCGGCCATCCTATCCTTCTTAAACATCATAAACCAAAACTAAAACAATAATATACTTTCCTCAGCCCTCTTTCTTGACCTTTCCAAGGCCTTTGACATGGTAAACCACCATCTACTCAGTCACACTGAAAACCATTTTTCTTGACAACCAGGCTATCCAGCGGTTCCAATCATATCTGAGCGGTAGACAACAGGCTGTTCTATGACAGGATTATTTATCTACCCTTCTACCTATCACCCTTGGAGTCCCCATGGCTCCATATTAGGTCCACTTCTCTTTTTCATCTTTATTAATGACTTGTACACAGTCATCCCAAATGCAACTTGCATTCAATATGCGGATGATTCCACTTTAATTTGCTCAGCCACCTCCTCAACAGATCTGCAGTCTCTAACCCAAAATGCTTTTAACACAGTAGAAAATTGGCTCCTTAATCATCAACTCATACTATATCCTAACAAAATGAAGCTACTACTGCTCTCCTCCATTCGTAGGTCCTCCTCACCAACCTTTACTATAAAATCAAACAACGGCCATCATCATATCCCTGATCCCTCTACTAAACTCTTAAGGGGTAATAGTAGACAATAACCTTAAGTTTGATATGCATATTAATAAAACTATTAAAACTGTTAACAAAAAGCTAGGCTCCCTATACAAGATTAAACCCTTCCTAACCCCACTAGCCAGGACTGTTATTACCTGGACACATCTACTCTCCACCCTCCTTTACGCCTCTCCTTTATTCACAAATTTGAGTAAAACTGACCTCAACAAACTCTCAAGCTGCTATAATCACATTGCTAGATTTGGCACGGGAGCAGCCTACAGAACACACCACTGTCTTAACCTAAATCCTCTAAGGTGGCTTGAATTACCAGGCCTACTTCAAAACAATCAACTAATAGTTGCATATAAGATTCTCTTATCAACCCGAAAACACATCTGTGCCTAAAAACTTTATCACAACCTATAGCAACCTCAAGACACTTCACTCATCTAACAGGCTGCTAGTACAAACATTCAAAACTAACGACCTAGCTAGGGATTCTCTGTTTGCTAGCGCTGTTGGCAAAACCTGGAACTCACTTCCTGCTGATTTTACTTCGGCACCCTCTATAACTATATTCAAAACTAGTCTTTAAACAAAACTTTAAAACGCATTGCCTATGTCCTTGTTCTATACCTGACTAACTCCTACCCTATAACCATATGCTAAAGAGGACTTGTTCAAAACTCAAACTTGTATCTATTGCTAGTCTATTACCTACTTGTTTCCTGAAATGTGAGATTGTATCTCTTTTTGCTTCTGTGTCTTTTATGCTTTTAATGTTTGGTATTATTTGTAAGAATTTGAAAACTCTGCTTAACCTGAACAATTGTCATAATTTGCTGTTTGTATGTTTGGAGCTTTTTTCCCAGGGCTTCTGCTGAAAATGGACATGTATCCAGTTGGACTATCCCAGTCAACAAATGTAAAATAAAATAAATAAATAAAATAAATCATTGGTTAAGGCTTTCATACTCAATGTGTGTCATCACTTCCCTGCACTAAATGTCTTACTTTAGCCTTAGGCTGGATATGAATGTCAGAGGAAGTAAACTAATCCTACTTAAGAGCAAAACAGTTGAGACCTTGTCAGTTTGTTTTTACAGGAACTACATTCATAACATTTTCAGTCTTAGGTCTCAGTGGTACCTCCTGCTTGAGCAAGGAAACACTTTTTTTTATTGCTTTCACACAGTCTTTTTAAGTGGTTCATTTCACATTTGTAAATGCACGGAGAGGATTTCCTGACAGCTGTTCAGTATATGAGTCCTGTTGGCTCAGTCCCTTCACTTCTGTCTGACAATCTGCTCAAAGGTAATGATTTAAGCTTCTGAATCATCCACTCTGCCCAGTAGCTTTAATGGAGACTTGGCTCTTGGCATCACAATAGATTTCATGACATTTCAGTGGCGGTGATCAGTTGGAGAAGATGTTCCACAGTATTTGTCTCCTCTACAAACAGAAGCAGGGAAACCCTCTCCAAAACACAACATGCAACAACTCAAAAAAGCAGGTATACACACCCAGAAATACAACAAAACTTCTGAAGCAAGTGTATTCTCTCGTAAATAAGTACACAGTTTAGAAGAAGGTATACTCTCAAAGCAATAGGATCAAAACTTCAGAATGCAGCAAATGAAGAGATATTTTTTCAATAACAAGGTCACAGTGTGCTTCTTTGCAATGTGTAACATTGCTACATCTTGTCCGCACCTCTCAAACAGAGAGTACTATTTCATGTGGAAAAGTAAGATTATTTGGCAACGACAGATTAAGCCAAGACTGCAGGCAAGAAAACTAATCCTGAAAGTTACTTTCTGCATCCACCAATATAGAAAAAGTAACGCAGCTTCAATAAGAGTCCATTATATAAAAAGTTATTCAGACAATGAATTTAGGGGCTGCATCTTCTGGTAACAAAACTTAACATCTGTAGTCTTTAAAAGAAAAATCATAGTACCTTTAAAAAACACAGGTGCTGAACACTCCTCAAAATAAAGTCCCTAGTCCTCATCTTTTCCAGGTACACAGGTTTCAAGTATTTTTCTTTCTGGAAAACTGTAGTGTGCTAAAAGATCTCGTCTCCTGAGCTGATGCTCTGGACTTCCAGACCCCTTCTCCAAAGGCGATAGGCCTTTAACCTGGACTAGAACAGCCTCTTTATTTATTCATCTTTTGCTGGCGAGTGAGCTAAATGGTCAGCCATGTTTAATTCTCTCTTAAAGGGATACAGTTTACATATAAATTCTGCACATACTTCACAAAGTCTGCACATTATTTTTATAATATTTCTATGTTTCTTTCCAGTTTATAAGTAACCCTTACACATTTTTGGTGAAAACCCCTTGCTATGTCACCATAGATCGACAGATATAAAGAGAAGGGAGAAAACATTTCTCTATTTACAGCTGTTCTTTGCTTTGTCTTTGACTTTAACAGTATTATGCTAATAAGCACTACAATACTATGGGAATAATTGAGAATTTCCTTAAGCATTTTAGTTACATAGTCTCTTTATCCCACACTTTGGCCAGCATAAATGCTGGATAATTAAATATTTAAACCTATGACAAATTATTTTTCTTACCCTTGTAGATCACTGCAGACCTTTTGCTAATATGGGATTCCTTCAAGTGACTCTGAAATTACTGTGGATACCGGTGTCGTAAGTTTTGCTGCAGCGTGGAACCACTTGTTGAGTTCCTTGTTGCCACTAGTTCTACAAAAGCATGGACAAGGAAGATGCTGGGGAATGTTATCATGGTTACAAATATTACAGGTTCTCCTGAGTTCATGAATGCTCCTCCCATATGTTGTTATTCCATTTATAATTGTCCCTGCACCATGTTTCTGTGGCTTTTGTATGGCTGGGGCATCTGCAGTTCATGAAAGCTTCCTGTGCATACAATTTTTCCTAAATATGAGTCTTAGTAATTATTACATGTTGTTTTCTATGCTTATTTTATTTGCTCTTCTTCCTAGCTGTCTTCTCCTCATTTACTTTCAGCCTTCTTGTTATCAGTTTTACTACACTGTTTCTCTTTTTCGTCATCAGATGCTCTGATATCTCTAATGGACTGGAGAAGGATACCATTTTTCTATGTGCGCCTCATTCTAACTGCACCACAAGTCTCCACTAAAGATGCTGGACCAGTTGTCCTTCCACTTATTGAAGCTCATGTTCCAATATGGAAGTGTTGCCCAGAGTTGAGGTGTTGCTGTATGGATCACTCTTTGATCCTGGTTTGCCCAAAATGCACAGCCTTACATTATTACTACAGTGTTACTGTTTGTGGTAGACCAGTGTACAAAGCAAGTCATTTTTATTTCACTTTTCTGCACTATCGTGTCTCTCTGTGGAGTTTGTATGTTTAAGGAAGATGAGTGCAGGCTATATGGGTGCTTTCACCCGGCATAAATGACTGGTTAAGCATTTTTGGCATTTTTGAGTTATGTTTTAAATAATCAGTAAAAATGGATGAAATTTAGTAACTAGAAATGCAATTCAAATGAACACAGAAGTATGCAGAGCACATGGACTTCACCCTTGATGTAAACATTCCACCCCTCCTGGGAAGCTACAGTTATGTGTTACTTGTGTATAAAGTGCATCCACAGTTCCTTGAATTCTTCCTGCATTACCAAACTTTGTTTTTTAGACTTCTCATTTCTTTTCTATGAAAATTTGTGTACAAATGTATGCCATTTGCAGCAGCCTCTGTGATTTTGAGAATATGTTCATGTTTACTCCAGACACTTAATGTGGAATGCCCGTTATGTGACTGTCTCTCCAACCTCAACTCTGCATTTCTAGCTTGGGCATTCCGCACTAGGAAATGACTCCATTTTAATGTGCAATTAAGTGTAGAACTTCCAAAAGTCCTCTTTAGTCTTCTCTGTAGATGCCTCCACAGAAGAACTGATCTCTACAGAAACATTTAGATTCATAAAGAGGTACATCTGAAAGAGACACACCTCTGCTTTGCCATAATCGTACTCCATTGATTGCCCATTACTGTCCATATGGCGCTCGCTCTAGTTAACACGTAAGGTAGTAGCAGTGGTTTTCAAAGGCCCTTGCATCAGAAATTGAAACCCAAGCTACAAACCAGTTTGCTCTTTCTGCCATAATTGGTGTGACTGACTGGGCCCAAAATGTGCTGGATAGATTAGACAGGAAAACAAGTAGGATGCTTCATGCTCATCAAATGATTTATAAAAATTAGTGTATACCAAGATTATATATTCCCCATTCTGAAGTAGGGATGGGCCTCCTTGAAATTGATTACATGTATACATCTGCAATTGTTGGACCCCACATATATCTGCTGACCTCACAAGACCCAAATGTAGTGAAAGTTTTGAAACATGAGGAGACTAAATCTAAGATGACATCCCTGCTTAGGCTAGCAGAAGCATATCGGCATCAAGCAGGAATGGAAATCAAACCACAAGTAGTTAAAAATCAAGCAGCAACTGAATGTGCCAAAAAACAAAAGAAAGAATATAAGGTGAAGGACCAGATGAGAAGGCAGGAGATGTGGAAAATGCAGAAATATAGTTGCAAGTATAGAAAACTTCTGGAAGAATCTTATGCTGATTAGGAAAAAATGCAGGAATGGTTAAGGAGAGGTGAATTCAAACCAAGAGATGAAAGGTTAACATTAGTGGCACAAGATAGTGAGCTACATACATGTTGGTTTACTAAGTCCATTGAACATGTGGAAAAAACAGACAAATATAGGATGTTCTGTAGCCCTATCTCGCCTTCATTCTTACACTTGGGTTCGGAGTGAACCTTGGCTCCGACCTGGCAATTCTCTAGCGGAAAGTCTTCTGGTTGGCCCGGTTAAGTAAGAGGACCTAGTCCTCAGTCTGTCGCTCGTGTTCTTTTCCTCCCCAGGGCTAGGCCCTCCTTGCTACGAGCCATCATGCACCGCTGACATATCCCAGATCTCGTTTGCCACTCAACGAGTTCAAAAGTGCTTCTTCTTGGCCGTGGCTAAGTGGAATATTTTTTTCTTATTATTACTCAATTTGTAGTGTTTGAAAAAGTTGTATTCAGCTTATTTAGTATTCGTTTATAGTCTGGTGTCTGTTAAAGACCTTGTGTGGCATTGTTTGCTGTGTTTCTGCTGTTTTTTATTGGCCTTTCTTCCGCAGGCCTATTTTTTGTGTATCCCTGCTCTCGCTGTTGGTTTTGTTTGCTATTTAGGCTTTGCCTAATTGTTTTCTCTTTTCAAAGCTTTTTTCACCAAGGGCTAGGCCCGGTTAAGTAAGAGGACCTAGTCCTCGTTCTGACGCTCATGTTCTTTTCCTTCCCAGGGCTAGGCCCGTTTAAGTTAGAGGACCTAGTCCTCGGTCTGTCACTCATGTTCTTTTCCTTCCCAGGGCTAGGCCCATTTAAGTTAGAGGACCTAGTCCTCAGTCTGTCGCTCGTGTTCTTTTCCTTCCCAGGGCTAGGACCATTTAAGTTAGAGGACCTAGTCCTCGGTCTGTCACTCGTGTTCTTTTCCTTCCCAGGACTAGGCCCATTTAAGTTAGATGACCTAGTCCTCGGTCTGTCGCTCGTGTTCTTTTCCTTCCCAGGGCTAGGCCCGTTTAAGTTAGAGGACCTAGTCCTCAGTCTGTCGCCCATGTTCTTTTTCTTCCTAGCGCTAGGCCTGTTTAAGTTAGAGGACCTAGTCCTCGGTCTGTCGCTCATGTTCTTTTCCTTCCCAGGGCTAGGCCCATTTAAGTTAGAGGACCTAGTCCTCGGTCTGTCGCTCGTGTTCTTTTCCTTCCCAGGGCTAGGCCTGGTTAAGTTAGAGGACCTAGTCCTCGGTCTGTGCTCGTGTTCTTTTCTTTCGCAGGGCTAGGCCCGTTTAAGTTAGAGGACCTAGTCCTCAGTCTGTCGCTCATGTTCTTTTCCTTCCCAGGGCTAGGCCCTTTTAAGTTAGAGGACCTAGTCCTCGGTCTGTCGCTCGTGTTCTTTTCCTTCCCAGGTCTAGGCCTGTTTAAGTTAGAGGAACTAGTCCTCAGTCTGTCACTCATGTTCTTTTCCTTCCCATGGCTAGGCCCGTTTAAGTAAGAGGACCTAGTCCTCGGTCTGTCGCTCGTGTTCTTTTCCTTCCCAGGGCTAGGCCCATTTAAGTTAGAGGACCTAGTCCTCGGTCTGTCGCTCGTGTTCTTTTCCTTTCCAGGACTAGGCCCATTTAAGTTAGATGACCTAGTCCTCGGTCTGTCGCTCGTTTTCTTTTCCTTCCCAGGGCTAGGCCCGTTTAAGTTAGAGGACCTAGTCCTCGGTCTGTCGCTCGTGTTCTTTTCCTTCCCAGGGCTAGGCCCATTTAAGTTAGAGGACCTAGTCCTCGGTCTGTCGCTTGTGTTCTTTTCCTTCCCAGGGCTAGGCCTGGTTAAGTTAGAGGACCTAGTCCTCGGTCTGTGCTTGTGTTCTTTTCTTTCACAGGGCTAGGCCCGTTTAAGTTAGAGGACCTAGTCCTCAGTCTGTCGCTCATGTTCTTTTCCTTCCCAGGGCTAGGCCCTTTTAAGTTAGAGGACCTAGTCCTCGGTCTGTCGCTCGTGTTCTTTTCCTTCCCAGGTCTAGGCCTGTTTAAGTTAGAGGAACTAGTCCTCAGTCTGTCGCTCATGTTCTTTTCCTTCCCATGGCTAGGCCCGTTTAAGTAAGAGGACCTAGTCCTCGGTCTGTCACTCGTGTTCTTTTCCTTCCCAGGGCTAGGCCCGTTTAAGTTAGAGGACCTAGTCCTCGGTCTGTCGCTCGTGTTCTTTTCCTTCCCAGGGCTAGGCCCATTTAAGTTAGAGGACCTAGTCCTCGGTCTGTCGCTCGTGTTCTTTTCCTTCCCAGGGCTAGGCCCAGTTAAGTTAGAGGACCTAGTCCTCGGTCTGTCGCTCATGTTCTTTTCCTTCCCAGGAATAGGCCCATTTAAGTTAGAGGACCTAGTCCTTGGTCTGTCGCTCATGTTCTTTTCCTTCCCAGGGCTAGGCCCATTTAAGTTAGAGGACCTAGTCCTCGGTCTGTCGCCCATGTTCTTTTCCTTCCTAGCGCTAGGCCTGTTTAAGTTAGAGGACCTAGTCCTCGGTCTGTCGCTCGTGTTCTTTTCCTTCCCAGGACTAGGCCTGTTTAAGTTAGAGGACCTAGTCCTCAGTCTGTCGCTCATGTTCTTTTCCTTCCCAGGGCTAGGCCCATTTAAGTTAGAGGACCTAGTCCTCGGTCTGTCACTCATGTTCTTTTCCTTCACAGGGCTAGGCCCATTTTTGTTAGAGGACCTAGTCCTCGGTCTGTCGCTCGTGTTCTTTTCCTTCCCATGGCTAGGCCCATTTAAGTAAGAGGACCTAGTCCTCAGTCTGTCATGTGTTTCTTCTTCTATGGCTAGGCCCATTTAAATTAGAGGATCTAGTCCTCTGTCTAACTTTCTGTTGTTTCCTCAGGGCTAACCGTTTAATTTAGAGGTAGTTCCTGTTTCTGTTTCTTGCACTAGTAACTGTGACTTGTTTTTTTTCTGTCTGTCTTAGATATCTGTTTTGGTTTCAGATATGTCTAAAGACTTGAAAGACCACAAGCCTTCTGGGTTTAAAAAAATGTACCAAGTGCGCCCAAAAAATGTCCCTGACAGATGGGCATACTATTTGCATATACTGCTTAGGTGCTATTCACCTTCAAGAATCTTGCTCCTTTTGCCATGCTTTTAGCCCTCGAGTCCTTCAAGAGAACAAACTTATATTGAAAGGTCTCTTAAAGCATTCTTTTGAGGAAGAATTGGCTTCTTCTTCCTCCTCTAGTTCCAAGTCACCCTCATCTAAAAAAGACAAAGTTAAACCTACAAAAAGGCAGTCTTCCACTCACTCGGTGTCGTCATAGCTGCCAGAGAAAATTTTAAAATTGACTACTTCCTCTTCGGCTCCACTGGTTTCGGTGCCGACAGAGGTTATTGATGGGGAGCAATCAGTTTCTGTTTCAAAGATTATGGAGCCGATAACTGAATCTGTGTCTCAGAGCCAGTCAGCTGAACTTCGTCTGGTTTCTCCGACACTCAAATCACCAATTTTCAGCGGTCTAGGTCCCCCACTTTATCCTCCAGGTCCTCTAGGAGCCTTTCTGATGAGGGCATTGAGACAGTGGTACAAGACTCCTGGAGACTTCGGCGCTGGCAAATTTACTTTTGGCTCCATCCCAGTTGGCTCCGGAGCCTATTGAGCCCATACAACCTATCACCGTTCCTCCTCCAAGCCACTCCGGTGCTTCAGAGACAGAGATTTCAGTGCCACTTGCTGTGTAAAGGTCAGTTCCAGCTACATTGGTGGGTCTCTCAATTCCGATATCCACTCCAACTCCTTCGGTACTGTCCGTGGGTATAGGGTCCTAAGCTCTCTGGTCAGGCCCGAGGGGGACACTTGGACCTGAACTTCTTTGGTTCCAAGCTTACCTCTTGGTGCTTTGGCTCGGGTGAGTTCGGACCCCACGTCTGTCTTGGAGCCTGTCTCCTTGGTACCGAGGACTGCCTCTGCTCCTTCAGAAAAAGGGACGTCCTCAGAACCAAGGGGGACAGCCTTTGAGCTGATGAGGAGTGTTCTGTCCAAGTCTTCAGTTCCAACTAGGGGCACCGACACTCTTCTCCCTAAAGCGCCGTCCTCAGTCTCAGCACCTTCTCTCACCCAACATAGCGGAGACTCACATCTTCAGGAACCCTCCATGAGTGGTCCCCAGTCTTCCAAGACCTCCCCAGAATATCCTTCTGAGGTGCCCCCTTGGAAGAAAACTTGTAAAAGGAACCATGTTGACTCACCTGATGAGTCTATTACATCAGACACTGACCCCGAGGAGTCAGAAGGGTCCCCAAGTCATCCTCTGATGATATCTCTTTCGCAGATATCTTTGAGATCCTGAAACAGAGAGGCAGCTGGCCCACCACCTCCCCTTCTGATGAGGAGCCAGTGCACCTTAAGACTTTCAGGTCTCAACCGTTTGCCTCCTGGGTATCTCCACCTTTCAATGAATGTTTGGATCTAGTGAGTCGAAAGGTGTGGGAATCTCCTGATACTGTAGAACCAGTTCCTAGAAGACCAAATAAATTCTTATCAGCACCTTAGGACAAAGATTTTCTCATCAAAGGCGTGCCAGTAGATGCCATGGTAGTGGCAGTAGCCACCAAAAAGGAACTTGCTAAAACTTCCTCCGCCGTCCATCCACTGAAGAAGGAGTCTCAAATGATGGATAGGTAGGGGAAGCGTATTTTTTCTTCAGTGGCTTTTACACTCAGATTGCTGAACTACCTTTCTCATTTCACTAGGCTCCAAAGAGATCTCCTGAAAGAGCTGGGAGATACTCTCCAAGGTAATGTATCTGAAGTGGTATCTGATAAGCTTAACGCACAGATGTCTACCTTAAATTCTATTGCTAACTCCTCCATGAGGTTGATATCTTATGCAGTGGATGGAGCGAGTAGGGCAGCAGGTTCAGGAGTTTCTCTTAGAAGGCACTCTTGGATGCGCTTGTGTAATTTTGTGGAGACCTTTAAGTCTACATTTACCAATGCCCCCTTTGATGGATCCTCATTGTTTGGACCTAAGGTAAAGAACACACTCACCAGGTGTGAACAGGAAGGGAAAACCCTGTCTGCCATGGGAGTCCGTTTTTCCGTTCCTTTTAGACCCTATCCCAAAGGGCAGAGGGGTGGAAAGATGTGGTTCAAGAAGTCTCAGAGGTTTTTGCAGGATGCACAGGGTGATTCCTTCTCCAGAGGCAGAGGAGGAGGAAATAATGGTAGACGTCACCCTAGAGGCAGGGGAGGCCCACAGAATCAGGGAGACCGTGATTCCTTTCGTGGTCATCCTTACCAGCGCTCCTGAAAGGAGGCTCAACTGTGCATCTCTGGAGCCAGTTGCGGGACATATATCTTTGTACCCAGAAGCCTGGCGTGACATAATACAAGACAAGTGGGTGCAAAGGATAATTACCAGAGGATACCGTATTCCCTTCTCTTTCACTCCTCCTCGGACCAGAAGAATCCCAGATGTTCCACCCAATCACAGAGATTCAGCAACTGTAGAAATCCAAAAGTTGCTCGAAAAGAGTGTCATCCAACCCGTCCCTGCAGACCAAGTAGGATTAGGGGACTTACTACAGATTCTTTTTGGTGCCCAAACAAACAGTGGACTTGAGACCCATCTTGGATCTCAGCAAGTTGACCAAATCAGTAAAGAAGTCCAAGTTCTGAATGGTCACATTACAGTTGATACTCCCGCTGTTACGGAAAGATGTTTGGATGTGGTCCATAGATCTCTAAGATGTGTACTACCACATCAAAATGGACAGAGCATCAAGGAGTCAATTACACTTCCGGCTGGGGGCCAGTCATTACCAATTTCGCGCACTGCCCTTTGGGTCTCACCACAGCCACCAGGGTGTTCAACAAATGCATGGCAGTGGTAACAGCTCACTTGACACACCTTGGATTTCAAGTGTTTCCATACCTGGATGACTGGCTCCTGACTACCAGCACCATGTATCTACTATTACAGGTCAGGGACGGCACCATTATGACTTGCTTGCAGCTAGGAATTACAATAAACTGGCAAAAATTTGCATTGTTGCCCTCTCAGCATGTGAGTTTCATTGGCGCAGAAATAAATACCATCACAATGAGGGCTTACTTCCCCATAGAGAGAGCCCAGAATCTCAGGCAACAAATTTGGAGTCTACTTCCACAGCAAAAGGCAAAAGCAAAGGTGGTACTCAAATTGTTAGGGACGATGGCCTCTACGATAACATTAGTCCCATTAGCCAGACTGCACATGAGGGTTCTGCAGTGGTTACTTTTCACCCAGTGGTCTCTGCAGCAACTACCTCTTTTTCACCCCATCCTGATAACAGAATTGTGCAAACAGGCTCTTCGCTGGTGGACCCAGACCAGCCATCGGACCACAGGTAGACTGTTTGTTCCATCTCCCCCGGATGTCTCCCAGATGGGGGGGGGTCTATATTATAAAATAGAAAAGACTTTACTGTGAAAGCTCACATGAGTGAAAATGCTGGTAATCGAAGTTGCTGTGCCCCCCCACTCCCCCCACTAAATATATATTCTAACTCTGAGGTTGTACTACAGTGAGGAAAGGGCAAATATCCCACTCCTCACTGAAACACGACCCCACAATCACGGTTTCAATTCCCTGCATTTTCACTCATGTGAGCATTAGTGCTAAAGTCTTTTTGTGCATCTAATATAGACCCCAGATAGGGTGGGGGGGGCATTATCTAGGGAGAATAGTCCAAGGCACGTAGCAGGAACACAAGGCTCATTTGCATATCAATGTCCTGGAGATGAGAGCAGTACTTCTGGTGTTGCAAGCACTTCACAGCTGTCTTCCTCTAGGGATGATTGCAATTCACTCGGACAATATGTCAGTGGTATGGTACATAAACAAACAAGGAGGGACCAAATCATACCCCCTATGCAGAGAGGCCCTTCGAGTGTGGGAGTGGGCAGTGTCTTCTCAATGGTTTCTGGTCACAACGCACATTCCAGAGAAAACCAACTTGATAGCTGACAGGCTCAGCAGGGCGATTCTTATGTCTCATGAGTGGTCTCTGAATCCACACATTGCAGAACAGATTTTTCGCAGATGGGGTCAGCCTTGCTGCGATCTCTTCACCACCCCTCTGAATGCCAAATGCAGCAACATCTTCACCCTGATGCCCCCAAAAGGGGAGACACCCAGAGACACACTCGTTCACAATTGGCCCTCGGGACTTCTCTATTCCTTCCCCCCTTTTCCTCTGATATCAAAGGTCATTCAGAAAGCAAAATCCTTGGGAAGTAAGATGATCCTCATTGCTTACTGGCCTTGTCAGATTTGGTTTCCCTTCCTCAGGCCTCACCTAATGGATGAACCTTGGATTCTGGACCCAGTGCCAGATTTACTGACACACATGTCAGGGGTGTTCCATCCCTTCCACAACCTGAATTTGACAGCGTGGCTGCTCCGATTCCATACTTAGTCAGGCTTCATGACTTTTCTCCTGATGTACATATTCTGACATCTTCTCACAAACCTTCAACTAGAAAGATTTACACCAGTAAGTGGAAAAGGTTTTCCTTTTGGGCTCGCAATAGAAACCTCGATCCTTATACAGCCCCTATCTCTGCAATTTTGGAGTTTCTTACACAACTATTCCATCAAGGTTCAGCCGCTGCCACTATTAAAGTTCAACTATCAGCTATTTCTACCTTACATTTGGCCACATTATTGAGACCCCCCCCCCCGTCATGGACCCTGTGGCACCCTGGGATTTGAATTTTGTCCTTCAAAAACATACTTTGCCTCCCTTTGAACCATCAGCAACTTGCAATCTCAAATTCCTTTCATGAAAAAACATATTTTTAGTGGCCATTACATCTGCAAGGAGGGTCTCAGAACTTCAAGCCCTCTCTATTAGGCCGCCTTATAAGGTATTTCATAGAGACAGGGTTTCTCTACAGACCAACCCTTCATTTGTTCCTAAGGTCTCTTCTCAGGCTAACATTAATCAATCTGTTGAGCTACCTGTCTTTTTCCCAAATTGTTCTGATAAAGCAGAGTACAAATTTCACCAGCTTGATGCTCATAGACAACTGCGATTCTATCTTCATAGAACCAAGAGTTTCAGAAGGTCAGACCAATTGTTTATTTCCTTTTCAGATTCAAGAAAGGGTTTACCAAATCTCAAAACCTACTTTATCACACTGGATTTCAAGCTGCAGTTCATTAATTTATACGTCCAGTGGCAATGATCTCCTTTTTAAGGTAAAAGCCCACTCTGCCAGATCTGCTTCTACATCGGTGGCCTTCCAAGCAAAAATTCCCATGGATGACATTTGTGCAGCAGCAACATGGGCTACACCTCATACATTTGTAACTCATTACAAGTTGGACGTGGCTTCTGGGAACAGGTCTTCCTTTGGTTCCACAGTACTCAGAAGTATTTTCCCGTGGCTTCCGGGAACAGGTCTTCCTTTGGTTCCACAGTATTCAGTACTATTTCCCCATGAGCCACCCAAGATAAAGGTGCTAGGGATGCTATCCCAAGTGTAAGAATGAAGGTGAGATAGGACTACAGAACATAGAGAAGCTATGTACTCACCATAATGTTCCATGTTTGTAGTCCATCTCGTCCTTCATTCTTACTATCCCACCCTCCTGCCCCCTCCTTTGAGGACCTGGGGGAATTTAAACTATTACTTTCTCTCTATGTTTTGAGACCTTTCTTCATGGTTTGTTCTTTTTTCTATATAGATCTACTACTAGCAGCAAACAAGATCTGGGATATGTCAACGGTGCATGATGGGATACCTCCTTGCCATGAGCCAACCAGAAGACTTTGAGCTAGAGAATTGCCGTGTCAGAGCTAAAATTTGGCTCTGAACCCAAGTGTAAGATTGAAGGATGACATGGACTACAAACATGGAACGTTATTGTGAGTACATAACTTCTTTTTTTGTAAAACAGAAGTGGAAACAGTTGCACACCTTGTTGCTGGTTGTGACATACTAATGGCAGAAGGACTGTATACTGAAAGGCATAATAATGTGGCAAGACTGTTGCACTGGGAATTGTGCGAACATTATGGTACTGAAGTGAGTGAAAAACACTGGAAACATGAGCCACAAAGCATCATAGAAAATGATGAAGTCTATATCACATGGGATCATCCATTACCAAAAGTTGAAAAGATAGATGCTAGAAAACCAGATATAGTAGTCCATGAAAAGAAGGCAAAAGTAGCATTAGCATTTATCATTGAAATCGCCACACCCAGTGACTACAGTGTCTTGAGTACAGATAGACACAAAATCACAAAATACCATAAAATATCAGGATTTGCAGGCAGAAATGAGAGCAATGTGGAAGAAAGATACCCAGATAGTTCCAATAGTAGTAGGAGCAACAGGTCTTATAAAAAAGAATCTGCAGTCATATTTAGTTATGTTACCAAGACATGTAACTCTGTACGAACTGCAGAAGGAGTCATTACTGGCTACATTGTGGGTGCTGCAAAGAGCACTTCTGGCTGATATCAAAGACTGAAATAATACTAATTTCATGGACTTTAATTGTACTTTGACTTTGGAATGGGGTCCATTCCCATCTTGGTATTAGAAACCCAACAGATTTGGAGAAGTTAAAAAAGGGAGAGAACTCCTGCTTTACAAGTTTCCTACGTGACAGTGGATTGCAGGACAGGAGAATGTATTACTCTTCATTATCGTCATGACAACTGTAAGCTGCACATTCAACACTGCAGCTTGTTCAAAGGTAAATTAACCAGAATATACATATGTAAACACAGTGCAGCAGAGTAAAGGGCACGACAGCAATGTGCACAACAGCAAAACTCAGCTGATATTGCCATACGTTGTGTACTTCCACTTATCCTCAGTTGGAGTTGGTGCTCTGTGCCGGACATTGTGCAAATGCAAAGGAGGAAGACTAATGACACCGAAGGGGGAAATACATAGATAGAGGGAAGTTGATGGAAGGGACAGAGTAGCTTATGACAGAAACAGGGCAATGGTGGCTCATATCAATATGTAATCAATCGCAACACATAGAATAGTGTATTAAAATAGTAACACTTAGCTAATGCTTGGATTAAAACCCTTGAAAGTATGCAAAAATTTGTCCATAGATCTGAGCCTTATCTCATTATGTCACAAAGGAACTCCTGCTTCACAAATTTTAAATCACACAACTGAGGAGAGTGACAACTTACTGAAGCAGAAGGAGTGAAGACATAGAGGCAGAGACAGATGGAGAGAAAAATATCAACGATATGTTTTGTGGGACACTTAAGACCAACTGTATTGTGTGTTGCTCTTGCTTATTTATTCATTATTACTCCGTTACTCTCTGTACAATAAAGTGTTTGGTATAGGGTGAAAGAAGGGGTAGGAGATACAACCAACATTAAGACATAAGCACAATAAAGTGTTTGGTACAGGCCAAAACAAGGGGTAGGAGCTACAACCAACATTAAGACATAAGCAGGGTAAGGGTGATGTACTAAGTCTTCCTGCTGGGGCTGGAATGTTTTTGCAAATGATGTCTTGTTGCACTGTTTAAATGGTATGTTAATGAAATGTTGTAAATGGAAAGAAATCCAAATGTTTGCTGTTCACTATATGTCAGGAGTACAAAACATTATAAATTAATTGACTTACAGCTGTAATCAAACCCATTACACAATGCAGAAACATCAGTCTACAAACAGATGAATTATCTCAACACACCACATAGGAACTTCTAGTTCATTGCATCCAATGGCCTAAAAACTGTTACAACAACTGATTCACAATAGTGCCTTTAGTCTGTGTTTACTCTGTGTTCCCAGAAAACAGCAGATTTAAGCACATTTGCACAAAACTAGCCAGACTACTGTGACTGAAATGAAAATCTTCACCTTTTGCCCTAGGAGGTAAAATGGTATTCACTGCCACTCAGCATTAGTGTGCAATGCTAGCTTCCGCGCAAATGCTGAGGACAAAAATGAAGGCTTTTTGATAGGTCATTTCTGGCCATGTGCATTGTGTGACTATTTTTAGGTCAGATTAAACATTTGAAAAAGGGATTGAAGGACAGTGGTGAAAATAGGAGTGGCAAGGAAAGGGTAGAACAGGGGAAAGAATGCAAAAATTTGCAGGCGGGTGGTGAGAGAGCACCATAGCTATCCATGCCTTCACAATATAAATGTCAAATTGTACAAAGAATTTCATGACCTTGGACAGTTATCACACCAGGTATGGATGACAATACAGAATAGTGTTGTATAGCCAATGCACCAAATCAAGTGAAGTAGAGAGCTATGTATGGAGCATGTTTTTTTCTGGGACAGGTGCCTTTTTCTAGAGAGAGAATAATGTTAGGAAATGTACATAGGAATGAGTGGGTCAAGTAGGTAGGATATTTTAAATAGCAAGCACAGACATACAGGGCATACAAGACAGACAGAGATGGTGATAGACACCAAAGGTTGGTGGCACCATGATTGGGGATAGGTTGGGGCCCTTGGAGGTGCATCCGTGTCCTGCTTGAGAACAGTGAGAATCTAGTCTGCACCCTCAGATCTGTCATTACTGTCTCCTGTATCAGCTGCCTGTGTCAGTACAGGACTGGCATCATTTCTGCAATCTGATACTGGGCCTTTCCAACCATACCTATTCAGGCACCAAGGTCCCCCTCCTTAATGTCCTCCACTAGCCCTATCAGCTCCTGTTGGATGACAATATCGCCACCTCGACTACTACTGCTCCCTGAGGTTACCACAGCACTGAGCTACCTAATTCAGGTAGAAAAGGTATGGCAGGATTTGTGGAGGTAACACTGACAGGTTGTGACCCAGATGTGCTGGGTGTCTGTGCTGCCTGTGGTGATGCAGCCACAGCTATATGTGGAGGTATAGCAGGCCAAACCCCCATCGTCAGCCTATTTCTCTGTGCTGATGGTCATTTTGTTTTCAGCAGTAATGTATAACAAATAATAATAATAATAAAAATGAGTGATAAAGGGTGGGAGTGAGGCAAAAAAAGATGAATGGCTCATCATATTACTTAATTATTTCAATACATAAAACAATATGAGAAATACATAAGTACACCTTAGCCACTTCAAGATATGATGGGAAGGCATGAATGTGTCATAAAATCAATCAATCAATCAATCAGTCACTCAATCAATCAATCAATCAATCAATCAATCAATCAATCAATCAATCAATCAATCAATCACAATAGTAAGATATTACTAATAGAATCATATATTTCACTGTGCCATGTCAGATATTTGCTTTCTAAGGTAATAACTGCATTTGCAAATATTGAATTGTTAATGTCATGCAATATTGAAGTTAAAATATCTTATAAATATTAGCCTATAAAAATAAACTGTTTCTGGGTATTGAACCCACATACAATTAACAATTAATCTGATGTACTCATTGCCTAATGCAATAACTAACAGTCATTGGAGCAGGCATGTAGGCTTAATATGTAGTTAAGGTTTGCCTGCTTAGGATGATATACAGTGAAGGACCAAGAATACTTCTGTGCCTTGCAATCAGAACAGATTATAGTTACCCATGACTTTCTGAGGTCTTTCCTGATGCACTTTGTGGTTTTCTACAATCTCTGCTGCAGCTGAAAAGTAGAAACAACAATGTGTATATATATATATATATATATATATATATATATATATATATATATATATATATATATATATATGGGATCCAGACACATGCTTGACTAGCATATGTCCGAATCACAAAACATCGAACACACATACACGAAAGTGCTTAACATCGACAAGCGCTTCTGTGTATGTGTGACTGTTTCGTAGATTGGACTACAGTACGGGTAAGGGAAAACACCCTTTTCCCCACTGTAGTGTGATCTCAGAGTGAGAATAATAAAGTAGGGTGGTGTGGGGGGCACAGGGGGTGAATCCCCCCTGAAGAAACGTAGATTTTTTTTTGAACAACACATACACGGAAGTGCTTTTTGATGTTAAGCGCTTTCGTGTATGTGTGTTCAATGTTTTGTGATTGTATGTGTGAAAAAATAATGAATAACTGCTTTAACTGGCTGGATAATTAATACCATGTCACAAGACAGGATATGAGACTGTATACATATTTATTTATTTATTTTTATTTTACATTTGTTGACGGGCTAGTCTAACTGGATACATGTCCATTTTCAGTAGAGACCTGGGGTGATAAGCTCCAACACACACAATTACAATAAAAAATGTTGGTACAGTACAAGAATATAACAGACGATGTTAGCAAAAATACAATACTTTTAACAATCTTAACACAAACACTAAAAAAGTTGTATGCATAAAAGATGTTTCTATATATATTTATACATTAACTTAAATTACATGATCATGGTCTCTTTGGTTATTTAAGGAGAAGTCTGGAGTTAGTACAGAAGAGTAGATGGTGAGGAGTAGCCATTAGTATAAAGAAGATGAGTTAGTCAGGGTTAGTACAGGGGCATAACCAATGTGTTCTAAGATATAGTTTCAGGTTATGTTTGAAAAGTGTTATTGAAGACAGTGATAAAAGTTCAGTGGGAAGTAGGTTTCAGTGTTTTCCAACAGTGTTAGAGAACAGAGCGTCTCCTGCCAAGTTGTTGGATTTGCTTGTACAAACAAGTAGTTTTTTTGAGGAACGTAAGTTTTTAAGATTTTTGTAAGGGGTAATGAGGCTAGAGAGTATTGGAGTATTGGTGGGTTGATACAGGGTCTTATGGGCAATAGCAACCTGGTGAAATTGAAGCTGATTTTGAAACTCTAGCCATCCTAGCTGCTTTAGATTAAGACAATGATGGCTTCTAAATGGAGTGCCGGTGGCATATCTAGCGATATTATTGTAGGAGATTGACAGTTTGTTGAGGTTATTTTTGACAGATTAGTATATATAGGTGAAGCATAGAGGAGTGTGGAGATTAAGTTAGTGCAGGCTCTAGTGGTTCTTGCTAATGGTGTAAGGTAGGGTTTGATTCTGTAGAGGGACCCCAATTTCTTATTGACTGTTTTTATTGTGTTGTTAATATGAGTATCAAAGTTAAGGTTGCTATCTATTGTTATTCCTAAGAGTTTGGTGGTTGGGTCAGGAGATATAAGAGTGCCATTATTAGATATGACTGTAAAATCTACTAGGGTGGACTTCCGGGTTGGAGTAAAAAGCAAAGGTTTTGTTTTTTGGGGGTTTAAGAGGAGGCAGTGCTGTAAAAAAACATTTTTCTACTGTATTGAATGCCTTTTGGGTTAGGGACTGTAGTTCAGCTAGAGAAGTGGCTGAGCATATTATTGTGGAGTCGTCCGCATATTGTATACAGGTAGCTTGAGGAATTGCTGAGTGTAGGTCATTAATAAAAATGGAGAATAGAAGTGGGCCTAATATGGAGCCTTGAGGGACACTGAGGGAAATGGGGAGGTAGGTAGATAGATTATTATCTCATAGCACAGCCTGCTGTCTATTGTATAAATATGATTGGAACCATTTTATAGCCAGTGCTTCAAGTGAAAAGGATTTGAGTATATTTATAAGTAGCTGGTGGTTAACCATATTGAAAGCTTTAGAAAGATCGATAAAGAGTGCAGAGGAAAGAATGTTGTTGTTACGGTTTTTTGTTACTGCAGTCTGTAAAGGATAACAGGGCAATGGTGGTACTGTGGAATCACCTAAATCCATGTTGACAGTTGTAGAGCAAAATCCCAAAAAGGGAAGGCATCACTGATCAGTATTAGCAAATAACTACGGGGAACACATAAAATTGTCTAAGGCCAGCTTCGAGAGAAAAATTGCACAGGACACTAAGGATAATCACAAGGCTTTCTTTAGTTATGTTAGGAACCTGGGTGGGAATTCCCAGATATGCTCAGAATTAGTCCAAAATGACAAAAAATACACCGAACCCACAGACATTGCCAACATCCTAGCTGACAGGTTCAGCAAACTCCCCACCAAAGAGCAAATATCTATCCCAGCAGAGTGCTGCCCCTGACATCTCAGATGCTCAGGTAAGAGCCGCCCTCTCCAAAGCAAAAAACACAGCATCAATGGGACCAGATGGTGTCCCAGGCTGCGTCCTACATGAACTCCAAGAAGAGCTAAACCCAAACATAAAACTACTGTTCAATCTCAGCCTTACTACAGGATATGTGCCCAAACAGTGGCGTACAGCAACAGTGGTCCCTCTCCATAAAGGTGGTGCCTCAACGGATCCTGGAAACTATCGCCCCATAAGCCTGACTAGCTTGGTCTGCAGAGCTATGGAAAGGATCATCATGGACCTCATAAATAAAGATATTGGGGACCTACAAACACTGGATCCTACCCAGTTCGGCTTTGTTAAGGGCACATCCTGCCTCTTAAACCTGGTTGATTTCTTTGAAACAGTCACCAAGGCCATTGACGAGGGGAAGGTGGTCCACACAGCCTACCTGGACCTCGCAAAAGCCTTCGATACAATACCCCACTCGGGCATTATAGATAAGCTCACCAGCTTAAATATAAACCCCTATGTCACTAGATGGATTGCAAATTGGCTCAAGGACAGAACCCACATGGTTAGAAGTGCTGGAGCCATGTCAGACTCCAAACCAGTTACAAGTGGTGTCCCACAAGGCTCAGTCCTGGGACCTCTCTTGTTCGGTATATATTTCTCGGAGGTACAGGCCAACACGGAAGGACTGTGGCTGACCAAGTTCGCAGATAACTGCAAACTGGGCGCCATAATCGACTCTCCAGCTGACACAAGCATCCTCCAAAAGGGCCTCATAGAAACAGACAACTGGTGCCAGAGCCATGGCCTCAAGCTAAATGCCAAAAAGTGTATAGTCATACCCTTTGGCAAAAACAAAGTGCCCACAAATTACCACATAGGTGGTAATCCATTAAGTACAGAAGAAGTAATTAGGGACCTGGGGACCCAAGTTGATAGCAATCTCTCATTTGACAACCACGTGGCCAAAGTGGTTAGAAAAACATTTTATATAGCCAACCTAATCATGAAGGGATTCACATCTAGATCAGGGGAGGTCATCGTGCCTCTTTACTCATCCCTCATCAGGCCCATAATTGAGTACAATGCCCCTTTTGGGATGTACCTTACCAGACACCTGCAGCAACTGGAAAGACCCCAAAAGTACCTCACCAAGAGGATCAAAGGGCTCAAACAGATGCCATATGCTGCCCAGTTAAAGAAACTCCAGCTCTACTCAGTAGCATACCACCTGTTCAGAGGCGATCTGTGCCTGACATATAAAGCCATGTCCAACCCGGAATTAATGGACATGCT
Organism: Protopterus annectens; assembly: GCF_019279795.1. Classification (NCBI taxonomy): domain Eukaryota; kingdom Metazoa; phylum Chordata; order Ceratodontiformes; family Protopteridae; genus Protopterus; species Protopterus annectens. The sequence goes on from NC_056751.1 coordinate 749,723,537, forward strand.
GCACCTCAGAAAATCCAAATCCCATCGAGCTATGCGCTCGAGAGACTTGAACTTCAGCACTGAAATAAATAGGACATGCTGGAGGGACAGATTCATAACCCAGAGGCTCCCTTCACTCTGGAATAAAATCCCAGTCCAGGTTAGGCAGAGTCCCTCATTGACTCTCTTCAAGAGGAATCTTGATGAGTGGATGGGAGATCATAGGTTTACCCCGGGTATCACTTCTGTGTCACTGTTAGACAGAGGCACAGTATACTAACCTCGAAAAAGGGCATAGCAAAATAAATTTAAAATGGGTGGCGAAAGCCAAACACATTCTGGCTAGGCTTATAAATGCCCTAGGGCAGATAGCCTAGTATGAACCTATGAACCTATGAACCTATGAACAAGTAAGTTGTTTTGGATTAGGTGGTGAAGTAGTTGCCTATGGATGCATTTTTCCATTATTTTTGCCAGTGGAGAAAGTAAGGCTATGGGACGATAGTTTGAAAAGTAATTTGAGTTACCACCTTTATGTAGGGGATAATGTGAGAAATATTCCAGATAGTTGGGATGGTATCTTAATTTATGGTTCTGTTAATCAGTATGGAAATGGGATAGGCTATGGCTTTAGCTGCTTTTTGCAGATATTCTGCAGGTAGTTGGTCAGCTGAGGGGGTGGTTGGTTTTAGTTTTTGTAAAAGGGAACAAATGAGGGAAGTTGGAACTGGTTGCAACTGAAATGAAGGAAGTGAGCTAGTAGTAGTAGAAGTTGGTAGATTTGAGCTATCTGGGGATAGTTGATTAGCAAGAGTTTGGATGGCCTCTGTGAAGAAGGTATTGAAGGCATTGGCAGTTTGTATGGGATTCTCAATGTTAGAGCCTTGTGGGTTTGGTGTAATTGATTGGCTTGGGTGTAGTAGTTTGTTAATGCTAGTCCAAAACTTTTGTGGTTTATTTTGGTGAATTTGCTGTTGTTGGAAGTAAAAGTTTATTTTATCTAAGAAAATAGCTTTTATGTATTATTTCTAAGTTATCTAAATTTTTGATGGTCTGTTGGGTTTTTAGTAGTATGCCATTTAGCCCAGGATTTGTTTCTAAGAAGGATTTTTTGCTTGGTTTCTTTCGAGAGCCATGGGGCAGGTTTAGTCTTATTTCTAATAGAGCATGTTGGTGCATGGTGGTCTAGGATGGCTAAGAATGTGGAATTAAAGTATTTTACGGCTTCATCAAGTGGGAGGTATTTTATTGGTGACCAATTACATGCCTTAAGTTCTGTTTGGAAAAGTTCAGTGTTAAAATGGTTTTTGGTCCATATTGTCCTGAAAGTATTTGGGTAGGTTAGGTTGGTCTTATGCCTGATAATATAGGTCACAGAGTGGTCACTTAGATCATCTGGGAGGGTCCCTACTTTGTATGCTTGATGAGGATTATTAGTGAGAATCCAATCTGAGGTGCTTTCTTTGTTATTGGGTTTGTTAATCCTGGTTGGAGAGGTAATAGTTTCAGAGAAGCCATATAGGTTAATATGGCTAGGGGGTGTTCAGTACTACAGGACTTCCAGTCAATATTAAAGTCTCCAAGGACTATAGTTTCTTGTGGGAGATTTATAGAAAGCCAGTTAAGGATATTTTCGAGGGTATTTATGTTATTACCAGGAGGAAGGTGGATACAGATGATATATATGGATTTACACATATTAAGCTGAATCTTAGAAATAAGGATTTTGGCATTATTGTCTAGAGATGGGTTAAGGTCTGCAGAGGTAACTTGTAACTCTGCTTTGTAAAGGATTGCTAACCCCCTCCCTTCTTGGCTGTGCAGTCTAGTTTCAGGATATTGTAATCAGGTGGGATGACTTTATTATCTTTAATTGCAGGTTTTAGCTATGTTTCTGTTAGACATAGGATGTCAAATAAGTGCACATCTAGGAGGGTGTGGAGGTGGGAAACTTTGTTGTTAATGCTACGCATGTTGAGATGTGCTATAAAGAGTGAGTTTGAAGGTAGGGGTTTGTGTACTAGAGAGGTTAGGGCTGTTTTGTTCAGTGGTAGGAGTATTCTTTGGGCTGGGGTTTGGATGAATGTCCCCATCTAGTAAGGAGTAGAGGTGTATTCTATTTACAGAGTTTGGAAGCTTACAATAATAGTACAGAGATTTCTTAGCCTTTAGATTGTTATACCTGATGTGGGCCAGTCTATGATATTTAGCTTGTAGGTAGCCAGGTCTGGATGTGATGTTTATGTGGTTTTGGGAGATAGCCAGTATTGGTGTGGCAGTAGATTTGGAGGGGTAATGAAACTGTGGACATATTGGATGGTCATAGGAGGTTAGCAGATAGGCTAAAGTTAGTTGAGGTAAGAGTGAGGCCAAGAGTAATAATTTTATGTGTACTGGGATAGGTAATATAGGCATTATGATGGTTTAGTTTACAGAACTATGTGGGAGGTAAGAAAGTTTTTAACAGGTGGGGTAATGTAACAAGAAGGGTTGGGAGTGCTAATGAGGTGGACCTTCTGATTGGCTCAGAGGGGATGGGGGTGTGGTTTAGAGGAATAAATGTAGGAGCACTAGGGGTGGGTGGGAATTGAAGCAGGGTAGGGGAGCGGAGTGAGCCCGTAGGGCGAACGGAGTGGGTAGAGACAAGTGAATAAAACAGCTCAAGATGAACAATCAGTGGAATGCTGACTGCTAAAGGTAAGTTAAAGTATAGGTAAGTATAGAATGATAAGAAGTATAGTGGTAGTGTTTATAGGAGGATAGTGGGTGTTTATAGAAAAGCAAGAGGTAAGTAAAAGAATGATAAGAGCAAGGTATAGACAGCAGAATGTTGTAGAAGTATACTATAGGATAGTGGAATAGACAAATGAAAGGGACTGGATATGGGTCCCACCTAGTGGACAGAGAAATGAATTACAGCAGTAGTTCTTTATGGGAAAGGCTGGTCTAGGACTAAATAAGAAGATATGACCATCTAAAGGAGGTAGCAATAAAGTGAAAAAGGGTCGGTATTTTGTCTACAGGATACAGAGGGGGTATGGCTACTGGCTGTCCAGGCTGGGAAGCGTACAATTACAAACACCAAGAATTAAAAGTGCTAAATGTTAGCTTTACAGCCAGTATTAGGAAAACACATACATTCTTTCTTCCTTTCTTGGAAGAGCACAGGGATAAGATTACAGAGCGATGGGACAGCAGGTAATTTGGAAAGGGTCCTTAGTTGCCAGGCAGTCAGATTATTAACTCCTAGTGGAGGGTAAGTAAGCTGGAGAGCTGGGAACAGTTAGAGAACAAGACAAAAACAGGGGAGAGAAAAAAGAAATGAAAAGTCCTTATTAAATTAGGACTAAGCAAATTCAGAAAATACAGCATTTGTACATTCATCCAGCAATGCTAGATGTAGTTCAGGGAAAGATAAAAACAAATCACAATTGTACATTCATTCAACAATGCTAGACACCATGGGATAAATGTACAATCTAGTTAGTCCTGTATCTTGCTTTGGTACATTTACATAGTCAAGACACTGCTTAAGAACTAACAGAATACTACAGACTCAAGTACACAATGTTAACTAGGTAATACAAAACTGAACTATAGAGGTGCAGTAGAAGTTATCCAAACATCTTCTTAAGGACAGATATGCTAGGTATGAAACAGGCCTGACTAGTAAACACTCCTGGGGTATCCAATTATTTCAGGTTCATTAGCATAAGATCACCATAGTAAGGTCTGGCACTACTACAACAGTCAAAAGTAGCACAGCATCTTAAAATGTATAACAAGGCTATAAACACTGAACAGACATTTAAATTGTAATGTTACTTATATAGTTAACAAGGGAAGGTTACTTGAATATATTGCCCACAGATAGCACTCATAATGTAATCTATACACTTGCAATGCAGATGCCTCTATGTTCTGTACACAACCTGAGGGTGTTTTCAGTCTGAAATTCATCCTCCCATCAGCTAAGGAGGTCTTGCAGTTCTTCATGTCACTGTAGTGGTGACCACATTGCTGTCCAGTATGTGAGATGTGAGTTGCACCTGAGGCAGCCATGGCCAAGCTATTCCAAGTCTCAGCCGTATACTGGCATATTCCCCCTGCAGTAGCCTCTGGTTGTAATGCTTTATGAGGGGTGCCACAAAAATCTTCAGTACCCCAACATTGTGTTCTAAATGGAACCCTTTCTCTACCATCGCCAGCCATGTCTGCAGCAAAGCCAGAAATATTAGTCTAAATCAACACCCAGTCCAGATCTCACATGAAACAGCTTGTGCACAAAGACGCACATTCTTGCCAACTGCATTTGCACAATTGGAAATACAGCAATGGCTTGTCAAACATATTATCAAAGAGCAAATCAAGAAGCACAGAAAGTGTTAAAATGGCATTGAGATCTGGCCAAGTGTGATGCTCAGAATCTTCAGACATGTTCCCATGTTAAACTCTGACATGCTTTATGGTGTCAGTTACAATCATGGCTTGTTTAAGGAAAAATGGCATGACTTGTGACATATCGGCATGATGTGAATTTGATACTGATAAGCTTGAGTAGTACCACTAGGGAATTGAACCCAAGAGAAAAAAGGATAAAATATTAAACTTTGCTGATTAAGTGTCAATACCACAGGAAACCTTACTTATTAACATCATAATTAGAGGTATAGTAATTGAAGACTATAGAGATGCCTCTTTCCTGTATGTATGTGACTTTTCTTAGTCATGGAGACTGCATTTCTATGTGAAAGGGATTGATTGTGTTTGAAAATACATCTCAGATGCATGCAGTTGCATGACTTCAGTAAGACATGGTGGGTTAGGTTACATACATACTTCATAACACATGATGCCATAAACACACATTTATGACATGTTTTAACTCAATAATTACAACAAAAGTACTGTGTACATTATGCCTACATATGTGCATTCTACATTAATTATCATCATTGTCATGTTTTATATAATTTACGCACATTATATTGGACTTCTATAGCAAGTAGCAATGATACAGTAGTTATGATAATAATGTGCATCTACTGTGACATTCCTGACAAAATGTGGTGATAAGTGGTGTTCTAACTCCCACTGTAAAAGTATCTGTGAGCTGGATTTGAATGCTACCTCAGCTGTCTTCATTCTTTATGATCACTGCACTTATAACTTGTGCGACAGGGAAAGTTACCTGCTAGGTTGAATTTATACACTGAGTACTGTCTAGCATGCAATCCAGAGTGCTGACTGCCACTCCACTACCAGGCTGGTTTGCAGTTCAAAAGGCAGCCTAAATTAAATTTTTCACTTTTGTCTTTAGGCAGTGTACCAGGTTTGCACACTGCCGAATGGAGAGCAAATGCAAAAGGCATTAGAAACAATATGAGAAAAAAAAAGCTGACAGTAAAATGAATTTAGTCAATGAGTATGTCTAACAATGACCTGAGCCAGCAGTGCATTCAAGGGACCCACTCATCCTTCTCGCATCTCTTTACAGTATCAGAAATGTAATTTGTAGCAAATATTATCAAACTGGTAGTTAATGGCAAATAATATGAACGGGGATAGACAACAGCTCACATGCTGTTAGTAACTCTCTGAATAGCTGAGATTTACACAACATCACAGTCATCTGAAATGCTTGTAAATATGTATACAGACCCTTCTTTGTAAAATTATCAATTAACTGAATTCAGACCCTGCACCACCTATCTTATTTCTCTCAATTCACTTCACTTATACCTTGTGCCATAGGTATAGGTATCTGAGATGTGGAATTTATTCACTGAGTACTGTTCAGATTGCTGACATTCATGCACCACTGCCAGGCATGTTTGCACTAAAAAGGCAGCCTAAATTAAATTTCTCACTTTTTTCCTTAGGAAGTAAACTGTAGTTCAATAATATGGACCATTTCCAGTCCACACTGCATAATGTCAAACAACAAGCAAATGATAAGGAGAAAAGCATAAATAAAGATACTGAAATAGGGAAAACATTATTTAAACAGTAGTTAAAATATATAGTTTTGATGTTTTCTCAACTGTGTGGTGTTTCAAAATGAATATACTCTCATTAATCAGCATTATGTTCATACAAACAATGTCATCTGTGAATTATAACCTGAGAGCACCAGGGCATCCACAAGACACAGTTCAAATTCTTATTATGGGTCACACACAGTATAATGTGAAGAGAAACAGGTTAGCTATACTGAATATGTTACATAGTATCAAGTGACGCTATACGGAATATGTTACATAGTATCAAGTGACGCTATACTGAATATGTTACATAGTATCAAGTGACGCTATACTGAATATGTTACATAGTATCAAGTGACGCTATACTGAATATGTTACATTGTATCAAGTGACGCTATACTGAATATGTTACATAGTATCAAGTGACGCTATACTGAATATGTTACATTGTATCAAGTGACGCTATACTGAATATGTTACATCGTATCAAGTGACATTTATAAAATTGCGAACACTATGGCTCTTTGAGTCTTTTTATTTTGTGAACATCGTTCTTACATCTTCTTTAAAAAGACTGCTATGTGCTTTGCCTTGCAGTTGATATTATGTTTCAATGAGTAATCTACTTCCTTAAAACTGCAGTCACAAGTGTGTTCAGAGGCAGAAACTGTTATCTTAAAGAATTCATATCAGATTGCAGATTTCACCTCATTTACACAGTAGCAGTGCTGAAAGGGCTGAATCTGCTCTAAATAAAGGTAATTGTGTATCTAAGGAACTTGTATCATAGTAGGGGAGACTGGATATAGACCCAATACTGCTACTTACTTGGCAAACTCTGCTTTCACAAGTGACTTGCTGCAAATATGGCTGCTGTTCTAAACACATTTATGTATTTGAGCCTTAGTTATGATTTGCATTTCACAATACAAATATTGCTGTACTGTCTGCATTATTCTCAGCAGCTGTTTGCATGGGCATTTATACCACAGCTATTTCTTGACCATGCAGCATTTTTCTACATAATGGTAACATTTTAATGGGAATTTCATTGTTGAAAGCTGACCAATTTTTTTTCAAAAGACTGTTACAGTAATTATTGCCAAGGTCATGGATTCTTGCATTAGTAGCAGTGGCACTTTTGTTGGATGACCTCCACGGTAGTGTATATCAGACAAAAAGTGCTAACCATTTTTCCTTGACAGCTGTACCATTATTATTTTTATGCTGCTATGTAATACACAGGGACATAAATACTTGTTCTGCTATGGCTCTTTTATCCAAGTTCATTGTTTGCTTTGCATTTGGGGGAAAGGGGAGCAAAATATATTATTACTTTGTGTGTACTCATATATATTATTACTTTGTGTGTACTCAAATATATTATTACTTTGTGTGTACTCATATATATTATTACTTTGTGTGTACTCATATATATTATTACTTTGTGTGTACTCATATATATTATTATTTTGTGTGTACTCATATATATTATTACTTTGTGTGCACTCAAATATATTATTACTTTGTGTGTACTCATATATATTATTACTTTGTGTGTACTCAAATATATTATTACTTTGTGTGTACTCAAATATATTATTACTTTGTGTGTGCTCATATATATTATTACTCTGTGTGTACTCATATATATTATTACTTTGTGTGTACTCATATATATTATTACTTTGTGTGTACTCAAATATATTATTACTTTGTGTGTACTCAAATATATTATTACTTTGTGTGTACTCATATATATTATTACTCTGTGTGTACTCATATATATTATTACTCTGTGTGTACTCATATATATTATTACTTTGTGTATACTCATATATATTATTACTTTGTGTGTACTCATATAAAACCTTTCCTTTTTCATGTATTTTGTGCATGATGAATGGATACATTCATATGAACAAATCAATGCATTTGAACGTTACTTATGGATTGTGTTTCACAATACAAGTATTGCTGTACTGTCTGCATTATTCTCATTAGTGGCTGCCATGGGCCTGTATAAGACAGTTATTTATTGACCATGCAGTATTTTTCTGCCTAATGATGGCAGTTTAATGGGAATTTTCAATCTTGAAAGCTGACCACTTTGCTCAGAAGACAGCTGCATTAATTATTATCAAGGTCACGGGTTCTGGCATTACTAGTAGTTACAATTTTCAGATGTGCACCAGGCTGACCTCCATGGAAGTCCATATCAGACAAAAAATGTCAACCATTTTTCCTTGACAGGTATACATTTATTTTTTTAATACTGCAATGCACTATAGACTGACAGAAATGTTAGTCCTCCTATGAATGTTTGATCAAGTTCTTTCTTTGTTTTGTAGTTGTGAAGAGAGAGAAACTGAATGAAGCTGTGTGTACTGGTATGAAGGCTTACATATTCCATGTATTTTGTGTAAGATGGCTCGATACATTCATATATATATATATATATATATATATATATATAATGCAATAGTATCAATGATAAACTTACCAAACTTACATCACTAGGTGTGTTGCAAATTGGCTCAGAGACAGGACCCACAGAGTGAAAGTTGCAGATTCCAAGTCAGACTGTCGACCAGTCACAACTGAAGTCCCAAAGGGCTTGGTCCTGGGCCCTCTCCTGTTTGGCATCCACTTCACAGAAGTCCAGGCCAACACACCAAGTTCGCTAATGACTGCAAGCTAGGAGTCATTATCAACTCGCAAAGTGATGCAGACATCCTACAAAAGGGCCTCTCTGACACAAATGTCTGGTATAGAAACCATGGCTTGAAGCTTAACACCACAAAATGCGTTATCATCCCCGTTGAAAAAGACTCAGTTCACACGAACTACTACTATAATGGGAGCCCACTGAACACTGACACATAACAGATCTGAGCACCCAGGTCGATAGCCACCTTACCTTCAACCACCACATTGCCACTGTGGTCGTGGCACATCTTTTAATCAAAGGTTTCACATTCAGGAAGAAAGAGGTCATCATCCCTCTCTACTCATCCCTCATTAGACCAGTCCTCGAATATAACTCCCTGTTTGGCATGTACCTGACCAGACACCTACAGCAGCTGGAGAGGCCACAAAAGTACCTCACAAAAAGGATCCTAGGCGTTAAACACATGTCCTACATGGACAGACTCAAGAAACTGCAGCTGTTCTCAGTCTCTTATCACCTACTTAGAGGTGATCTCTGCTTGACTTACAAAGGGATGTCCAACCCATCCAACAGGGTTTATATCAGAGTGCTGCTGCTGCTAGCACTATGCTGTATGTGTAACAGGCTTTATATCAGGGTGCTACTGCTGCTATCACTATGTTGTATGTGCAACAGGCTTTATATCAGGGTTCTACTGCTGCTAGCACTATGCTATATGTGCAACAGGCTTTATATCAGGGTGCTGCTGCTGCTATCACTATACTGTATGTGTAACAGGCTTTATATCAGGGTGCTACTGCTGCTATCACTATGCTGTGTGTGCAACAGGCTTTATATCAGGGTGCTGCTGCTATCACTATGCTGTATGTGCAACAGGCTTTATATCGGAGTGCTGCTATCACTATGCTGTGTGTGCAACAGGCTTTATATCAGGGTGCTGCTGCTGCTAGCACTATGCTGTGTGCGCAACAGGCTTTATATCAGGGTGCTGCTGCTGCTAGCACTATGCTGTATGTGCAACAGGGTTTATATCAGAGTACTGCTGCTGCTAGCACTATGCTGTATGTGCAACAGGCTTTATATCAGGGTGCTGCTGCTATCACTATGCTGTATGTGCAACAGGCTTTATATCAGGGTGCTGCTGCTATCACTATGCTGTGTGTGCAACAGGCTTTATATCAGGGTGCTACTGCTGCTAGCACTATGCTGTGTGTGCAACAGGCTTTATATCAGGGTGCTGCTGCTGCTGGCACTATGCTGTATGTGCAACAGGGTTTATATCAGAGTACTGCTGCTGCTAGCACTATGCTGTATGTGCAACAGGCTTTATATCAGGGTGCTTCTGCTAGCACTATGCTGTATGATAGAGCAGTGGAAGTAGTGTCACTATGGGAGAGGTATCTTGCACAGGCATGTCTACTAACACCAGAAGATGTAGCAGCTGTCCAGCCATGTGGATGCCCACCCTCCCTCAACAGATGTTCTATTAAAGACACTACCCAATCCAGTGTGTCATTCATCCTGTACAAGGAGTCACCTACATGGTTCAGAAAGTGTCAAGCATCAAATGCCCAATGTTTAACACTTACACTATCTCTTCCAAGGCCTGGATGGAACGTGCCTGTGCCTCCAATGCAGCTCTCCACATACGTCTGTCAGCATCTAATGATACACCAGCATCAGAAGGAGAGTGGACAGCAGGCCTCTCTGAGTACCTCTACCAACCCTCCTGTGTGGCACTTCACTCTCACGATGACTACAGTGAGAAACAACCAGCTCTGCAACCAAAGTAACAAGACTGTCCTAGTCAACTGCATCGCCCTCAGCCTGTGCTATATCAGTGGTCTCTGTGGCCTGGGTATGTGTAGACATGCTGACTGTGTCCAAAATATGGGCAGGGGGTGTGGAATTCACAGCTTCAGTGTCAGACTAACCATCTAGACCTCCAGACTGTCCCTCTTCATTGCCACCATCATCATCAGAGGCTAGCGATACTCTGACATCAGGTGGCGGGAGTTCCACAGGCACAGGTCACTGCAACTGTGTAATACATTGCAGCATTTAGAATAATAATTCAAAATGTACAAGCAGAAATATACAAAAACCTACAAAATATTGTTTAGTTAGCATTTTCTATCAAACTTTTTGAAATGCAGACATAAGTGATATACATGGGTTATATCAAGAGTAAAGGATAAAGATGAAGTAGAAATAATAAATAATAATGTTGTTGCTGTGTCTTTTGGCTTTTCCCAGTTAGGGATCGCCACAGCGGAACTCCAATCCGCTAATGATTGGTAGTTGATTTTTACGTGCCGAGTTACCAGCCCTGATGCACAACCTTCAACGAAGGTACGCCCATTCATGTACGTCTCCATGCAGAAGACGCTGTAGCTGAGAATCGAACCAGACAGCGTCTTACTGTGAGGCGACAATGCTACCGCAGCACCACCACTGCAGGACAGAAATAATAATAAAGAATAATAAATAATAGTCTGTATTAAGCATTGCAATCCATCTTTAATATTACACTAAAAGCACTGTGTAAGAAATGGCATCATACCTTGACAATAAAGCAGTGTAGAAAGCAGATAAATCTCCAAAAGTGTGTATTTAGCACTATCAAGATCTCTGAATCCAGTCACTTCACTATGATACGGTTGCATTAGCTACATGAGTGCCTGTATGTAGTGCAGAGGCAGACCTGTGAGAACTGTGAGTATGTGAATAAGGTGTTACATCATTAACATTCCTGAATACCACAAACTGCACTAACTGCAGTGAAGGTAAACTACACAATTTTATGCACACACCCTAGCAATACAATGATGGGCATTGAGACGTGTTACCTACTAATGTCTTGCAGGTGTCATTGATTAGTCTGACTGCATGAACAATCAGTGTTTCACAGTCTCCCCTCTTTGCTGTACACTTACTGACAGTGTGTTTGGGAGATGAGATTTAAACAGTCTGAAAATGCATCGTCTGAGTTAGGCAATCAACATTCCAAACATTCAAATGCTGTTTTAATGACTACAGTTACTTCTTTTACTAAGACATGTGCATATTCAAGGGAATACATTAAGCACTGATGCAGATAACATATTCAATAAAAATGATACAGCAGTGCTGCTAGGAAAACATAGAAAAGAGGATGAGGCACCATAAAGAAAGAGAGTAATACTCCCGCAGTGTTTGCATTCTTTGTTTGATATTGTGTGAGTACATGTTCATAGGCTCACAAGGCTAATGGCCCTGGAGCCTTTACAAACCTAGCCCATAGGATTACCCCGGCATTGTGCCACATGACCTTAGTTCCCAGTGCTTCTGTTGAGCAGAGCCACTGGAGTGATCCCTGGAGTGAAATTTCTATTTCCCATCCACTCATCAAAATTTCCCTTGAAGAGGGCCAGTGAGGTGCTCTGCTTGACATGTATGGGGAGTCCATTCCATAGTATGGGCAGTTTCTGGGTTATGAACCTGTCCCTCCAGCATGTTCTGTTGATTGTGGCAATGAGATTGAAGTCTCTGGAGCATGTGGTGTGGAGGGATTGAGATTTCTTTAGATGTAACATTTCTAACAGGGCTGGGTCAGACATGGCTTTGTAAGTCAAGCAGAAATCACCTCTAAGTAGGTGATATGAGACAGAGAATAGTTGGATTTTATTGAGTCTGTCCATATAGGACAAATGTTTAAGGCCTAGGATCCTCTTTGTTAGGTGCTTTTGTGACCTCTCCAGTTGTTGCAGGTGTTTAGTGAGGTACATGCCAAATGGGGCATGGCACGCAATGACTGGCCTAATGAGGGAAGAGTAGAGGGAGACAATGACTTCTTTCTTCCTGGATACAAAACCCTTAATAATGAAATGTGCCACATAGAAGGACTTTCTGACCACAGTGGCAATGTGGTGATCAAAAGAGAGGTTGCTGTCAACCTATGTTCCCAGACCTCTTATAACACCTTCTGTGTTCAGGGTACTACCATCGATGTGGTAATTCATGGGAACCAGGTTTTTCCCAAAGGGGATGACGACACATTTTATGGCACTGAGCTTAAGGCCATGGTTCTGATACCAGTAGGTCTAAGTAAGGCCTTTCTTTAGGATGTCAACATCACTTGGGGAGTTAATAATAGCTCCCAACTTGCAACCATCTGCAAACTTTGTCAGCTAGAGTCCCCTCATGTTGGCCTGGACTTCAGAGAAGTAGATTCCAAACAGGAGAGGACCCAGAACCTAACCCTGTGGGACTTATCTTGTGACTGGTCATCAGTCTGACTTGGAGTCAGTTACTTTCACACTGTGGGTTCTATCTCTGATTCAGTTTGCAGCCCACCTAGTGATACAGGGATTAATGCCTAGCTTATTGAGTTTTTCTATGATTCCTGAGTGGGGAATGGTGTCAAAGGCCTCGGCCAGATCAAAGTAGGCTGTATGAATCACCTTGCCTTCATTCACAGCTCTGAAGACTGACTCAAAGAAGTTGACCAAATTGAGAAGGCATGATCTACCCTTCACAAAACCAAACTGTGTGGGATCCAGAGTTTGGATATTCCCTATATCCTTGTTTATTAGGTCCATGATGATGATGCATTCCATAGCTTTGCATGTTAGACTCTTCAGGCTAATGGAGCAATAGTTCCCAGGGTCTGTAGTCATTCCTCCTTTTGGAGAGAGATGACTGTAGCAGTGCACCATTCAGTAGGGACAAAGCCTGAGGTGAGGCTGTGATTGAACAGGGCACACAGGTGAGGTGCCAATTCACTCTGTAGTTCATGTATAACACAGCTAGGGATATTGTCAAGCCCCATAGAAGCTGTATTCTTGGCCTTGGGCAGTGCTGTTTTAACCTGTGCAGCAGTAATACTGGGTGCTTGGCAATCTACTGGTATTGTGACTGATCCTTTGGGGGGAGGGGTAAAGTTGGTGTGGAATATGTCAACCAGTATATTGGCAATATCTGTTGGCTCGGTATAGGAGGTACCATTGTGCAGTAGTTCAGAGCAAATATGGGTATTGTCATGGAGATTCTTTACATAACTATAGAAGGCCTTGTGGTTGTCTTTACTATCTGCAATTCTGTTTTCATAGCTAGCTTTGGAGGATTTGATGAGGGATCTCAACTTTTTGTTGAGGCTGATAAGGGAGTTTTTCCAGTCTTGGGACTTCACCTTATTCCACATCAGTTTCCTCCTTCTGTTGTAGAGTTTGTTTATGGCAGGGGTCACCAGATTGGCTTCATTTTCTTGGAGGAGAGCATCTTGGTTCTATTGGGTATGGGAAGATCCATGCATTTGTGTACGTGTTCGTACAGTGCATTGGTGTATGATTTGGTGGTCATGCAACTATTCTCCATTTGCATGGGTGCCGCGAAGTTAGCCACCTCTGTTTTTAGGAGCCCAAAGTTAGGTTTGGAGAAGTTTTTCATGGTGGTTACCTTTGCACGGGAAGGTGGGAGGGATGTGGATTTCCAAGGTGATTAGCTTGTGGTCAGATCTAACCAGGGAGAAGTTGACTATTGGTGTAGAGCAACGGTCACCCATGTTAGCAATGACCATGTCAAGAATGTTGCTACCTCTAGTGAAGGCAAGAATGTGCTGGTCCAGGGCATTGGGATTAATGAATTCCAAAAAACATTGGGCAAATGTATTGTTACATGAGTAGTTTTGCCAGTTAATGGAAAGGTAGTTGAAGTTACCCAGTATGAGAGTGTTAGGTTGGACCCTAATATTCTCCAAGGTAATTAGGAATGTGGAGTGTGAGTTTTGGGACATACTTGGGGACCTATAGCAGGCTACAACCTGAATCGCTGTATTACCCAATGTTAGCTGCACCTGAAGTATCTCAGATGCATTATGTTGGGCAACCAGTCTGGATGTGTGTGCATCCTTTGTGAATATGTGTATCTTAACTGCTGCTAATATCCCAATCAGCCAGTCATTTTACTGACAAATGTGAAAGGACAACTTTTGTAACTTGGTTCTGTTGCAATTTCAATGTGATATGATACAATGTCACATTTTGAGTACATCTAAACACTCTTTTCTCCTTGCTAATACATGTCTTTGCCTTTGGCAAATAATGGAAATAATCTTAAATAGTCATTCTTAAGACCCTGGTTTGAGGGTTCAAATCCATACAGGCTCCTGTTGCAAGATAACAAAACTGATTAAACATCAGAAATGCACATTTTTCAGTACTTGTTTAAAAATATGTCTTTTCTTTCCTTGATCATTTGTGTGCTGTTTGGCATTGCCCTCCACTGACTGACAGTGATCAGAAGCACTCAATGGTAGTTTGCTATGCAAGGTAAAAATTGACAAATTTAATATGAAATGCCATTAGACTGCAACTGAGATTGGCATTGGTCCACTTTCCTCAGTACTCTGAACAGTACTTCTTCTTCTCCTTTTGGCTTTTCCCAGTTAGGGGTCACCATAGTGGATCACCTGTCTGCTCATGATTGGCAGTGGAGTTTTACAGTGTCGTGTTGCTAGCCCAGTGCCCAACCTTCCACGGAAGGCACATACACTCACACACTGACGCTTAGGGCCAATTTAGAGTAATCAATTCACCTACAGCGTGTCTTTGGGATGTGGGAGGAAACTGGAGCATCCAGAGGAAACCCACGTGACCACAGGGAGGACATGCAACTCCACACAGAAGGCCCCCTAGCCAAGGATCAAACCAGAGAACCTCTTGCTGTGAGGTGGCAACACTAACTGCTGCACCACTGATGCCACCCAGTACTCTGGACAGTACTGATTGAAGAAATTAAGGTTATCACATACCTATCTATGTGGCATAATGGGTAAATGTGTTGAGCTTAGAGAAACAGTATAGGTGATGCAGGGTTCAAAAGCTGTTCACAAATCATTTTTAATGATGGAGGGCATAATAATCCTGACACATATTTAGACATTTTGGTGTATGAATATGTTTAGGTGGGAAACTCAAGTAAGGTCAGTATTCACTAAAAGTGATAGACAGATATGTCATTTTAAATTATGTCTGCATTAATTGTGTGTGCAAAATTTGATCATTTCTGCTACCTGTCCCTTTTTCCATTGCATGGCATTACCTAAAATCCTGATTTTGTGAGACATACATGATAGTAGTGATGTGGCAAGGAGATATGAGAAAGGGGGAATCTGTCAGTGCAATTCAGTAGAAGCTCTTCTCATTGTTAGATGTACACTGTGATTCATTTCAGGTGCCTTCAAATTGTTATCCAAATCAGTTTTTGTGAATGCTTTTAATAAATATTGCCTTCTATATTCGCATACTGATTAGCAGTGCAAAATGAACTTTTGTGGCTTAAGGAAAAAAGTGAAAAATTTAGTTTATGCAACTTTATGTAGTGCAAACTTGCCTGGCAATGGTGCACTTTCCTCAGCACTCAGGACAGTACTGCATGAAGAAATTCTACCTTTCATATACCTAACTCTGTGGCAGAAAGTATATTTGCAGTGAGCTTAGATAAAGGACACAGGTCATTAAAGGTTCAAGTCCACCTAAAGGATACTTTTACAAAGGGTTTCAGAATCACTTTTCTCACAGCATTTTGATTAAGACTAAAAGTAAAGACAAATGATAATGTTAAACATATATATTGCAAGCAATGCATTAGTACTGTTTGCATAACAACATTTTATATTTAAAATATATTATTAGCACTTTACATATAACATCAAACTAATGTGTATACAATTTATTAAACATGACAATGATATTTCATATAAAATTCAGTTGCATATGTATGATTGGTACAATTATTATACTCATCATGGTTCATCACATATCCTATGTGTTTAGGACAGCTATGTTTTGTGAAGTGTGTATGTAACATACCCCAACCTGAATTACTCAGCACATTCAACTGCATCCATCTGAAATATATTTACAAACTGAAATGCTGACTTTTGCATATGAATGCTTTCCCAAGACTAATTAAAATCACACACATCTAAGCTCTCTGAAATAAATCTCCATTTATTCTGAATTTAGTATATCTCAAATTTCGACACTTAAAAGTTGCTTCCCAGATAGTGCAACAATATTTTAACATTGTGTAAGCCCCAACATCACAATATGTCACAATTCATCATCTATCTCCTTCAGAACTGCACCCCATACTATTAAATATGCCATTGTTAAACATGTGAACCTGTGTCAATAGGTTGGGCATCACACGTGGCAAAATTTATTTATTTATTTATTTATTTACATTTGATAACTGGGTAGTATCCAACTAGGCCAGAAGACCATTTTCAGTGGAGACCTGGGAGAACAGCTCCAAGGAAGATTACATAATTATACATTTGTACAAATGACAATTATAATAGGAGTTCAAATGCAAGTTCCTTGACATTATGTCTAAAAGCATATAACAATGGTAGTACAATAAGCTTATACTATTCATGCAGACAAAAAATATATATATCTATTTGTGTGTGTGTATACACATATATATATATATATATATATATATATATATATATATATATATATATATATATATATATATATATATACATATATAGATAGATATATATATGGGTCTACTTCATTTGACCAAAAGACCATTTGACCTAAACCCATTTGATCGAAAGCTCATTTGATCGAAAATCAGTATTCAAGGCAAATAACAGGGATTTGTCTCGCTCCCCAATGTCGTGTGACCCTGGAGTTGGTATATATAACTAGGGGGTGTGGGGGCACAGCCTTTTCTGTGCATTTAAAGTGTTTTAGAGCAAGTTACTGTATTTTTGTGAAAAAAAGAAAAAAAAACAAAAACAAATATTCTTGTTTCCGCCTTTTCTAAGCTAGTCTAGTCCAGTTTTCAGGTTCTGCTGAATTCAGGGGTGTGGAACAAGTTCCTGTGTTACCCATACCTTACTTGGATAGAAGGACATTTCTCTGTTCACCAGTGAGAGTGGGGAGTTTTGAGCAGCCTATCTGTCCCTGGAGGAGTGGTCTCAGCCCAGCAACTAGTAGTTTATTGGCCATTTTGGGCTAATTTCTCTCTCTTTCATCTCCCTGCTTTAAAACCAGCTTTTGTGCGGTTTTGCATGCTGGGCAGCACCACCCAGCGCCAGTTAGCTAGGATTAAACTATTCCCGGCTCCACAAAGTCTGCTCTTCAATTTTTCTCTTGGAACTAGTCAAACACTCAACTTAAGCATTCAAACCTTTCCTTTTACAGTCCAGCGCTTGCTCAAATTTCTTAGTAAGTATTAATAAACGCTAGCACTACACCCCTATACTATACAGAAGTACAAGGCTCCCTATTCGTCCCTACAGGACAATCAGTAAAGCAGTTCATTGTATCTGTTCAGGCATGTCCAAAGGGCAGTTTCAGGTGTACTCTCCAGTCCAGCTGGTGAATCTGGGCATCTTGAGGCAATGTTACAATTGCCTCATGTACACAGACAACCCTCTCCTCCTTCCAACAAACACAAATGTATGTGAGAGATGCAACTATACAGCCAAACTGGAGGCCAAGCTCTCTCAACCCAAGACTGGAACACTCAGTCATGAGGAGAAGGGAAACACTTGCACCACACTACCAGTCTCACATATACCAGTCATATCTGCACCAGCAAACAACACACATAAATACACAAAAACATACTTGGAGGCTCTAAATAAAAATCTGCCAAAGCAGCAGAGACCTCTAAAGCAGACATCCAAGCAACCTCCACCCCACCCCAACAACAACCACGTATTACATACTTCACAAAGTCAGTGTGCCACGCAATCACAGCCCTTAAGGCTAAATAACACACCCAATACACTAGTAATAGGTGACTCTATTGTCAGGCACACAGACATCCCACTCACTAGACTGAACAAGGAGAAGGTTACTGTAAGCTGCCTGTTGGGTGCCTGGATCCACCACATAACACAAGCACTCAGGTCACTCCAAAACAGGTACAAATATGACTCTGTCATTGTCCATGTTGGTGTGAATGACCTGAGATGTACCTCCCTGGACTACATGAAAAGAGACATAGAGGAGCTCTCTGATCATGTAGCCCAGGCCGGTATGACCCTGACCCTGAGTAGCATCTTGCCCTCACCAATAATGATGCCACAGTATAAAGATAAAATGATCAATTTTAACAATTGGCTAAGCTATTGGTGTCGTTCAAAGTGGATCCAGTGTCTGTCAGCCTGGGATGACATGCTTGACAAGCCACATTGCTTCATCAGAGGTGGCTTGCACCTGTTGCCCTTAGGCTTTCAAATACTGGTCAAAGCTCTTGCCACCCCCACAGTGCCTTTTTTAGGCAAGGCTCAAAAGACAAACCCACCTCCATAAACAATACAAGAAGCACAAATTGAGGGTAATGCTACTCAATGCCAGAAGTCTAAACCTCAAAATGCACGCACTCGAGGCACTCCTCAGTATGGAGAGAATCGATATCTGTGCAGTAACATAAACCTCGTTCAAGGCTCCAGAGAGCACCCCAGCACTATCAGGCTATAACTCATACCATACCTTTCGGCATCAGAACCCGGACCGAAATACAAAAGGCGGGGGTGTATCCATTTTCATCAAGGATATCCACACCTCCAGGTTAGTGGCACAGCACGAGGCCTCGGAGACCATCCATGTGCAACTAACAGTGGGAAAAGCTGCTTTTCAGATTGTAGCTTGCTACAGATCAGCCACCTTGTCTCAGGACCCCCAATCAGCATTCCTGAGAACATTGGAAAATATGAAGGTCCTACCAAACATTGACTGGAAAAACTACTCAAGCACAACCTCCTTTTCCCAACGTTTCCTAGAGTTTATAAACTCAAACGCCCTTGAACAACTGGTCACCATTCCCTCCCACAAGAGGTGACTACATATTGGACCTGATCATCACCAACATGGGGGATCAATGTTCCACGCCAGAGGTAAACCCTTTGCTGGTAAGATCAGACCATAAACTAATCACACTGAACATCCACATCCCAACCCCACCCCAGTCAAGGAAACCACTGTGAAAAACTTTTCAAAAGCAAACTTCACACTTCTCAAGACCGAGATGGAAAGTTCAAAGCCCCCTTGCTAAAGGATAAAGCTGCCCAAACCGCAGAATCCTTTACAAATGCATTCTATGAGCACCTACAGGAATGCATGGATCGAGCCATCCCAAGAAAAAACAAGACTCACTCCTCCAAAAAGAGGAAATTAGTCTGGTGGACCCCGGCCATAAATAAGCTATACAACAGAAGGAGGAAACTATTACATGATAGAGCAAAATACCAAAAAAGGGAAGGCATCCCTGATCAGTATTAGCAAGAAACTACGTTCCCTCATAAAATCATCCAAGGCTGGCTTAGAAAGAAAAATTGCCAAAGACTCTAATGATAATCACAAAGCCTTCTTTAGCTATGTCAAGAATCTAGGTGGCAACTCTCAGATATGCACTGAGCTAGTGCAAAATAGTAAAAAATGCACTGAACCAGTTGACATTGCCAACATCCTGGCTGACATGTTCAGTGCAAACTTTACCCCTCCCCCCCACCCCCAAAAGGGCCCATGTCCATCCCAGAAGAATGTAGAGCCCCAGACATCACAGACACACAGGTGAAAACAGCCCTGTCCAAAGCCAAAAACACAGCATCAATGGTATCCCAGGCTGCATCTTACACGAGCTCCAAAATGAACTAAACCCTCACCTAAATTCACTGTTCAAACTCAGCCTTACCACAGGCTATGTACCCAAAGAATGGCACACAGCAACAGTTATCCCACTCCACAAAGGTGGTGCCACAACGGATCCTGGGCTCTATCGCCCTATAAGCCTGACTAGCCTGGTCTGCAAAGCTATGGAGTGTATCATTATGGAACTCATTAACAGAGACATTGGGAACCTCCAGACACTGGACCCTACCCAGTTCGGCTTTGTTAAAGGCAGATTTTGCCTCCTAAACCTAGTTGACTTCTTTGAAACAGTTACCAAGGCCATAGATGAGGGAAAGGTAGTCCACACACCCTACTTGGACCTTGCAAAGGCCTTTGACACCATTCCCCACTCTGGCATTATAGATAAGCTTACCAGCTTGAACATTAACCCCTATGTCACGAGATGGGTTGCCAACTGGTTCATGGATAGAACTCACATGGTCAGAGTTGCAGGTGCCATGTCCGACTCTAAACTGGTTACAAGTGGCATCCCACAGGACTCAGTCCTGGGACCCCTCATGTTCGGTATATACACTTCTCTGAGGTATAGGCAAGCACGGGAGGACTATGGCTGACCAAGTTCACAGATGATTGCAAACTGGGGGCATTAATCAACTCTCTGGCTGACACAGACATCCTCCAGAAGGGTCTCACGGAGACGAATACCTGGTGTCAGAACCATGGCCTCAAGCTAAATGACAAAAAGTGCATAGTCATCCCCTTTGGGAAAAACAAAGTGCCCACGAACTACCACATAGGTGGTAATCCACTAAGTACAGAAGATGTAATTAGGGATCTGGGGACCCAAGTAGATAGCAACCTCTCCTTTGATAATCACATTGCAAAAGTGGTTAGAAAATCCTTCTATGTAGCCCACCTAATCACAAAAGGGTTCACATTTAGATCAAGAGAGGTCATTGTGCCCCTCTACTTATCACTCTTCAGGCCCATAATAGAGTACAATGCCCCATTTGGGATGTATCTTACTTGACACCTGCAACAGCTGGAAAGACCAGAGAAGTACCTCACCAAGAGGATCATGGGCCTCAAACAGATGCCCTATGCAGCTCAACTAAAGAAGCTCCGGCTCTACTCGGTTGCTTACCACCTACTCAGAGGTGATCTCTGCCTGACGTACAAGGCCATGTCTAACCCAGAATTAATGGACATGCTCCACCTCAAGAAAACCAAATCTCTTAGAGCCACATGCTCCAGGGATTTAAACCTCAGCACAACAATAAATAGGACATGCTGGAGGGATAGATTCTTGTCCAGAGACTTCCCTCGCCCTGGAATAGAATCCCAATCTATGTTAGGCAAAGACTCTCATTGACTTTCTTCAAGAGAAATCTTTATGAGTGGATGGGAAATCGTAAATTTACCCCTGGGATCACTTCAATGACCTTGCTGGACAGAGGCTCAGGAAACTAATCTAAAAGGGAGGCGAAAGCCAACACATTCTGGCCAGGCTTATAAATGCCCTTGGGCAGATAGCCTAGTACCTACCTACCAACTTATAAAACAAAAAGTACAGATTTTAATTGAAAATAGGTGGGGGGCTTTGTCCCCCACACCCCCCCCCCTAACTATTTATATCAACTCCAGGGTCTCACGACATTGGCGAGGGGGACAAATCCTAGTTTTATGCCTTGAATATTAATTATCAATCAAATTAAATTTCGATCAAATGGGTTTAGGTCAAATGGTCTTTCGATCAAATGAAGTAGACCCATATTATATATATATATATATATATATATATATATATATATATATATATATATATATATATATATATATATATATATATATCCCATGATAACAATATCACAAACTGAAGCTAAGAAGGCTCAGTTGCCAAAAAATATTGACAATGGGTGGGGTGGTGGAGAGAAGGAAGTGAGACAGTAAGGGGTTAAGCAAAGCCTATGTTTGGTGAAATATTCCTTTAGGGACAGTTTAAATGAATGTTCGATGCCATGTTTCACACTTTTATTGCTATATGATGTAAGTAGTGCCAGTGTATCTTCCAAGGAATCCATATGCTTTCAATTGCACAAATGCAGTTAGTACGGCTGCGCATCTTTGTGCATAACCAGTAATATGTGAGATCTGAATTGGGGGCCAATTCAGACCTATCTTGTTAGCCTGACTTTTACAGACATGGCTAGCAATGGAGAGAACGGTGCTAAAACTAGAGCACAAAGGTGGGGTGTTGAGGAGACCCGGATATTTGCGGTACTCCTTGTGAAGCACTACAACTATAGGCTGCTGCAGGGAGGTTATACAGTCTCTCCTTATAAGGGTGAGGCTTGGAATAGCTTAGCCAAGGCTGACTTCAGTGCAACTGGTATTAAATCCACCAGGGAACAATGTATTCACCACTATAGTGACCTTAAAAAACACAAGCAGGACCTCAGAGCTATTAGGAGGCTGAATTTAGGACTTTGATGAGACTTTTAATCAATTTAAAGACAGACTTTATGCTTTGAAAACGAATCAGTTAGAAATCGATTATTTAAATGAATGCATTTTAACTGAAAGAGTACCCAAAGGATTGAGACTGTTTAAATATCCAAATAATGTTAAGCAGAATTCATTGTTATACAAACAGTTAACTGAATTGTTTAATGACACGGGTATAGAAATGCTGAAGTTAATGGTGAGGGACTATGAAAGTCAAAAAGAAATGCTGTTAAATGAAACAAATGTTTTCTATACCAAAGTTTTAAATTTTAATAGTGGGAATTTTGATCAAAGAAAATATGAGAATTTGTTTGGGGAAATTGACAATTACTGTGATAAAATTATTTTTATAAAAACGAAGAAGCCTGACAGAGATGTAAAGGAGTACAGGAATGGTAGAGCCTTTCCAGTTTTTAACAACACTTCTGGGTTACCTAACTCAGACAGCGACAATGTAATTGATTTAGTAAATGATGGCAGTGACACAAATAATAATGAGCACTTTGGTCACCCTTTAGGGGAAGGAATGTTGAAGAGAAGCGAGAGGTTAGCCGAAAAGCAAAGGAAATACTCTTATCAGAACCCCCAGTATTACGGGGGGGGGGGGGCAGACACCCAGGGAGAATTTGGAATTACTGATAGATTCTGATGTTTCGCCCTTACCCCTTGGCAATATACAGGATGTTAACCCGGATATGATTCAGAATGACGTTGATTCAAGAGTTTGTAAACAGAATAATTTTAGTATTTACAACTTTACAGATTTAGTAGTCAATGAGACATATTTTAGTTTATTTATTAAGGATTTCCTTTTGTTCCTACACATCCCGGTACATTGGTAAACACATTAATTGACATCAAGCTGTTTATTAGGCAGCTTAACTTACAGATTTATTTTAAAGGTACACAGCTAAACCAACGTGAAATATCTAGAAAGAGTTTGTTTAACCCACCAATGAATTCATCATTAAAAATTTTCGAAGAGTTAATCGAAAAAGAAGTGAGGCAACTGAATAGTAAAGACAATTTCACTAATAGTTTGTCAGAAGAAGAAATTTTTGTTGAAATTACTAAAGGACAAAATTTATAGAGTGATGAAGCCTGATAAGGGGAGAGGGGTGGTCCTGATGTACAACGAAGAATATGATACTTATATACACAACATTTTACAGGACTCGGAACATTATACTGTTGTTTCCCGTAATTAAATAAATATTTCATATTCCAAAATTAAATATTATTTGTCAGATCATTTACTACAAGATAGTATAAATGAGAAACTATTTAATTTTTTGCACATTGAGAATCCTAGGGTCCCTGCTATATTTGGGATCCCTAAAGTGCACAAAGGGATTAATGAACTAAAATTTAGACCTATAGTAGCAGGAGCTGGTAGTATTACTGAGCCTTTAGCGATTTATGTGGATGCCCAGTTGAAGAAATTTATAAACTCTGTTCCTCACATAACAAAGGATTCTTGGGATTTTTTGAGGAGAATAACTAAGGATAAATATGATGCAGATATACTCTTAGCCACTATTGATGTGGTAGAGTTATTCCCAAGTATCCCACATGAGATAG
The DNA here is from genome assembly GCF_019279795.1 of Protopterus annectens. Lineage (NCBI taxonomy): Eukaryota > Metazoa > Chordata > Ceratodontiformes > Protopteridae > Protopterus > Protopterus annectens. The sequence goes on from NC_056751.1 coordinate 749,747,899, forward strand.
GTCTAGAATGGGTTTGAGAAATGTTATGCACTGTAACAGGATTAGGTAACAATACTATTAATTTGATTATGGAATTCACTGAAACAATTTTGAAAAACAATTTTGTTTAAATCATTGGAGATTTCTACCAACAAAGAAAGGGAGTTGCTATGGGGGTAGCTTGCGCTCCCTTATATGCTAATTGTGTTCTTTATTATTGGGAACAGAAATTTATCCTTAATACAGATTGGTGGAGATATATCACCTTTTATACCCGCTATCTGGACATTTGTTTACTATGGAAAGGTTCAAGAGGAGAATTCAATGAATTTATGTTCTATCTTAACAATTATACTGATTTTCTGACCTTTACGTATACCATTAATGACTCTACTATCAATTACCTGGATGTTACGTTATATAAAGAGAAACTAAATAATTGTTTTCAGTCTAGGTTATATAGAAAACCCACTTTCTCTAACACTTATTTGCATTTTGAGAGTGGACATCCATACTATCAAAAGAAAGGGATAGTAAAAGGTCAGATGATAAGGGCATCGAGAATGATTAGCATCAATTCTGTATTTTTAGATGAGGTCAAGATTTTAAGTTCCCTTTTTTTAGAAAGAGGTTACCCTAAACCTATGGTAGACAATTTAGCTGAGGAAGTTATTAAGGACAGGGACAGTAAGTTCTTCCCACTACTAGGCTTGTACACACAGTGCAGACTGGATTAACTGTTGACCGCAACTGAGCTGAAAATATAAGTATCTTGATTTTTTTTTATTATTTTTACAGATTACTGTTTTTAAAATTTAATATATATAAAGCACTTTGTCTATTCTGTATCTTTACAAATCCTTATCTGTTTAAAAACTTTCATTTGTGTCTCTAGTGCTTGCTGTCTGTAGGCTATTGTTTTAACTGAAGCCTTTCCTCTGTGTAATTATCTGTTGGCTAGTGGGGGCTGGTTCTTTTGTGTTCTTGTAAAAAAAAAAAAAAAAAAAAAAAAAAGCTGTTCTGGTACTTAAGCCCTAACTTTGATAGGGTTTCTGTCTTTACACACAGTGCAGACTGGATTAATTGTTGACTGCAACTGAGCTGAAAATATAAGTATCTTGATTTTTTTTGATTATTTTTACAGATTACTGTTTTTAAAATTTAATATATATATATATAGCACTTTGTCTATTCTGTATCTTTACAAATCCTTATCTGTTTAAAAACTTTCATTTGTGTCTCTAGTGCTTGCTGTCTGTAGGCTATTGTTTTAACTGAAGCCTTTCCTCTGTGTAATTATCTGTTGGCTAGTGGGGGCTGGTTCTTTTGTGTTCTTGTAAAAAAAAAAAAAAAAAAAAAAGCTGTTCTGGTACTTAAGCCCTAACTTTGATAGGGTTTCTGTCTTTACACATAGTGCAGACTGGATTAATTGTTGATCGCAACTGAGCTGAAAATATAAGTATCTTGATTTTTTTTGATTATTTTTACAGATTACTGTTTTTAAAATTTAATATATATATAGCACTTTGTCTAGTCTGTATCTTTACAAATCCTTATCTGTTTAAAAACTTTCATTTGTGTCTCTAGTGCTTGCTGTCTGTAGGCTATTGTTTTAACTGAAGCCTTTCCTCTGTGTAATTATCTGTTGGCTAGTGGGGGCTGGTTCTTTTGTGTTCTTGTAAAAAAAAAAAAAAAAAAAAAAGCTGTTCTGGTACTTAAGCCCTAACTTTGATAGGGTTTCTGTCTTTACACACAGTGCAGACTGGATTAATTGTTGATCGCAACTGAGCTGAAAATATAAGTATCTTGATTTTTTGATTATTTTTACAGATTACTGTTTTTAAAATTTAATATATATATAGCACTTTGTCTATTCTGTATCTTTACAAATCCTTATCTGTTTAAAAACTTTCATTTGTGTCTCTAGTGCTTGCTGTCTGTAGGCTATTGTTTTAACTGAAGCCTTTCCTCTGTGTAATTATCTGTTGGCTAGTGGGGGCTGGTTCTTTTGTGTTCTTGTAAAAAAAAAAAAAAAAAAAAAAAAGCTGTTCTGGTACTTAAGCCCTAACTTTGATAGGGTTTCTGTCTTTACACACAGTGCAGACTGGATTAATTGTTGATCGCAACTGAGCTGAAAATATAAGTATCTTGATTTTTTTTGATTATTTTTACAGATTACTGTTTTTAAAATTTAATATATATATAGCACTTTGTCTATTCTGTATCTTTACAAATCCTTATCTGTTTAAAAACTTTCATTTGTGTCTCTAGTGCTTGCTGTCTGTAGGCTATTTTCCCACCCTCCCTCCCTGTTGGTGTCTTGCTCTTATACTTGGTGGCTTTGCAGTTGTCCGCCCCTACTGTGTCACTCCTCCCAGTCTAGTGTCATTAGCTCATTCTGCCTAATACAGAGAGAACATTTGATAAGGCCTTCTGTTCCTCCTTTTTCCCTTTCAAAAAGAAAAACAAAACTTTTTTTTTTTTTTTTTTTTTCGCCTGAACCTCCTTGTGTTCTGACTGTGCTTCTCAAACATTTTGGAAATATATAGTATATTTCAGAGCATTTATTATAACTGTAATAGCCTTAATATTGCTACAACTCAAGTGCTCTAGGTTGCACTGCATCTGAAGTGTTTGTGTGTTTTAGCTGCTTTTCTGTATATATAGACTTTTCTGTTTCTTTTACTAAATAAGCTCTGTAAAGTTGTTTTATTGCATTCCTGCCTGTATCTCTGAGTTTTTTTTTTTGCACTTTTAAAGTTTGTTTTTGCTTAGTTTAATTGGTAGGCTACACATTCAAATGTGCTAGCCGAATTAAAGCATTTACTGTGTTTCTGTACCTAATTTCTGCTACTTTGTAAAAAAAAAAAAAAAAATACTTGTTTCCCGCCTTTACTGAACTAGAATAGTCCAGTCTTCAGGTATTGCTGATCTCTGGGCTGTGTCGTAGTTCCTGTGTTGCCCATATCCTTATTTGGATAGGAGGAAGCTCCTTTGTTCACCAGTGAGAGTGGGGAGCTCTGAGCAGCCTATCTTATAGGTTCATAGGTTCATAGGTTTATACTAGGCTATCTGCTCTAAGGCATTTATAAGCCTAGCCCAAATTTTTGTGGCTTACACCACCCGTTATATGAAAAAATACTGTGCCCATTAGTTTGTTGTGCCTCTGTCCAGCAGTGACACAGAGATGATTCCCGGGGTAAACCTACGATCGCCCATCCACAGGTCAAGATTTCTCTTGAACAGAGCCAGCGAGGTGCTCTGCCTCACATGGACCAGGATTTTATTCCACAGCATAGGGAGTCTCTGAGTGATAAATCTATCCCTCCAGCATGTCCTATTTATATCCGTGCTAAGGTTTAAGTCGCTTGCTCTAGTGGTTTTGGTGGATTTGGATTGTTTGAGGTGGAGCATGTCCATTAATTCCGGGTTGGACATGGCCTTGTATGTCAGGCACATGTCACCTCTGAGCAGATGGTATGCGACTGAATAGAGCTGGAGTTTCTTCAATCTGGCAGCATATGACAGATTTTGGAGTCCCTTTATCCTTTTGGTGAGGAACTTTTGGGGTCTCTCCAATTGCTGCAGATGTCGGGTGAGATACATCCTGAATGGGGCATTGTACTCGATCATTGGTCTGATAAGTGAAGAGTACAGGGGAACAATGACCTCACTAGATCTGGATGTGAATCCCTTCATGATCAGGTGGGCAATGTAGAAGGTCTTTCTAACCACTTTAGCAACGTGAGTGTCAAAAGAAAGGCCACTGTCAACCTGGGTCCCCAGGTCCCTGATAACCTCTTCTGTGCTTAGTGGATTGCCACCTATATGGTAGCTTGGGGTTACCTTGTTTTTCCCGAAGGGTATGACTATACAGTTTTTGGCGTTTAACTTCAGGCCATGGCTCTGGCACCAGCTATCTGTTTTCGTGAGTCCCTTCTGAAGGATATCCGTGTCCGATGCACTTTCCACTATGGCCCAGTTTGCAGTCGCCTGCAAACTTTCTCAGCCAAAGTCCTCCCATGTTGCCCTGTATTTCTGAGAGGAGGATCCCGAACAATGGGGGCCAAAGGCCCGAGCCCTGTGGGACACCACTTGTGACCGGCTTGGAGTCTGACATAGCGCCAGCAACTCTAACCCTGTGGGTTCTGTCCTTAAGCCAGTTTGCAACCCATCTTGTGACATATGGGTTTACATTTAAGCTGGTAAGTTTTTCTACAATACCGAGTGGGGTATTGTGTCAAGCCTTGCAAGGTCAAGGTAGGCTGTATGGACTGCCTTTCCCTCATCATTGGCCTTGGTGACTGTTTCCAAGAGGTCGTCCAACTTCAAAACGCATGATCTTCCTTTCACGAACCCAAACTGGGTCGGGTCCAATGTCTGCAAGTCCCTATATCTTTGTTTATGAGCTCCATTATGATCCTCTCCATAGCTTTGCAGACTAGACTTGTTAAGCTTATGGGCGGTAATTACCAGGGTCCATAGAGGCACCGCCTTTGTGGAGTGGGACCACAGTTGCCGTATGCCACTCCTTGGGCACGTATCCTGTGGTAAGGCTGAGATTAAACAGCTGCCTTATGTGCGGGTTTAATTCCCCATTTAGCTCGTGTAGCACACAGCCGGGGACACCATCCGGTCCCATTGATGCTGTGTTTTTAGCTTTAGAGAGAGCAGCTTTCACCTGCGCATTTGAGATGTCTGGGAGGCTACACTCCACTGGGATAGTTATCTCTCCTTTAGGGGAGAGGGGTGAAGTTTGCACTGAACCTGTCTGCCAGTATGTTGGCAATGTCTGTGGGTTCAGTGATTTTGTATCATTTTGGACTAATTCTGAGCATATCTGGGAGTTTCCACCCAGGTTCCTAACATAGCTGAAAAAGGCCTTATGATTGTCCTTTGAATCCATGGCAATTTTTCTCTCAAAATTGGCCTTAGCTGATTTTATGAATGCTCGTATTTTTTTACTAATAATGATCAGGGGTGACTTCCCTTTTATGGATTTTGTTCTATCATGTAATAGCTTTCTCCTCTTATTGTAAAGTTTGTTAATGGCTAGGGTCCACCAGACTGGACGTTTGCCCTTTGTGGAAAGAGTCTTGGTTTTATTTGGGATTGCCTGATCCATGCAGTCCTGGAGGTGTTCATAGAAGGCATTTGTAAGGGCTTCCGCAGCTTGGGTTGTGGTTTCCACTGGCTCAGGGGCCTTGACGGATACCACACCAGTCCTGAGTAGTGTGAAGTTTGCTTTAGAGAAGTTCTTCACTGTGGTCTTTTTTGTTTGGGGTGGGGCGGGATGTGGATTTCCAGTGAGATTAGTTTATGATCAGATCTCACCAATGAGGGATATACTTCCAGTGTGGAGCATTTTGTCCCCATGTTTGTGATAATGAGATCTAGTATATTTTCTCCTCTCGTGGGAACAGTGACTAGCTGTTCCATGGCATTTGAATTTATGAACTCCAGGAACCTTTGGGCTAGAAAGTTAGGGCTTGAGTAATGTTCCCAGTCTATATTCGGGTAGTTGAAGTCACCCAATATGATGGTGTTTAGAGATACATTTATACCCTCCAGTGTCTTCAGGAAGGCTGTGTGGGGTTCCTGAGTTTGAGAGGGTGGCCTGTAGCATGCTACAATTTGTAGAGCAGTTTTGCCTATGGTTAGTTGCACCTGGATGGTTTCTGAAGCTTGGTGTTGCCACCAACCTGGAGGTGTGGGTATCCTTTATGAATATGGATACACCCCTCCTTTTGTGGTGTGGTCTGGGTTTTGGGGCGGAACGCATGATATGAGGTAAAACCTAATAGTGCCGGGTGCTCTCAGGAGCCTTGAACCAGGTTTCAGTTACAGCACAGACATCGATGTTCTCCATACTGAGAAGGGCCTCGAGTGCGTGCATTTTGAGATTTAGACTTCTGACATTGAGCAGCATTACCCTCAGTTTCTTCCCATTTTTGTTTTCTAGGGTGGTAGGTTTAGAATTTGAGCCTTGCCTAAAAAAGGCACTATGGGGGAGGCAAGAGCCTTAGCCAATATCCGGAATCCCAGGGGCGACAGGTGCAAGCCGTCCCTTGCGAAGCAGCGTGGCTTGTCAAGCATGTCATCCCAGGCAGACAGACACTGGATCCCCTTTGAATGACACCAGACATTAAGCCAATTGTTAAAGCTGATCATCTTGTCTCTATATTGTGGCATCATTGTTGGTGAAGGAAGGATACTGCTCAGGGTCAGGGTCATACCTGCCTGGGCTACATAATCAGAGAGCTCCTCTATGCCTCTTTTCATGTAGTCCAGGGAGGTACGTCTCAGGTCGTTCACACCAGCATGGACAATGACTGTGTCATATTTGTACTTGCCGTGGAGTGACCCGAGTGCTTGTGTTATGTGGTGGATTCTAGCGCCCGATAGGCAGCTTACTGTGACCCTCTCCTTGTTCAGCCTGGTGAGTAGGACGTCAGTGTGTCTGACTATTGAGTCACCTATGACAAGTATGTTTGGTGTTGTATTTGGCCTTAAGGGCTGTGACTGCTTTGCACAATGCTTTTGTGGTTTATGTGTTGTGGTTTATCTGTCCCTTGAGGAGTGGTTCCAGCCCAGTGACCTGTAGCTTATGGGCCGTTTTGGGCCATTTCCTATCTCTTTCTAACCCCCTGCTTTAAAGCCAGCTTTAGTGCACTTTTGCGCTTGTAATTTAAAGTTTGTCCTGTTTTTTGCATTTACCTGTTGAGGCTACACACTCAAGTGTGCTAGCCTGTTTTAAATATTTATTGCATTTTCCTGCTGTTTATTGCAAAATAAATAAATAAATAAATAAATTATCCTTGTTTCCCGTCTTTCCTAACCTAGAGAAGTCCAAATACAGGCTTTGCTGTATTCTGGACTTTTGGAAAGTTCCTGTGTTGCCATTTCCTTTCTTGGTCTAAGGGAGGCTTCTTTGTTCACCAGAGGCAGTGAGGAGCTTAGAGCAGCCTACCTATCCCTGGAGGAGTGTTCCCAGCACAAAAATCTGGTAGTCTATTGGCCATTTTGGGCCAATTTCCAGCTCTTTCAAATCCCCCTGTATAAAACCCGCTTTAGCGAGGTTTTTGTGCTTGTTACTACTCAGCCAAGCTCCTCGTGGTCCTGCAGAGTGGTGCTAGCAGCAGGGAGGCTAAAAAAGCGACTGCTAATCTGATAAAAGTGTTTTTTCCTGCTACTACCTGGGTGACTGTCCGATCTAGCTAAACTGCAAATATTTCTGCTTCTTGAACTGTTTTAAACTGTCTAAAGTTGTTTTTGCACCTGCACTTTTAAAGTTTGTCCTGTTTGTTGCATTTACTTGTTGAGGCTACACACTCAAGTGCGCTCGCCTGTGTTACATATTTATTGCAATTTCCTGCTGTTTGTTGCAAAAAAGAAAAAAAAAAGTTATCCTTGTTTCCCGTCTTTCCTGACCTAGAGTAGTCCAAATACAGGCTTTGCTGTATTCTGGACTTTTGGAAAGTTCCTGTGTTGCCATTTCCTTTCTTGGATAGAAGGAGGCTTCTTTGTTCACCAGTGGCAGTGGGGAGCTTGGAGCAGCCTATCTGTCCCTGGAGGAGTGTTCCCAGCGCAGGAATCTGGTAGTCTGTTGGCTGTTTTGGGCCAATTTCTAGCTCTTTCAAGTCCGCCTGTATAAAACCCACTGTAGCGCGGCTTTACGTGATTTTGTGCATAGCGCTGCATCGAGCAGCGCCGCTTATTTGGGTTTGAGCCTTGGAACTGATCTAGTTCTCATAATAAACACCCTATTCCTACGCTAAAGCCTAGCACTTGCTCACTAAAGCAATTATATAAGTCAGCACTAAAAAATTAAAAGCACTACACCCTCACAAACTCACCTTGAGTAACTTGTTCCCCATTGGCCCTTTTTTCAATTATAAAGGAATTCCCAATACTATTCTAGCATGTCCAAAGGTCAGTTGTCAATCCCCTCTCTGGTCCAGCTGGTGAACCAGGGAATCTTTAGGCAATGTTACAACTGCCTAATGTACACAGACAACCCTCTCCTCCTCCCAACAAATTCCAACACATGTGAGAGATGCAACCATATAGCCAAACTGGAGGCTAAGCTCTCTCAACTCAGTACTGGCGTAACCAGTCAGGAGGAGAAGGAAACCACACTGACTACAATTCCAGTCTCACATAGACCTACCACGACAGCAAACCAAGCACATAAACACACAAAAACATACTTGGAGGCTCTAAATAAAAATCTGCCTAAGGAGCAAAGACCTCCAAAGCAGACACCCAAGCAGCCGCTACCCCAAAACAAAACACATGCAAAACATAGCTCACAAAGCCAGTGTGCTGAACAGTCACAGCCCTTAAGGCTAAACAACACACCTGATACACTTGTAATAGGTGACTCTATCATCAGGCACACTGACGTCCCGCTCACCAGGCTGAACAAGGAGAAGGTCACTGTGAGCTGCCTGTCGGGCACTAGGATTCGCCACATAACACAAGCACTCAGGTCACTCCAAGGCAAGTACAAATATGACTCAGTCATTGTCCATGCTGGTGTGAATGACCTGAGACGTACCTCCCTGGACTACATGAAAAGAGACATAGAGGAGCTCTCTGAGCATGTAGCCCAGGCCGGTATGACCCTGACCTTGTGTAGCATCTTACCCTCACCAAGAATGATGCCACAGTATGAAGACAAGATTATCAATTTCAACAATTGGCTTAAGTATTGGTGTCATTCAAAGGGGATCCAATGCCTGTCAGCCTGGGATGACATGCTCGACAAGCCATGATGCTTCGCTAGGGACGGCTTGCACCTGTCACCCCTGGGCTTTCAGATATTGGCAAAGGCTCTTGCTACCCCCATAGTGCCTTTTTTAGGCAGGGCTCAAAAGACAAACCCACCTCCATAGGTATCACAAGGGAGAAGAAACTAAGAGTAATGCTACTCAACGCCAGAAGTCTAAACCTCAAGATGCACGCACTCAAAACTCTCCTTAGCATGGAGAACATCAATATCTGTGCAGTAACAGAAACCTGGTTCAAGGCTCTCAAGAGCACCCCAGCACTACCAGGTTATACCTCATACCATGCTTTTCAGCCCCAAAACTTGGACCGAACCACAAAAAGAGGGGGAGTATCAATATTCATCAAAGATACCCACACCTCCAGGTTGGTGGCACAGCACGAAGCATCAGAGACTATCCATGTGCAACTAACAGTGGGTAAAACTGCCTTCCAGTTTATAGCCTGCTACAGACCACCCTCCCAAACCCAGGAACCCCACTCAGCCTTCCTGAGAACACTGGAAAATATGAAGATCTCTCCAAACACCATTATATTGGGTGACTTCAACTACCCAGCCATAGACTGGGAGCATTACTCTAGCTCCAACACCCTAGCCCAAAGGTTCCTAGAATTTATAAACTCAAATGCTATGGAACAACTTGTTACCACTCCCACAAGAGGGGAAAACATACTGGACCTGATCATCACCAACATGGGGACTCTATGCTCCAGACCAGAAGTGTATCCCTCACTGGTAAGATCAGACCATAAACTAATCTCACTGGATATTCAAATCCCGATCCCACCCCATGCCCAGAAAACCACAGTGAAAAACTTCTCTAAAGCAAATTTCACACTCCTCAAAACCGAGGTGGAATCCTTCAAAGCCCCCGGGCCTGTGGATAATATGGCCCAGACCACAAAATCCTTTATAAACGCATTCTATGAACACCTTCAGGAATGCATGGATCATGCAATCCCAAATAAAACCAAGACCCAATCCTCCAAAGGCAGACGTCCTGTCTGGTGGACCCCAGCCATAAACAAACTATACAATAGAAGGAGGAAGCTACTACATGACAGAGCAAAATCCCAAAAAGGGAAGGCATCTCTGATCAGTATTAGCAAAAAACTACGGGCACTCATAAAATCGTCTAAGGCCAGCTTCGAGAGAAAAATTGCACAGGACACTAAGGATAATCACAAGGCTTTCTTTAGTTATATTAGGAACCTGGGTGGGAATTCCCACATATGCTCAGAATTAGTCCAAAATGACAAAAAATACACCGAACCCACAGACATTGCCAACATCCTAGCTGCCAGGTTCAGCGCAAACTCCCCCCCCCCACCAAAAGGACTAATATCTATCCCAGCAGAGTGCTGCCCCCCTGACATCTCAGATGCTCAGGTAAGAGCTGCCCTCTCCAAAGCAAGAAACACAGCATCAATGGGACCAGACGGTGTCCCGGGCTGCGTCCTACATGATCTCCAAGAAGAGCTAAACCCAAACCTAAAACTACTGTTCAATCTCAGCCTTACTACAGGATATGTACCCAAAGAGTGGCGTACAGCAACAGTGGTCCCTCTCCACAAAGGTGGTGCCTCAACGGATCCTGGAAACTATCGCCCCATAAGTCTCACTAGCTTGGTCTGCAAAGCTATGGAAAGGATCATCATGGACCTTATAAATAAAGATATTGGGGACCTACAGACACTGGATCCAACCCCGTTCGGCTTTGTTAAGGGCAGATCCTGCCTCTTAAACCTGGTCGATTTCTTTGAAACAGTCACCAAGGCCATTGACAAGGAGAAGGTGGTCCACACAGCCTACCTGGACCTCGCAAAAGCCTTCGATACAATACCCCACTCGAGCATTACAGATAAGCTCACCAGCTTAAATATAAACCCCTATGTCACTAGATGGGTTGCAAACTGGCTCAAGGACAGAACCCACATGGTTAGAATAGCTGGAGCCATGTCAGACTCCAAACCAGTTACAAGTGGCGTCCCACAAGGCTCAGTCTTGAGACCTCTCTTGTTCGGTATATATTTCTCGGAGGTACAGGCCAACATGGAAGGACTGTGGCTGACCAAGTTCACAGATGACTGCAAACTGGGCGCCATAATAGACTCTCCAGCTGACACAAGCATCCTCCAAAAGGGCCTCATAGAAACAGACAACAGGTGCCAGAGCCATGGCCTCAAGCTAAACGCCAAAAAGTGTATAGTCATCCCCTTTGGCAAAAACAAAGTGCCCACAAATTACCACATAGGTGGAAATCCATTAAGTACAGAAGAAGTAATTAGGGACCTGGGGACCCAAGTTGATAGCAATCTCTCATTTGACAACCACGTGGCCAAAGTGGTTAGAAAAACATTTTATATAGCCCACCTAATCATGAAGGGATTCACATCTAGATCAGGGGAGGTCATCGTGCCTCTTTACTCATCCCTCATCAGGCCCATAATTGAGTACAATGGCCCTTTTGGGATGTACCTTACCAGACACCTGCAGCAACTGGAAAGACCCCAAAAGTACCTCACCAAGAGGATCAAGGAGCTCAAACAGATGCCATATGCTGCCCGGTTAAAGAAACTCCAGCTCTACTCAGTGGCATACCGCCTGCTCAGAGGCGATCTGTGCCTGACGTATAAAGCCATGTCCAACCCGGAATTAATGGACATGCTGCACCTCAAAAAATCCAAATCCCATCGAGCTACGCACTTGAGGGACTTAAACCTCAGCACTGAAATAAATAGGACATGCTGGAGGGACAGATTCATAACCCAGAGGCTCCCTTCACTCTGGAATAAAATCCCAGTCCAGATTAGGCAGAGTCCCTCATTGACTCTCTTCAAGAGGAATCTTGATGAGTGGATGGGAGATCGTAGGTTTACCCCGGGTATCACTTCTGTGTCACTGACAGAGGCACAGTATACTAACCTCGAAAAAGGGCATAGCAAAATTAATTTAAAATGGGTGGCGAAAGCCATACACACTCTGGCTATGCTTATAAATGCCCTAGGGCAGATAGCCTAGTATGCACCTATGAACCTATGAGACAACACATTGTGACGGTAGAGCTGAATATGTTGTGGCCTTAACACACACCTTTTCCACCACATCATGTAAAGTAGAGGAGATTATCAAAAAAATATTGATCCATTCTGAAAGTGAACGAGGACATGGGGGTACATATTCCAGAACACCCTCCTTTTGTGAGAAGGAGAGGTATGAATTTGAAGGATATGTTTGAGAAGAAGAATGAGAACACAGGGAAGGTTGTTAGGTCAAGTAGAGGTACATTTAAATGTGGTGCCTGCCGTCACTGTGAGTACATTTCTGAACGGAGTGATATATCGATTCCCTGTAGAGGTATTAGGATGGTAGCCTCCAAACATTATAATTGTGGTACGAAAGGGTTAATATACATAGGAATTTGTGGAGTTTGTAACATTTTCTATATTGGAAAAACTGTACGTACCCTTAGGAAGAGGATATATGAACATCTCTATGAGATTACTAAATGTAAGGAATCTAATGCCTTTTATAGGCCCTCTTAAGTATGTAAAAACATAAATATTAAGTTTTCAGTAGTGGAACTGGTAGTTACTGATCCCCGTGGTGGTAACTGGGAGTCCAGGGTTGAATTTAGGGAGTTACTCTGGCAGTTAAAGACTGATGCTGGCAGACCTAATGGCCTTAATGATTGCATTAGCATTAACAGTGTTCTAAAATTACGACAAGCTAAGTTATGATTGTATTGTTAAGCTTTTTAAAATGATCACAGTATTTATATTTCTTACAATTTTTAACTGCATTTCATTATAGGGTTATTTATTACTTTAACCTTATAACAATATTTATGTACAGATGTATTTATTTAGGTTAACATAGGAATAATTTATAAACTATGTTAATGTTGAATTAATTATTTGAATACATCTTGAAAGATATATGATTTTTGAACACATCACACACATTGAAACATGTTATTTAAGGGGAGGGATGGGTTCTTTAAGAAACAATTGTTTAATTAATTAAGAGAGTATTTAATACACCTTTAAGGTTTTATTCTCAGTTCTGATGAAGCTTTGTATTATACGAGGTAAAAGCGTGCTTAACATTGATTGTGATTGGGTTTGTGTTGAGCCCTGTTTTACTGCATTTTGGAGTTCGAACATTAAACTGTTTTTATTTACAATACTATGTTGATCTGCTTGTTTGACTGCCTTGGATTTCGGTGTTTTTATTTGTCTGGTTCATTCGTATTTGTGGTTTCTGAATTCAGGACTGCTAACACTCCTCAGTTGTGTAAGTATACTGACCCATAACCTGCCTATGATATGGCATTAATTATATAGCCTGCCAATGCAGTTACCACACTTTCATGTATATTTCTTTTCTTTTTGTGCTATACAACTGGAGAATAAATAGCTGCAAGCCATGAGGTGCATCTGTCCGTCAGTCACTAGCATCTTGAGCAGGCATACCTCAGCCTTGATATCAAGCATGCATGCCTTCCCCACTTGCTTGTGCTGCTTGTATTAGGCAATGAGAGCCCCAGCTTAACTGTGTGTGGGTTCATTTCCCCGAAACAGCAATTCGTTGTTATACAGGATAGCATTTCTAAAATATTAACAGCAATAAAATGTCAGGGGCAATTCAAATATGGCAATTGCAATTATGACAACTGAATGAATATATCCTATCATGACAGGGAAATAAAGGCTGCTGTTTGTTCTATCCTAGTAGTGAGATTTCCCTATTGTATGAGACATTTATAACTTAACATCATATATGGATGTGGCAAAGGTGTACGTGATCATAATTGTTCATACATTACCCCCAGAATAGTATTGAATGAATAAATTAATGTGACATACCATGGATCTAATCATTTTTTTTGTCTCCCCAACCCTATCTCTGCCGCTCTCTTTTTTGCAGGGGGAGGGATTATAATATATTAACATTCTTCTGTTTGCATACCTTGCTTCTGAAAACAAAATGACCAAAAGCACAGAAAGGTAGCCTGACCACTGCAGCTCACACCACGTAAGTCCACAGATAGCAGCACAGGCAGCCAACACTTCGGGTTCACAACCTGTCAATACTGCCTCCACAACCCCTGCCCTATCTGCACCACCTGTGTCTGGTAACAATGGCACCATCTAGTAGTAGTTGTAGTGAAGGTGGTGATTTTGTCACTCAACAGGAGCTGACATGGTTGGTGGAGGATATCATGGAGAGGAGCTTCAGTGCATGTATCAGCAAGGTTGAAAGGGTCCTGTTTTGGAATACTAAAACAATGCCACATCCAGCACTGACCCAGGCAGCTGATACAAGAGACAGTGATGACATTTCTGAGGGTGAGGACTAGGTTCTCACTGTTCTCAGTATGGAAATAAGTACAGCTCTGAAGTCCACTGCCTATACCTAATCATGCATTTCCTCAAACGTTTTGTCTCCATCGCCATCCCTGTATTTATTTATTTACTTATTTATTGACATTTGATTACTGAGGAACTCCATCAGGGTAGAAGTCCATTTTCTGCTGAGGCCCAGTGAAAGAAGCTCCAAATCATTACAAAAACATTTTAAGAACAATAATTTTACAGTCTTCAAAAATAAAACAAAAACATCTACACTTTAAATAATTATAACAAATTAGACATAATATAAAAAACATTGGTTAGGAATCGATATAAGTTAATGACAATTATTTAATATTTAGAGAAATTTTAGACAGTTTGCAGAGAAATTAAAGGTAAGTTGGTCTAATACAAACAGGAATTGCAATATGAAGTGAGGGTAAAATAGGCTTATGGTATATTTAGAGAGAAAGTCAGAGAAGAGAATTTAATAGAAGTAAGGAATTAAGTGATGAAGGGAGAATAAGGAGGTATAAGGAATAAAAAGGTACTTGTTCACATTTAGGGATATAGTTTATCCTGGTTTTTGAGTAAGAACAAAGCCAGATTTTAGCTATGAAGTCTTTCAAAGTGGTTTTGCAAGATGAGAGGGACAGTATTGACCTGATGAATGCAGGTAAGGAGTTCTAGGCCTTAGCAACCTTGTATGAATATAGACAATGTCCAGCAGAATTGATAGATTTGTAGACAAACAGGAGTTTTTTCGTCACTGGATCACAATGACTAACTAGGAACATAGATGTGTATAATGTCTTTTAGTGCTGGACAGGCAGATGGATGCTGGATAATGTTATAGGTGGTAAGAAGCTGTGTATATGTTAGTTAATGTGGCAGTTCTAACCAATTTAGACTTTTTAGTGATATACAGTGGTGAGTTCCGAAAGTGGTATTTGCTGAAAATATAGCAACTTTGTTATATTATTGTTCAAGTTTTAATTTTTGTGAAGCCTGGAGGTGAGTAAGGATGAGAACACCATAAAGAAGTGTGGGGAGGAGATAAGTAGTGACAAGTGTAGCTTGTCATGCCTGGAGGTTAGTAAGGATGGGAGCACCATAAAGAAGTGCGGGGAGGGGATAAGTAGTACCAAGTGTAGCTTGTCATGCCTGGAGGTGAGTAAGGATGAGAGCGCCATAAAGAAGTGCGGGGAGGAGATAAGTAGTGCCAAGTGTAGTTTTAGTTACAAAGGTGAGAACGTTTCTGGCTCTGTTAAGCATCCTTACTATTAGTTTTTCTAGTGCAATTTTGTATATACAGGTTGAATGTAAGCTTTTCATCCACTATCACTCCTAATAATTTGCTAAGATAGATGACTTCAGTGGTTGTATCATCAAGAGAGATGACTTTAAATTTTGTTTTTTCATGACAGATGGATTTGGGGGGGGGGAGTAGTATTTTAGTCTTTTTTGGGTTGAGCGTGAGTTGTGAGTTTCAGTGGCTGTTAAAGTGTCACGAGTAATTTTTTGGAGGTGTACCATTTTGTCAGATTTGCAAATGAGTGGAATCATCAGCATGTTGTATTGGGGGGGGGGTCTGTTGTGTGGACGTAAAGAGAATGTTGGTGAAAATGTTAAAGAAGAGGGGACCAAGGATAGAGCCTTGTGATACACCACTGAGGTAAGGATAGAGCATGGAGTACCATTTTACTGACTGATACCTAAAATGGCAGTGCAAGTACTATAGGAAGGACAGAAGCCATGTTGTGCAGGGGATAAGAGTTCTTCCTCCTGGAAACAGTCTGACAGTTGTTTTTGGATACATTTTTCAAGTATTTTGGTGAGGAGAGTTACAATTGTTATAGGCGTAAAGTTATTAGTGTCTATTGAATTTCTTCCTTTGTTCAGAGGGATCATGTGCAACTTTTTCCAGATAAGGGGAATGTGGGATTCCTGGACTGATCTATTTATAAAGATTGAGACAGGATAGGCAATCCTATTGGCTGCTATTTTTATGTACTCACTTGGAAGGTCAGGAGCTGAATAAGAGCATGGTTTTAGTTTGTTTAAGAGTAGTTTTATGTAGGATATGGGCACAGGTTTGAAGGTGAAAGAGGATGTGGTGATATATGGCTGTTGGTGATATGTGGCTGTTGGACAGGGTTGCCAGGGTCGCGCTACAGTAGGGAAAGGGCATAATGCTTTGAATTTCATGTGTCGATGTTATGAGTGTTGATCATATGAGCTTTAGGTGTTTTGAGCTTTCAGTGTTTTGGTGTCAGTGTTTTGGTTGTTGATCATATAAGCTGTCAATCATAAGAAGTAGACCCATATATGTATATATATATATATATATATATATATATATATATATATATATATATATATATATATATTTATATATATCAATAGATAGATAGTTAGATTTTTTTACTACTTTCAAGGGCTCTAATCCAGGCATTATCTAAGTGTTTGTGGTGCACTATTTTATGTGTACATTTTGGCTACATATTGTTATGAGCCAGCATTATCATGTTTCTGTCAGGAGCTACTTTGTTACTGCCTCCTTCTCACCCTGCCTATGTATATTCTCTCTTCTGTGTCATTAGTCTTCCTCCTCTGCATTTGCACAATGTCTAGCACTGAGCAGCAACTACAGCTGAGGCTAAATGGAAGTACACAGCTTATGGCAATATCTTGTGATTTGTATTGCCTTTGTCCACGTTACTCTGTTGCACTTTGCACTTTTGTGCTTAGCTATGTTTATTCAATTTAATGTAGTTTTCAACAAGTTGAAGAGTTGGAAGCACAGATTACAGTGGTCAGTAAGGTAATGAAGATGAATACATACATTTACGTTTGCTAGAATCTGTTGTCAAATGCTAACTATTGCAAGTATGACTTTGTAAATGATGTGCTTACATAATACTCAGGTATAAATGTTTTTCTTGGAATGTTCCAAAGGTTTGAATCTAGATGGATGAAAAAAATATTTCAGAATGTCGTCTGCCACCTGTGACTGTAAATGTTGGCTACACCTTTCCTTAACACATTGTTATCCTGCTGCTATATTAATGTGCCTGCGACCTAGTGTAAAGCCTCTCTTTCGCAGATCTTTGTGTGAAAGTTGTCACAGACTAACACAGAGTACTGCTAATTCCCACTTCAAGATATGATTATGCATGAGCTAATACTTTCACATTCACAGCACAATTCAGCTGGGCAGGTCTGTAAGAGTAAAATAAAAAAAAATCAAATAATACTCATTTTAGGTAGCGCATTTGTAAAACTAATTTGCAACCATTTCAGCATGAAGTGGCAGAAAGTTTGACTGATAATCCACTGGTTTACAACTGTGAATTTCTTTGGCATCCCATACTGTGAAACAGGTACATGTCCTTCACGATAATCCAAGGTACATGAAGGACAGTAGGCCAGCTTCAATAAAGCCTACACTAAGTGTACAATTAGTGTACATGATATGTATTCAAAACATTTTTCTCACAGTTTTTCTGCTTTCTAACCATTCAGAAAGATTATGTTAAATGTATATGTAGTCTACATTTTGTGTGATCCTTATGAATCTCTGTCAATATTTAAAGCTGCAAGAATATCAGTAGGAAAACTAAAATTAGGAGGAAGAAGGTGTGAGTTATGTCTGTGTTCTCTGCTCACTCAAAACAGTGTACACTTAGTGTAGGCTTTATTTGATCTCAGGGAGTATCTAAATTTTAGTAGTGAAGTATGTAATTACATGGGACAATCACAGGGGTGTTACATTGTCCTATGCATGCATATGCATTTGTTCCAAAACCTGTAATCCATACTACTATCTGTTCTAAATAGTGGATTTTCAACAAGTACAAATGTGCTTTTCACCATCCTTTGAGTCAGACTTCTCCTGTGGTGCTTGCAAACAATACTGTTCTTTCCATGTTGTATAACCAGTGGTTAGGACGTTAAATACTCAATATGGAAACTTGTGTGTGTATGTTTTACAGAAGTATCCCCTATGTAATGCACTGATGAGGTCATCCAGTAAAAAGCATACTCTACCCTTAAGAGTCAGTCTTCTCCTGTGGCAGTGATCTCCAGAGTGTGTAAGTTGATACGTAGGAGATTCAGTGCTCAACAGTGGAAACGTGTGTGTGTGTGTGTGTGTGTGTGTGTGTGTGTGTGTGTGTGTTATGTGTGTAATACTTATTGCTGAATACACTTTCCATGAAGAGAATACATTTAACTTTGTACACACCTACCTTATTCTACTTTTTACAAAAACATTCTTTCTCCATCACACTAATGAAGTCATCCTGTCAAAAATGCACTCTCTCCCTTTAAGAGTCAGACTGTTTTGTGGTGCTCATGACTAATTCAATGTTCTATAGATTGTGTAACTATATGGGTAGGAGGTTTAATGCTCAGTGTGGTAAACATGTGTGTGTGTGTGTGTGTGTGTGTGTGTGTGTGTGTGTGTGTGTGTGTGTGCATGTGCGTGTGTGTGTGCATGTGTGTGTGCATGTGTGCATGCGTGTGTGTGTGTGTGTGTGTGTGTGTGTGTGTGTGTGTGTGTGTGTGTGTGATGCTTGGTGATGTATCCACTTCCTTGATTCCATTTTACTTTGCACCCAACTGCTTTATCTCACTTTTTGCAGAAACATGCTCTCTGCAACACACTGATGATGTCATTTGGTCCAAAGTGCACTCTATCTGCGTAACAGTCAGACTTATCCATTGGTGATTGCAACAGATACTGTGTTTTTTAGATCATGTAACTAAACTGGTATGAGGTTCAATACTTGATATGGGGAATTTGTACATGAGAGGAATATAGAGTTAGGTCTGTATGTCCTCCAACATAGCTGTGTACAATCAGCTTGTACTGTGGAGAAATGTTTTCAATTGCTAGATGACTCTATCATCCCCTTATCCCACCTTTGACAACCACATCTTCTGTGCAACACACTGATTAGGTCATTCTTTCTAAAGTGCACACTTACCCTTAAAAGTCAGACTTCTCCTGTGGTGCTTGCATTTCTTACAGTATTCTGTAAAATGTGTAAATGCATAGGTAGGAGGTTCAAATACAGCAGTGATTAACGTCAACTGTGTGTGATTGTAAATGAATTTAGGACTGGTTTGCACACATTTGCAGTGGTTACTTTTACAACCTCAGATGGCTGTACAAGTCATTTTACCACACATATCTCCTTTTGGCAATACACTGTTGATATAATCCCTCCATAAATGCTGTATACCTCAGTCATTCTCAGTATTCTTCAGAGACACTGGCTGCTGATAATGTGCTGTATAGATTGTGTAACTAGATAAGTAGGTTGTTCAAGTCCATCTTTG
Organism: Protopterus annectens; assembly: GCF_019279795.1. Taxonomy (NCBI): domain Eukaryota; kingdom Metazoa; phylum Chordata; order Ceratodontiformes; family Protopteridae; genus Protopterus; species Protopterus annectens. Next base: position 749,767,369 of record NC_056751.1, read on the forward strand.
CTTAAATAGTATGACTGTGATTAATGTCATATACCAGTGGCCACTTCACAACCACCTGGCACAGTGTTTCACTGGCAAATCCTATCATTCCCAGGCAAAAATAAATACATTTTTGGCCACACAATGATGTCATCACAATGCTACCATAACTGCACTATCTCACAGCTGTAATATGAATTCTTGTGTGTTGCATATGCTTTGTAAATTGTGTACCTACATAGGAGGTTTGAGTCCAGCTGTAAGCATGTCTTTTCCTCTCATACTGTGTAGACTACTCTTCAAATACATATCTGATGTGCTATACAGTGTTATTGTGCCCTTTGACCACTTTTTAGCATTAACATCCAGCTAATGAACAGTGGTGATGTCATCCATTTAACTGCACTGTCACAGTTGTACCACAATATGTGGCGTGCTGCTCTTGATTCAGGCACTAATCTATAGTTTATGATCTTAGGAAGATATTTCAAATCAAGCCATTATTGCTAAGACAACATTGTGTCAGTCTTATTATGACTAAATAAGTCGCTAACACTGTTGTCTAATACATCTGCTATGTACACATATAGATGTTGATTATTCTTACAAAAAGCCATAATAATTTCTCACATAGCAATGTTTTTATTCAGATTAATGATGACATCTGAGTATAATTTCCTTAAAATCACATGTGTAGGAAGAGTTATCCTCTGGCATAATGGAATGAGATGACATTCTGTATGTTGTTGCCTTAGTACAGCAATTACAGTCACACATATCCCTTGCAGAAATAACATGATGTAATGCCTTCACATACCAACATGTCTCAAATTGTAGTGATACTTCTATTGTGGGGCATTCACTGTCTACAATTTATTCTCTACAATATCATGTATTTTCTGTTGTCAAATGCTTAGGTGGGTGTTCCACATCCACATTCAGTGACTGTTAGCATTATTTTGCCTTTACTGTAATGCATAAATAGTATCCAATACAGTTATAATGTGTCCATTTACAGTAAGAGAGGCCTCCACCATCCCTTTTATCTCAGCGATTGTTTACAACACCTGCATCTGATGTAATAAGTTATCATAGCTGGAGTGCCACTGAAGTGTTAAGACTCCCACCGTGGTGCTTGTGGTTCATCCACGTCATTAGTTGGTAGAGTCTCAAGGCTTGCATTTCATGACAGGGGCAGCATTATGTGAATGTACTGATGTTACATAAACACCATTGCATCTAGTTAGTTTTATCCATTTTTATGTTGGACAATGATGGATCATTACAGTTTGTGATTGCACTGCAATGAAATGGTTATTTGGGGCATGTCATGCCATGAGTGCTCCTATGGCGTGTGCATTGAGTACTAGCTTGTATAAAATAGCTAGAGAGTAGAATGTGGTTCAGTTCCAGATCAGAGTATGTCCTACATGATGGAAACAACTTCCTTGTCAAAGAAGCAATGATATTGTACTGCTCACTGTAGTGTGGACAGTTAACGTGTGTAGCTGCTTTTCAGGGTTCTGACTAAATACATCAGATTGTTCAAATTATATTTGTGACAAACATCTTAGTCATAAGCAATTCAATTGTGAGATACACAGATGCCCCTCTCACTAGGTTGGATAAAGAAGAGGTCATGGTCAGCTGTCTGTCAGGTGCCAGGATCCACCACATCACACACGCACTCAAGTCTCTCAACAACAGCCACTTTAATGACTCTGTCATAGTCCATGTTGGTATGAATGACTTGAGACATACCTCAGTGGACTATACGAAGAGAGATATGATTGAGTTTGTTGATTATGTGCCTCAGGCAAATATGTCCCTAGCCATAAGCAGCATTTTACCTTTGCATTCCAATAATTGGCTTAGTTTATGGTGTCATTGAAATGGGATCCAGTATCTGCCAGCCTGGGGTGACATGATCGACAAACCTCAATGCTTTGCCAGAGATGGTCTTCATCTGTCACCCCTGTGATTTTGGTTACTGGCTAAAGCTCTTGCCATCCCCATAGTGGCTTATTTTAGGCACTGTTACAAGAACAAAATTCCCAATGTAAAAATATCATCTAAAAACAACCTCAAGGTTATGCTGCTAAACGCTAGAAGTCTAAACCAGAAACTGCCTTCACTGGAAGCAGTCCTCACCCTGGAAGATGCTGACATCTGTGCAATCACTGAGACCTGGTTTAAGGCTGCAGAGAGCATTCCAGCTATACCAGGTTACATTTTCTTCCACTCATTCAGACCACAAAATGAAACTAAAGGAGGTGGTTACCAATATTCATTAAAGATAAATACACCTCTAGATTGGTTAAACAGCATGATTCCCTTGAATTTCTTCAGGTGCAATTGACTGTAGGTAAGACCCCTCTTCAGGTTACTGCTATCTATAGGGCCCCTTCCATGAATCAGGACATCGAGTCAGCCCATATGGATCTACGTGAGTGAATCAAGATACAACCAAGCATCCTGGTTTTGGGTGACATTAATTACCCATCCATAGACTGGGTAAATTATATGTGTTCTAACTCACTTGCCCAAAGGTTCCTGGACTTTGTCAACTCCAGTTCCCTGGACCAGCTGGTTGACACACTCAGAAAGGGCTCAAACATCCTGCGCCTGGTGATCACCAACATGGGGGACAGCTGCACAACCTCCAGTGTGTGGCCATCCCTGGTGAGATCTGAACACATATCAGTCTTGCTAGAAGTAACTATAACAACCCCCCCCCCAGCAACAACTAGATTAAAAACCTTCTCCAAGGCCAATTACAACCTCTTCTGTGATGGCATAAATAGTATCATAGCCCCTCCCCCACTGATGGAACAGACACTTATGCTGGGTTATAAAACAATGCTATATATGAGCACCTGTACAATTGTACTGACTCTGTCATACCTGATAGAACCAAAGCAAGATATTCAAGGAAAAACACACCTGCCTGGTGGACAACTACCATTAATAGGCTATAAAATAGGAGAAAGAAATTGTTGTCTATGAGTAAGAAGGAACGGTCTCAAAACTGGAAGCAATCCCTCCTCAACTTAAACAAGCAGATGAGACCCTCAGTGAAGTCCTCCAAAGCTAACTATGAATCCAGATTAGCTTCTCTAAGGATAACCACAAAGCATTCTTTAGTTGCATCTGTAACCTCAAAGGTAAGGCCCAGACTTGTGTTGAACTTGTAGTTAATGGTACTACATATATAGAACCTGTGCATATAGCAAACCTACTGGCTGACAGGTTCAATGAAAACTTCATCCCCCTGTCCCTGGTACATATATCCTAAAGCATCCCTAACACCTGTTCCCCACATAATATCTCTGAGGATCAGGTCTTAAATACCCTCTTCAAGGCCAAAAACACAGCCTTGATGGGACCAGACAACATCCTGGGCTGTGCTCTATATGGGTTAAAACAGGAATTAGCAGCACCATTGGGCAGTCTTTTTAATCACAATGCCAAAGCACTGACTTTGTCCAGGTGGAATGGAAAACAGCTACCATCATCCCTTTGCACAAATGGGGTGTATCCACAGACCCCCGTAACTGGGTCTATATCAGCATTTCAAAAGACGAAAATGCCGAATACCAGTTGGCCGACCCGTAAATGTCGAACTACAACATTGCCAAACAGCCAAATCACCAGTTTCTTCCTAACGGAAAGAAAGCAGTTGGCTGTTTCCTTACACCTGCCCTTTCCCTGACTTTAGTGCGGTCTCAGAGTTAGAATAATTAGTTGGGGGGTGGGGGAGCGAAGCCCCCCACTTAAGAATGTTTGTTTGTGTTTGGTGTTGGTGTTTGGCCAACTGATTTCTTTCCAGGTGATTTGGCTGTTCGGCAATGTCGTAGTTCGACATTTATGGGTCAGCCAACTGCTATTCGGCATTTTCGTCTTTCAAAATGTTGATATAGACCTCAGGAACTATAGACCCATTAGCCTGATCTGCCTCATCTGCAAGGCCATGGAATGAATAAATCATCATGGACCTTATTAACAAAGATACAGAAAATCTCCAAATGCTCGACCCCAGCCAGTTTGGCTTTGTCAAGGCGAGATCATGCCTGTTAAACTTAGTGGACTTCTTCAAGACAGACACTAAAGCCCTAGATGAGGGCAAATCTGTGCATACGGCCTACCTAGACTTAGCCAAGGCCTTTGACACAATTTCCCCCACTCAGGCATCATTGATAAACTCACCCAGCTGGGTATTAATCCATATATTGTCAGGTGGGTTGCAAACTGTCTCACTGATAGAACTCATACAGTCAAAATAGGGGAACACCACCTATTCCAGCAGACCCATAACCAGTGGTCTTCCACAGGGATTGTTTCTGGGACCCTATTGTTCAAAATTTACTTCTCTGAAGTACAGGCTAAAACTAAAGGACTATGGCTGATGAGGTTTGCTGATGACTGCAAACTGTGAGCAATCATTGAAATCCCTAGTAATGTCAACATCCTACAAGAAGGTCTTACACGGACTAATGACTGGTGCCAAAGTCATGGTCTTAAATGTAATGCAAAAGAATGCATTATCATCCCTTTAAGGAAGGGTGATGTTCCTACAAACTACCACATCAATAGCAATACCCTAAGCACGCAATCAGTGGTGAGAGATCTGGGCACAGAGGTTGACAGCAACCTTAACTTCGATCACCATGTTTCCACAGTGGTAAGAAGGGCATTTTATATTGCTCATCTCATAAGTAAGAGTTAAGGGCATTGCCTCCAGAAAAAAAGAGGTTATAACCCCCTGTAATCTTCCCTCATCAGGCCAATGATAGAGTACAACATGCCCTTTGGTATGTTCCTTTCCAAGCACCTGCAGCAATTGGAGAGACCACGAAGGTGCCTTACAAAGAAAATTCAGGGTCTTCATGATCTGTCTTATGTAGACAGATTGAAATCATTGTCACTTTACTCTGTGTCATGCAGACTTCTCAGAGGCAACCTGTGTCTTGTGTATAGAGCAAGTTCTGACCCAGCTCTGATAGAAATGCTGCACATTCACAAGTCAAATGCCATGGGTCACTCGCTCAAAGGACCTTAACCTGGTATGTGATATCAACAGAACTCACTGGAGATACAGATATGTCTCAAGAAGGTTTCCCCACTTTTGGAATAATTATTTATTTTATTTATTTATTGACATTTGTTAACCAGGTTTGTCCAGCTGGGCCAGAAACCCATTTTCAGTAGAGACACATGGAGAAAAGCTCCAGTTACAGACTGTTTACAATGCATAAAAATTCAGTTTACAATACATAAAATTTCAATTTACAATACATACAAATTCACAGTGTAAGATACAAAAATAATGAAGGTACATCAGATCAGGAGATACATACACAACAGTAGTATTTCTTTTTTTGGATATTAAACAAAGCCCATTGGCCCTATTTAAGCATAATTTGAATGATTGGATAGGTAACTGGAAATTTACCCAAGGGGTTCTACCTGTGTCCCTCTTGGACAGGGACAATAGGTGCTGATCTTAGTGTCTGCTTGAACCAGACAGCATTGGAAACACAGGCTGAACTTGGCTAGGCTTGTAAGAGGCTTGGGACTGTTAGTCTAGTAACCTCCTATGATCATATGATCCTATGTAGCACCTTTCTTAGTGCACACATTAATTTAGATATTTGCGACAGACTCCATTGCTGTCTGATCTGGCACATGCAATCAATATGGAGGACTGCAGAATGCCTAGTACAACAAGCAGGGTTTGAATCCAGTAACAACTGTCTGTGAGAAAACGCTGTCAGACAGCAGTGGCTTACACACAAACAACAGTTATGGCACAGTCAGAGGGCCACCTTTTTCAGGTTGTTGCCCTACAAGGTAGGGCATCCATACCCCTTATGATAGGAAAGAGCTGTAAGCCCTTCAAAGACATTGTTCATGACATAACCAATATGCATAGTTCTGTGGTGTCCATTATTGTTATGCACCTCTTTAATATCCATCCTGGCATCTGTTTGGAAATGACATGATGCAAATTTTTATTATGTTATTCATCGCTCAGAGGCATTACCTATTCCCAAAAGACTTATTCTCAGTATTGCATGTATTAATCCAGACATTTCTTTATTGCTGCTATTGTGTTTGTGACAATCTACAGCTTAATACATGTTTCTTACTGTATGGCATGCAGCCAGGCTATCAGATGCTGTGATCGGTCCTGTGTTATAACACTTTCTTGTGCGTCGATGCTGTTGCTTGGTCCTGTGTTATAACACTTTCTTGTGTGTCGGTGCTGTTGATTGGTCCTGTGTTATAACACTTTCTTGTGCGTCGGTGCTGTTGACCTGCTGTTATGTTACTTTTCCTTGTAAGTCCATGTGAGCATGCCCAGTATAACGATGTCTGAGATGTTTGCAAATAACTAATGGAAAACTTGAAATCATGAAATGTTATATGATCTGTGCTGTCATTTGTCACTTATGTATGTTGAGTGTTATTGCATTACCACTTAGCATTTACATGACTAAACAACACTTGCTTGCCTATTACATGTTTATAGGTGACAAACCCCTTTCCTATGGGTGCCACTGACATTCGTTTGCAAAAGCATGCCACTTGTGAGTTGCCTGATGATACAACTGCTAGGTCCATTTGTTGTTGTGTATACATGCTGAGGTGCTGAAAACAGCAATGGTGTTGGCTTGCATATGTAAATTCACTATTTGTACATCTGATATGCAATAACTGCAGCCTATGCATTCATCCCATAATGTATCTTCTGTCCTTGCTAAATGCTATGGAAACAGCATTTTACTAACTTGTATACTACATTTTAACTCCCCTTTGTTACACTGTAGCTTTATATCCCAAGATCATCACTTGTTAGCATGTTCATTTTTATTTATGTGAATTACTCTGGTATTCTCATTGACATTAATTATCATTGCATGATTTATGTTAGAAAGGTTTCTTTGACACTTCCGAGCATTTGTATGTAGTATTATGAGTACACTTTACCCATTTCCAGTTCCTGTTAATTAATTATGCAGTATAACACTGTTATTATTTCTGTACAATTCCTCCATTTCACGTCTCCTTCAGAATTCTTTGTCTGTGCTTGCCCTTAGTATTTCTGGGCTACGGCGCGTGCTCGTATATTAGATTTACCTATGGACAAGCTGTTTTATTTACACTCTGTGCTCATGCTTGCAACAAACACTATTGCTTGCCATGAAAAGGTGCTTGTAAACATGGAGGTATGATGAGCAGCGTGCATATTCCATTAGCTTTGCTGTGCATCACTTTAACATGCTTAAATCATGTAGGCTTAGCACAAAGTCTACAGGATTTTTAATGAATTCCAGGGGCTATCCATTAAGAGTTGCTCATTCTGCATTTGCACGAGACACTATGTGAAATCTGTAAGCACTTTTGTCTCAAAGTAATTCAGAGATTTCATTAGAACATTCAGACCAATTCCATCATTCAAAGGAAACAGACTTATCATGTGACTTTGTCAATTGCACATAAAGTAAATAAAGCCATTTTGCTAAGATTGCAGCAACTGCCTACAATGTGATCAATAAAATGATTATGTATAAAAAAGTACCAGTTTTTTAAATTACAACATCTGTTTGCATTATGAGCAGTCATGTATAAAATGCATTAACGATATATATGGGCTATAGGAAGCAAATAAAAATATGCACGTTTAAAAATGCTATCTTAATGACATTTTAAATCACTACAGATACTTGTACCTTCTTTTAAAACTGGAAAACTAGTGCCATTTAGAAACAATGGCCAATTCAGTTCTAGTTATTTTAATAGTCATAGTCCCTTCCTGTGCAATATATGTTATTGTAAATGAATGTTTTTTAAAAGTGGAACACCCTTGACTGTGTTTACCTAGCATGTTGTTGTTCCATAATTTAGATTGATTAATTACATTTGTAAATCCTCTTTCTCAATGTTTTGTAGGTGATTCTACATCATTAGACTATTAATGGATAAAGCTATACTGAAATGGTGTCTGGAGCTACGGCCAGTAATGATAACATTGGTCAGTTGATGTATCTCCAAGGGCAATACACTGGCTAATTTCTGATGAGCTAAACAGGTTAACAAAACTAACATCTGCTGGTATATTTGCAATGTTGGTTATATCAGAAGTTATAAACATTTTATTACCCTAAACAAACTTATGCATTTTTAGAAAAGAAGCCGTGTAAATTCAGATACTTAATCTGGGACAACTTGTATATATTTACTAACAAGTATGAACTCCTGGTTTATATTTCTTTATGATTCCATATATATTACTAAATTAAACACTATTTGTGTGGACTTAGTTTATTTGATAAAATCTGATGTGCTTCAATATTTACTTATGAAGAATACAGATGGAAGTGCTTAACTAAATTTGGAGGTCTGGAGCGGTAACCTGTTGTTTTGGTATCTTGCTGTGCTCATAACATGTATTTTATATTTTTGGATTTGCTGGAAAATCATAAAAGGTTCAGTCTATCCAGTTGTGGGGTTTTTTCCCCCTGAATTTACTATTATATTTATGGTGGAGAGGTACAGGCTTTTCTATGCAGCTGTTTAGGTGCTGGAAAAAGTTGACAGCAAATGCAACAGTTCTCTCAGATGGGACAGTTTGTGGAGGATTGTTGTAAATTTTGCCTAGTTCTTTGATAAGATGAAGTAAGACTTCCCTACGTAGATGCTTCCTTTGGTGGTGGGGTTCATAGGTTCATAGGTGTGTACTAGGCTAATGGCCCTGGAGCCTTTACAAGCTTAGCCCATAGGATTACCCTGGCATTGTGCCACCCAACCTTAGTTCCCAGTGCCTCTGTCAAGCAGAGCCACTGGAGTAATCCCCGGGGTGAATTTTCTATCTCCCATCCACTCATCAAGATTTGTCTTGAAGAGGGCCAGTGAGGCGCTCTGCTTGACATGTATGGGAAGTCTATTCCATAGCATAGGCAGTCTGATTTGTGGTCAGATTTAACAAGGGATGAAGAGATGCAGGTGGGATACAGATGAAAGCTGGGATGGTAAGGACCATGAAGGATAGCAAAGCCTTTCATGGGTAGTTTTACAATTTGTTCCACTGCACTGATCTTAGCAAAGTATAGGAAATGTTGAGCACATTCATTTCCAGGAGTGTAAGTGTGTCATTCAATGCTTGGATAATTGATGTCCACAGCATAAAGTATTTGGCTTGATATTTAACCCCTCAGTGGTATTCAGGTAATTTACATAATATTTTGGGGACGTTGATTGGGGTATGTAGATAGCAATGAAATAATAATTTAATTTCTTAAAGGTGGTTTCATTTTCCAAGTTAAGGGTTGTGGGAAATTTTATGTAAGGTAATAGTGCTTCTGAGAAATGTTGGTGCTAACCTAGTGTTGCCAACATGCATGAAAGCATGATAGTTGATAAACTATGGTACAGATGGAGTGCTATCATTCCACTGAGACCATATCTGAGTAAGTACATAAATAAGAATATATCTGAGTTTTGGAATGGAGTAATGTTCTGATATCTTCTTAATTAGACCCCTTATGTTGAGCTGTTCTGCCATTATGTTGTCTGAATTTGCTTTGGTGGAATGTCAGTCAGGGGGATCTACCTAAAAATTGCACTATGGCAGCAACAAAGGCTTTAGCCCACATGTGGAAGCTCTGCGTGCTTGAGAGGTGTAAGCCATTGCTGGTATAACAGGAATTTTTATCTACCATATAATCCTGAGCTGACATATACTAGATCTCCTTAAAACATCATCATGTTATCCAATTGTTAAAGTCAGTTTATCTTATTTTGGTAACCAAGCATCATTCAACTCAAGACTGGTATCATTTCTGCCTTTAGCACATGCATATTAAGTTCCAACATGTCTGTCTGCATGCCCCTCCCTGCATGGGCCACCATTAGGTCATAGTCATATTTATCTGGTTTAAAGGACCTTAGAGCCCTTGTAATATCACAGATCCTGACACTGGGCAGTCAGCTTACAGTCACTCTGTTCTTCTCTAGTCTGGTGAATGTCACCTGAGATCAGACATTTTCCCTATGTGGAAGCAGAGCTACTAGGCCTTATGGACTTAAACTTGCCTTCCTAGTGACTTATGGGCAAGCTATGGTGATTTGCAGTTTGTGTGAGTGAGGAATGAGTAGGTGGTAGAGGCTGGGATCATTTAGAGTGTGTTCTAGAAATCTTTGGCAATTTTTTTTGTTATAGTCTCAGCAAAATTTATAGGCCTAGTGGCTTGTTGTGACTGATGTGGTGTTGCGGCTGTACGATATTTACTAACAGTGGATTAATACAAGAGTTTTCCTCCATATTTCTTAAGTATTTACATCTCTTCGAACTTATACTTTCAAATGGTAGAAGCCATGAATAATTGATAAGCAGAAGGGACTCCCTACACTGCCTTAGAATACCTAATGTGGTCAGGCTGTTCACAGATGGGATGAGGGCATTCTGTTGAGCTGTGTTACCAGGGGGTGGATAATTAGGGCTGGTTGTAGTACTCAGGAGTTGTTGGGAGAGTACTTTAGTATACCCAGAGATTTATGGATAAACTATTAATTGTGATACTCTGAAGTTAAGTTAGATGACAGCATACCTAACAGTATGTAGTGAAAAAAGAGCATTAAAGTAAAGAGAATTTCATGCATCTACTTTGTAGAGTTACAACTCCTACAGGTCATTTGATCTAAGTACTATATATATAATTTGCACACACTGCAAACAGGTCCTAAGCTCTGACCACCGTAGAGTTAGTTTATGCCACATAATGAATGCTAAATACTATCACCAGACTGCTAATGCCACAGAGATTAGTTTTAGCATCATAGATACTTCTAAAAGGAAACACCCAAATCTACTCTGAACTGGTGGTCAAGCAAACCACATACACAAATGTCGTAGATATAGCCAACCTGCTGGAAGACAGGTTCAGTGAAAACTTCCCTCCCCCTGCCCCTTGCTTCAGTAAATCAGGACATCCGTAGCACCTGCCCCCTCCCATCATCATCGGGGAGAAGGTCTTTAATGTCCTCTCAAAGGCAAAAAATACTACCTCCATGTGACCCCACATTATCCCTGGCATGAGCTCTCAGCAGCATTAGGCACTCTATTCAACCAAAGCCTGAGCACCGGGTTTATCCCTTGCTTCAGTAAACCAGGACATCCCCAGCACCTGCCCCCTCCCCTCATCATCAGGGAGCAGGTCTTTATAATCCCCTTTCAAAGGCAAAAAATACAGCCTCCATGGGACCTGACAATATCCCTGGCTGCATCCTACATGAACTCAGGCATGAGCTCTCAACACCATTGGGCACACTATTCAACCAAAGCTTGAGCACTGGCTTTGTCCCAGCCAAATGGAGGACAGCAACTGTCATCCTTCTACACAAAGGTGGAGCATCCACCAACCCAGGCAATTATAGGCCCATCAGCCTAACTAGCCTGATCTGCAAGGCCATGGAATGCATTATCATGGACCTTATAAACAAGGACACTGGCAACCTCCAAATGCTTGACCCCACACAGCTTGGTTTTGTCAAAAGGAGGTCATGCCTGTTAAACCTGGTTGACTTCTTAGAAAGTCACCAGAGCCATGGATGAGGGGAAGACGGTGCACACCACCTACCTTGACCTATCCAAAGCCTTCGACACTATTCCCCACTCAAGCATAATAGATAAACTCTCCCAGCTAGGCATCAACCTGTATGTTACTGGATGGGTAACTAACTGGCTCACTGATAGAACCCCCTCAGTCAAAACAGGGGAAGCCTCTTCTAGTAGTAGACCTGTAAAGAGTAGCGTATCCCAAGGATCGGTCTTGGGGCCTCTGCTGTTTGGAATATACTTTTCTGAGGTGCAAGTCAAAACCAACAGTCTGTGGCTGACCAAGTCCGCAGATGACTGCAAGCTGGGAGCTGTCTTAAATTCCCCTATTGATGTGAACATCCTCCAAGAGGGCCTTACCCAAACTAATGACTGATGCCAGAAGCATGGCCTCAAACTGAATGCCAAGAAATGCATCATTATCCCCTTTGGGGAAAATGGCATCCCCACTAATTATCACATTAATAACAACATACTAAGCATGCAATCAGTCGTGAGGGACTTGGACATCCAGGTTGATAGCAACCTGACTTTTAACCATCACGTTGCCTCCATTGTACGAAAGACTTTCTACATGGCCCACCTCATAAGTAAGGGAATAATGAGGTCATAACATCGCTGTACCCTTCCCTTATCAGACCCATTATCGAGTACAATGCCCCCTTCAGTATGTACCTGCCAAGCACATGCAGCAGCTGGAGACCACAGAGGTTCCTGACCAGAAATATCCAGGGTCTCAAGCACCTGTCCTATACAGATAGGCTGAAAGTCCTGTCCCTCTACTCAGTCTCGAACAGAATGCTCAGAGGTGACCTGTGTCTGGTATACAAGGCCGTCTCAGACCCAGCCTTGATGGAGTTGCTACATATCTATAAGTCAAACTCCACTCATGCAACCTGCATGCAAGGCCTCAACCTTGTCTAGAACTTGTTGGTGGGATAGATTTTTGTCTCAACCCCCACCCCCCACCCCCGTGGAATAGACTCCCTCTCCATGTAAATCAGAGTACCTCAGTAGCCCTCTTTAAGAGGAACCTGGATGACTGGATGGGAAACAGAAAATACATCCCTGAGATCCGACCTGTGCCCCTGCTGGACAGGGGAAACAGGTGCTGGATTTGTGGGAACTTGGGTGAAATTCTTGGCTAGGCTTATAAGGACCTCTGGGCCAATAGCCTAGCACAGTCCTATGAACCTATGAACCTATACTGGGCACTATACACAAAAGCTAGGGTTATTCATTGAGAACAATCTCCAATCCTTAGGACGGAACTGCTAACTTTATACAGCTTGTTTGCAATCACAAGAGTTTGCACAATTCACTTTCACACACCACAGAATAGTCACTGGCTACAATAGCTATTCGCTATAAAAGAAGAGTAGTTACTGAATAGTAACACTGACAGAACAGTAATGTACTCACCAGAGCAGTTTCAAGGCACTGATCCCTAAATAATACAGTTAACTAAAAGAGAATACATAACACTCTGGACATAATAGCAATAACCTCAAAAAACAGATCAGTCACTAAGCAACTGGACAGATGTGCATCCTTCAGAGCAAGTTCTAGGCACTGGTTCCTAAATAATTCAATCAACTAAAATACAATACACTGCACACCAGGGGAATTACAGTAAAATGTCAGCTTAAGACAGTGTGTTTGCTTGCACATGAAGTGAAAGTGGGAGAAATACAGCTGAACTACACACTGCAAAAAAGTACATCAGACATTAAGCACTAGACATAGCTTTCAACCTCTTAGTGCTAGAAATCTGAACAAAGCCTGACAAAATAGGGGACAAAGGCCCCAAAATAGGGACAGATTTTAAATATTGCTTTTACAAACTTAGAAAGTTACTAGAATAACAGAATTTGTGTTAACATGCATTTTTTTTGAAGGATTGGAAGTTTGCAACTCAAATGTATATCATTATTTAGTGACTTCGATCACCAGACCATCACAGTGATTTGCCAGAAAATCACAAATTTTATGAGGAACAGAGCAAAAAATATAAGGCAAAAATCTGGACATTCTGTGAAAATCTGGACAGCCAAGAGGTGTGGCACTAAAGTATAGCCTGTGATTATCCTACCACTTGTAGGGCTGCTTATATCCCAAAATGACAATATGGCCTGGTTAAATAATAAAGGTACTGTTTATGTTGTGTTCTGTAAAACCAAGTGCACCAATATTTTGGTTTGCGAGTTAAATAAATGGGAGTTTCTATCTATGACCTGCCACCAGTGTCTTCATAGATCTTGCATTGGAGTAAGCAGTGGGCATTTTATTTGGAAAAGGTCATACCTGAAATTCTAAACATGTTCTATCTGTAGCCAAGTGAGCATGCTTCCCCGTTTAATAAGACAGAGAAATGCACTTGGATTGGACTGGTTTTGTGAACTATGATAAAGAGCTGTAGTGCTGAATATCACCCCTGGAGGTACAATCAGTTAAATTTCTTAAGCAGACTTTAATTTAGATAAACTACTAAGTATCCAGATGCATAATTTAAAACACACGTAAAAGGTTTGGTTTGAACCTATTAATAACAGTAAGGAAAACATGTCAGAGTATTTAACATTAGACTGAAGTTTAAACACAAAACTTTGCCTTATAACCCAAGACAACAACAAATAGATGCCAAGAAATCTGATAAGCTATTTACTGTAGTAGACAATTTAGCAGTTAGTGTTACAATGTTTAGCAATTAACTGTCTCTTTCTAGAGCTGAAGATGCAGAAAGAAATGTAAATTCTTTAGTAAAATACAATTCAACAAATAATATGTCAATTTGTTATAAATGTGGAGGGAGAGGTCAGATTGCCAAGTCACCTAAGTTACATATAAAGAATGTTACTTTGAAAACTGAAGTGCATGCTTTAAACAAAGCTTTTAGAACATCTAGAATAACTGAGACAGCTTAGTGTAACTGTGGTCAAACAAAACTAGTTGGAAGGGTGGCCTAATGGTTAAGGTATTTGCCTTACAAACACAAGGTACAGGGTTTGAGTCTCACAAGGGATAATTGGCTAGGCTTAAAATGGCCCCCAAGGGCAGTTAGCTTAGTACTAATCTATGAAAATGTATTGCATTTTTAGAAAGATTTGTTCAAGCAGTATTAGATTCTGGAAGCAAAATTGGCTTTACTGAGGGTTCTCTGGGATATAAGCATAATGTTGCTATCTTCCTGCTTTTGTAGACATTCACATAGTTCTAGAAATGTTAGATTTGGGGCTGTAATCCCTGAGTTGAATCTTAAACGCAATATTAGGAAAAAATTTATCCATTTTGAAGTACTATGGCAAATATGGAGAGAGGGAAAAGCTAGAGACACAGTGCAGCAAGCTGATAAACTTAACAAGAAAGAGAGAAAACAGTAACTTAATATACCTATTTACTATGAAAAGGTCGAGCAAGGTAGTGACATTCATACATAGATACAGAACCGAAATCAGGAGTAAGGAATTGGCCTAAAATCTACAGCAGGAGCTAGAATTTGGGTATGTAGTAAACGTTAAGTGCATGCCAAACTGTACAGCCTGTTAATGCAGGACAGCAGATAAAAGCTGAATTTGTAAAAGGAAAGCATTTGCATGCTAAGTTGCAACCTCGCCTAGAAGTAAGGAATTAGACAATAACATATTTCAACTTACTGACACACCACAGAATGCAAAAGCTGCACTATAGAACTGAGAAACACAGACACTAAAATATGTCAGCCACCTAGGAGTGAGGATATAGAGAGTAAAGTCAGTGAAAAGAAAAGATTTGTACACTAAGCCAGTGCAACCTGAACGTGTTACAGAGCAGGGATCAGAACAGGCATGAGCTGAAGTCCACAGCTGTAACTCATATCTCTATGTAAGCTGAGGAAAATATTAGTAGAAGGCAGAAGCTTAACTTCAAAAAGAGTGTTTGTATTGAAACGGATAAGACAAAAATAAAAGAAAGGCCCTGAAGCGAGGACATTCAGTGCTAGGTTAATACAGACACTGAAATAACCTAATCAGTATAGCACTCAGAGCCTATTTGTGTTAGTATATACCAGAAAACATAACTCCAGGTAGATTCTAAGCAACATGAAAAATAAAACTGATGTGTTTTTATTCTGAGACACCCTTAAAGTGAAAGGGCAACATGAGGAAGGAAAAGGGTGATATTGTTCAAATTAAGGTAGGGAAAGTAGCTAACGATGCAGGTTAGTGGAAACAGTAATTGTGGGTTAGTGCACTTATGAGTAAGACACGAGAAATGTAAAAAGGCAGATGAATTGTACAGCCACAGAAATATGTTCCATGGAGCAGCAAATCAGAATCAAAGTGATAAAAGAGAAAAGAACTCTGAGAAATTCAAAGTGTATAGTATCCCAATATTACACAGTAGAGCACATCTAGATCTTTTACCTGGAGAACAGGTAAACATGAAAGGTAATGAAGCTTTATACAGTGTGAATGTACTAGGAGTTGTGCACAGTGGTACCTGTGAAGTAAAAAAAAAATAAATAAATAAATAAATTTAGTACCAAGAGAAATGTTATGCTGTCTATGGCAATATTAAAACTAGTGATGGACAAGAATCCTAGATTTTAAAGTATTTAAGAAAAAAACAAGATAACAGTAGGGTGAATGCAATGAAAAATAATTTTAAGAAGAAAGGTGAAAAACAAGTCTCTCTTTCTGGACCATCATACCTACAATCCAGTGAAGTTATTGACAAGAACAGATTATATAAGGCAGAAGAATGGTAACAAAGTATTTTATAAAGAACAGGTAGTGATGTTAGTAAAGGTTATGCAGGCATACTGCATACAAGCAAGTTGTTGTTGTGTTGCCAGCTCTGACGCACAACCTTCAACGAAGGTACGCCCATACAAGCAAATATTCAGCAAAAACAAATAATAATAATAATACCTCAAGAAAGTGGGTACAGCATAGAAGTCCTGTCTGGTGTTTTTTCTCTCCTCTTGGGTACATGGGCAACAGTATATTCTTTCCATATAGTGAAGCATTACTTCAAAGAACTGGTAGATTATTTTTTAAACAGATGCTTGTGATACCCCTAATGTGTCCCCTTTAGTTCATTGAAAGTCCCTGTAGCTACTATACATAAATTCATAGATTCATACATTAATGTCCATGGATGGGTATTCCACATTTCCCATGGGCCAACACACATCCACTATTTGTTGTACGTTTTTTCTGTCCAAATGATAAGGTCCACTATCTCATTGTCATGTAGGGCATGGAATGTTGATTGCAGTCTGAAAACTCTTCATCTCTGGCAACATTGTGTGGTGTCAGCTCCAGCTGCTGTTATAACAACCTCTTGGAGATACAAATTTACAATAGATATGACAGCCCCTAATATTACTCAATGGCTTCTGCCACCTGAATGTCAGCATCTGTTTATTCGCAAACCTTAGGTGTACACACCATTGCTACATGATGTTTACACATTTCTGAATTGCTTCACCATAGTTTTTGTCCCATTAGCATAGATGACACTGTATCATGTAGTGGGTCTATATTATATTGTCTCTTCATCGACCCTTAAACCACGAAATCACAAAACAGTAAACGTTCACATCAGCCATTTCTTTCCCTGGGAAAGAAATCACTTGTTCTAAAAAGAAAAACACGTCACTACAAACATTAGAAAGTGGGAAGCTTCGCCCCCCCCCCACACCCTCCAGCACCCCCCACACCCCCCAGCATCCTCCCCAACTAAATATACCAACTCAGAGATCACACTACAGTGGGAAAAATGGCAAACTAACAGGGATGGCCAAGCAATTTCTTTCCCAGGGAAAGAAATTGCTGATGTGAACGTTCACTGTTTTGTGATTTCGCGGTTTAAGGGTCAATGAAGAGACATTTGATGGAACGCCTCTTCGAAGATATAATATAGACCCTCATGCAGTCATCAGCATGTACCATAAGTGGCCATGATATTATATACAATGTTGCATTGAGTAGCTGTGTTTTTTTAATTGCACCCACCCTGCTCATTCTGCAAAATCACTTTGCACTATGTGCGAACGTTTTATGAGTTTGACCCATTGTTATATTTATTTCATAACATTTATTTTACAAGGCTTGAGACACTGCCCTGTTTTACTATTTCTGTACTAATTTAGCAGTTTGATTATTATTTGACATTTGGGCTGTACTATATTGGGTATATATGCAATTATCTAGTTTGTTACTGGGATAATGATTTGTCTCTGATGTTTGTTTTGTGTCCAGGATACCATGTGTCTTAGACTTTGGTCTTTGCCAATTACCATTTTTGTCTTTCCATGATTATTGTTATTATTTTTTTTCATTTTCATTTTTGCGTTTGTCTTGTTTAACGAGCCTTTGTTGACTCCTGTAAAAACATGCTCTTCATACTCTGAATGGACATGAGTTGATCAGGAGGTTACACTGTTGTCCATGAATTTATCCGAACACTAGATTTGGTTTTCCATCTGGGTGTGACACAGTATGACATGGTGATGGAGTATCTTATGTGGTCTGACCACTCAGCCTTTCACTTATTGTTTAATCAAACCCAGACCGATCCACTGGATGCTGGCTAATGTGCAGTACAGAATTGTCTCTTTTGATTGAGGAGTGCCACAAGGTTCTGTTCTTAATCATCTTTTACTCAACGCCTATATGTTGCCTTTGGGAGACATTATTCACCAGAAAGTATTGTTATGCTGATGACTGACAACTGGCTATGCCTTTCATTTCCTCAGGAATCAAAGTCTGCATTTACCCAACTTGCAGATGACTTGGAAAGCATCCATAAATGGGTGGTCAGTAATGGGATCAATTTTAACACCTCCAGATAGCAGTTATGGTACTTCAAGCTAAACGTTGAGACACTGCTTTTGTCACAGGATATTACCGAGGGGGGGGGGGTAGCAAGTTGCAATTTGTGTCAAAAGTATAGAATTTAGGAGTAATTTCTGATGACATGCTGACACTGAATACCCAGAGGGCAGATGTTAAGAAATTATTTTGTTGCTAGATTAGGAATTTTGCCCTCATTAAACATCTAATCCAACCCTCTGATCTCCCTGCAGCGGTTAATGCATGTGTTTTCTTCAACCTAGAATACTGCATTAATCTGTATCTGGAGCTTCCAGACACAACATTCCACACCTTAAAAGTGGTGCAAAACTCAGCTACCCAGTTACTTCTTGAGGTATTGCAGTATCAGTGTACACTAGCACTATAGCGTCTATATTAGCGACCAGTCATGCAGCAGATGACATCTGAAGTTCTTATGTTGGTGTATCTCATTCTACATGGCTTGGGTGCCCTTAGCTATTGGACTTTTTTCTGTGGTTCTGCTTAACTCACTGTAGCCTCCCAGGGGATGCTGGTACTTCCATTTGACCACTTTATTTCCTCTAGGATTCGATTCAGTCTTTATGCCTTTTTGTTGACTTTGCTATTCTGCATAGTGCACTTTCTTTCCTATCATGTCTATGATTAAGTTTCATTTGTACTACAGAAAATGTGGCATGCAGTGTCATGTGACACCTCCACAAAAATAGTATGGTGGCACTGGAACCAAAGGCCTCAATATCATGTTCAGCCCTGGAGAAATAAAAGGGAAGGATAGCCTGCAATCATGTTGTCTATGGGTCTCTTGTAGCTACTTCCACTCTATCTTTAATAAATTCAGTATCTGTCCCATTACTTCATACATCCAAGGCCTCATGCTTTCATATGTAGCTGACACCTTCTTATAGGACACAAAATTCACAAAATTCACAAAGCTACTGATTATATGACTTGTTGCCGTACAACAAAAAAGAATGACTGCTTTGTACCCACCACCAAATAACTGGTGTGAAGTAGACAGACTGCCATTAGTAACTGTAATGGAGAAGCTGTGTTTGGTGGGAATAGTTACTGCCTAATAATCCATCATCTTGATTGTAGGAATAAACATCACTTGGAGCCAATGGGGAGGAATGACACCTGAGGGTACCTATACCACCATGGAAAGAAACCTGCATCCCAGGTGACTAGAGAAGAAGTATGCCAGTGCCAGTGGACAGGAACAAAGGGGACATCCACAATTGTGGCCAGCACAGAGGTATCAAACTCCTGTCACACTACAAGAAAGTCCTGGAGAGGGTGACTGATAAATGGATATGCAGAGAAGTGGAAAGTAAGATGGGAGATGAGCAGTTTGGGTTCAGAACAGGCTGCAGCATGACTGACTTGATATTTGCAGTGAGACAGATAGTTGAGAAGAGGGTAGAAAGGGAAAGAGTCCAACAGGGCATTCCGAGACTTGAAGGAAGCATATGAGAAGGTCCCAAGAAAGCTGATTTGGGCAGTCCCATGTTGGTATGAATTCCCAGAAACATTGGTAAAATAGTGCGGCTATGTACAAGGACACGATGACTCAAGTGCATACAGTGTTCAGTCTCACAGAGGGATTGCCAGTTGGATTGGGTCAGAATCAGGGTTCAGCTGTGAGCCAACTGGTGTTCATACTAGTGATGGACTACATTAGCAAACAGGTCAGAGGGGAAAAATTAACAAACTTGCGGTATACAGACAATGTGGTGTTGCAGGCAGACTGAGCAAGAATTTCAGCAAAGGGTAGGCGAATGGAATGCAAAACTGAAGGCGCACAGAATGAAAATGAGTGCAGATAAGACAGCGCTAATGGCAGCAAATGAGAACAATCACAAGGAGCTGCAAATTGAGCTAGAAGGGAAAATAGGGAACAGGTTAACGTCATCAAGTATCTGGGAGGGGTGACTGAGGAGACGGGAAGTCTGAATGATGAAATCAAAGCTAGAATCAGAGCGGCTGCAGCTAACTAGCTGTCCGGTGTGGGTCTATATTAGGTAATCAAACTTTCAAAAGTTCGACTGTCATCTTGTCTACACCATATGATTGAACTTTTAAAAGTTCGAACATCTAATTAAAAAAAAAAAAAAAAAAAACTACACAAATAACCTACTTGAATGGTTTAAGCAGGGGGCAAGGCCCCTGCAACCCCACACTTCTGCTTTTTAAATATACCAACTCCGACATCACACAACAGTGCAGAAAAGGGAAATCTTCCCATTCCGCGCTGTATGGAGATCTCCGTTAAAACATTCTAACTTTCAAAAATTCGATCATATGATGTAGACCATATGACAGTCGAACTTTTGAAAGTTCAATCATCTAATATAGACCCATCAGGTGTAGTATGTGACAGAAGAATAAAAAGAAGCTGAAAAGTAAGGTGTACAAAACAGTGGTGTGACCAGTACTACTGTATGGTACAGAAACCTGGGCAGTAAAGGCAGAGCAGCTGAAGAAGCTAGAGATGATGGAAATGAAGTGCCTGAGAAGGGTGATAGGATGCAGACTGTGGGACAGATAAAGACATGAAGACATAAGAGCAGAAGCTAAAGTAGGTCTGATTACACTGAAGGTCAATAACAAGAGACTGTGGTGGTTCGGGCACATGCGCACAAAAGGAGAAGACAGTCTGGTGAAGAAGATTTGAGACAGACTGGACAAACGCAAGAGGAAACAAGAGTAGCAAACAAAGAGACGGACGGATTAGGTGGGAGAAGACCTACAACATTTAGGCATGGTTGCCAAAGAAGGTAGGAGACTGGCATTGAGTCAAAAGGATAGCCACAGTTGACATGACACTCCAATCCCATATAGATAATTGCAGAAAGGGGGGTTGATGGTGGAGATGATGATGAATGATTGACGGTGGGAAGCAGTTCTAGTTCCATTGTTTCAGCCATTTTAAATAAAATTTACAAGTGCTGTTCTATGCCTTTTCACTCTTTTGGGACAAGAGACAATACATTAGGAGCATTCTATTACCATTGTTGAGTGATCCATGACTAATATGGATATATCAAACACAGCCTTTAAAAGTGAATGCCCCACCTGCAAGACACCTCATTTCAGCATCTCATCTCTTTGTGAATCATTTGCATGAAACAAGTACTGATATGGTACACTTTGAACAGCTTCTGGTGGGAGACTTTTCCCTCATTCTGAGCGTCTGGCAGACCTGATCCTCAGAATGTGCAGCCCACTGCTTAGTGACAGGACTGGCTTGTCATACTGGTGCTGCATGTGGACAGAAATGTGATACTGGGACACACTTTTTAATGGCTCTTCAGTATTATGGTAGAATGTAATAACCATTCCCCCTTCTCCTTAAAGTACCCTACATACTTTAACATCACACCTGCATGACTTATCATTTGTATATTTTCCTCATCACAGATGTAACCATTCAGCAGTGGTTAGCATTTCCCATTCTGATTTACACTTGTGTGCAAAACCTTTGTGCAAATACCTATAATGTTACAAGGGCTAATGTTTACAACCAGATAGGGTTCAGATTCAGACTGTGAGCCTGTATTTGAGTATGGCCTTCAGTTTATCATCCCTTTTCTCAGAATGGCAGCGCTTTAATTTTGTGCTGCCTTTACTTGTTAACATAGGACAGCTGTGAATTGTTCTAATTCAACTGAATGATGCTAAGATTATTAGTATGTGTGGAAGACCTGAATATCTGTATGTAAGTGTGAAAGCAGAAATTCAACTCACTTATCTCTTTTCAGATATGAATCAGTCTGCAGCTGACATTAAACAGCTTTGCTTTTAAATGTCAGCTGTTGTATTTTCATCTTTCAAAGCATCCTTGAAAATGTCATGAAATTACCTTGTATGACAGACCATTCCTAGTTATGAAAACGACTTCACTCTGTTATTCTATAACCATGTGTACCACTTATAAGGAATTCTCATTATATTCCCAAACAACAGCCAGTATTATCGCTGACATGGTGAAACAATCCAAGCAAAATGTTAAAAGAGTGTAACAAGTGAATGTAGTTCTAGCAGGAAAATGAAGACACAAGGGACTAAAACAAATACATAGATTTGTCATTTATGGCTTTGTCACTGCATTGACGTACTAACACTGAGTGAAGGCACTTTAACCCTTACTTTGTAAAATAGGATGCAAGTTATGAAAGACTGATGGAGTGGCTGGGGTAATCTGTTTTGAAGCAGGAGAAAGTTATAAAGCTCAAACATAAACTGGAGTTGCAGACAAAAAAAAAATTGCTTCACAATCAAAGCCTCTATCAGACTGACCCCCCCCCCCCCAACTACCACATTACTATTCATATAGATTCATCCCACAGTAATAGCACAAATCAGCACAGTAAGTGAAATTAGTCTGGACAAGTTTGAAGTCAAGAAGTATTTCTGAGTATCTTATGGGAAAGAAAAGTGTTTATGTGGCAAATGGATGGGATTTTGAGACTCCCAATAGAAATCAAGACAGTTAAACAACCTAAACAGTTTAAGACCGCCACCAAAGAGCACTTTAAAAGTCACTGGTCCTGCCACTGCACTCTCCCTCCTTAACACCCCCTACTTCTCACACCTTAATCTACTTTCTGCCCTTAACTCACTCTTCTCACTAGCTCTCTCTAATCTTCCTTGACTACTCTTTCTACTGTCTTCTAAAATCTATTAAGCAAATTGCCTCAGAGAAACATTCAGTTGTAATTGTCTTGCCTTCATGCAACTACATCATGATAAAACTGGGTTTTTGTAACCACTTACCCCAAAAACTATACTCATCTTAATGACATATTTATTTTTAATACATCTTGAAAGAGCATTGTTATACTCCTGATTACTGACACTGTATAACATTGTATTGCTACTTAATGACTTGTAATAATCCTGTAACATTGCTGTTTAATGCTAATTTTTAATGAAAATGTATAATATGCTGGAGCTTTTCTCCCTGGGCCTCTGCTGAAAAGGGGTTCTTCAGCTCAGTCGGACAATCCCAGTCAACAAATGTAAATAAATAAATAAATTTAGCCAGCAATCCAGCTACAATATTAGCAGATGAATGTATTCAGCACCTCCATATGAAGTGAGCTACCCACTGTATGCTTTATCTTCTCACGTGCATTTTAAAAAGAAAATAGAAGTTGGAAGCTTATTTCATTTGGTGGTATGATCAAATTAAATGGTTTTGTTATCCTGAGCATGCAAATGCATTCACAAAGCTATAGCTTTTATAGAGTGAAATCAGTCATGGTATATTTTAAGCTTATTTATTCATGTATTTTGCACAAACATAAAAAAGATCATAGCTGGTTTCAAGGGAACACTGTAGCATCATGGCAAGGTCCATAGAGAGCAGCTAAGTTCTCATCACTATAAACGCCGTATAACAATCTAATAATATAATAACTTGTCACAGGTGAAGTAATATGAATGCTGTTGTCTTGCTCTAAGTATATATAGCAGATTTCATGTTATTCTTAACATGTACTCAGAATGAATATATATACAAAAATGTAAACTGCTTTACAATACACATTACGCCATATTCTATGTATTAGATTATTTCAAAATGAACCAAAATGCTCCCACCTGCATTTCCTTTTCTTGCCAGTCTTTTCCGTGTTGCAAATCTAAGAAGTGGAATTACAAGCAGACTCACAATGCCTGCTGCCAGAACTGTAGGTAATACAAATGTCTGAACAGGAACTAAGTGAAAGGAAAGAATAAAAATGTTGCAGAGGTGCCACGTAATATGTTTTTAAACATTTCACTATTAACATTGCAATGATAATCAGAAGAAAAATCGTTGCACATTCTTGAACGTTACTATAAGGACATCACATTCTGAGAGAAGAAACAGTTTTAGGATATAATGCTGGGGAACTGCTTCAACACTGCTTCATCATCTACTGATAACACTATTATAGATGTCTGTAGTATAAATGAATTTTAATATGAATTGATCCACCTCTTACATAGAAAGTTTTTTTGTAAAGTTAAACATTTACATTTGTTTACAATGGAAGCATGTAGAAAGTTTGCATTCACAAAATGCAGGCGTTCATATATCAAACTACTCAGGCAGCCTTAATAAAACAATCACTCAAGAACTCTATGATGCAAGAAATAATTGAAGGATACATGTGCCAGCCTAACTTTCATGTGGAGAACATTATTTAGCTATTGTCTTATGAAAATCATTAGGGGGACTCAGAAGCCAATGAATCAGGAAGCCAGTAAATTTCTTATGGATTCCCCAGATGTGTACCACTCCCAGGACCAGTGTGCTTACTAAAAGTGTGTGCCAGCCCCCAGCTATCAGGTAACCACACCTCTCCCTCCTAATGTGCATTCTCTCCAACTGAGAAGGCAGTCTTTTTAAGCATGCTGAAATAACAAGAGGTACTTGCTTTGAGGATTAGAAAGATTTTCCAACCTGCATTAATAGCCCTGTATGTTATTGTTTTTAAATTGTTGTTACAAATATTTTTAACTCTTTTCAAATAATGTTATTGGCATTTAGTCTTTTGTTCTACTGACCACTATAGGTATGCACACATGGCCTTTTGCTGTACTAACCAGTATAGGTCCACACACATAGCCTTTTGCTGTACTAGCCACTATAGGTACGCACACATGGCATTTTGCCGGACTGACCGCTATAGGTATGAACACATGACTTTGAGCATAGTCAGCACTGACCCCCTCAACTCCGGTCCCAGTTTAATACTGCCTTTTTTAAATGTAACCTTTCTGTTAGTTGCCCTTCTATTAATAGTACATTAGTCTCCACCACCACATGCATACCATCACTGTAGTTTCTCTTGTTGCACAGCTGTAACAGATATTTTTCCTTGCTACATAGAAATAAACTTCCTGTAACAATAATGAAGATAATCTACACATTTTAGAGTTATACAAACACAACTAAAGAAAGTTAAAATAAATAAAAATGATTTTTGCAGTCAGGAAATCTTCTCAGATTGTTTTTATGCCAACTGCCCAGCTCTCGCTACTTCCTTAAAACCTTACATTCCCAACCGCTCACTCAGATCCAAAAAACAAAATTTCCATCAGGTCCACAACCATGCACGACCTCCTGGTCATCTACTTCTGTCCCACTCCTTAGTTAAACAGTGGAACTCTCTTCCCACTCACCTATGCAACCTACCTAACCATACAAATTTCAAATTTCAGCTACTTTCTCATCTTTCTTCCAAATGGAAATGCCCTTGCCATGCTCCAACATAACTCCCCCCCATTTCTGCCTTGCACTGACTCATCCAACTACCTCTATTACTTCATCACACCCAAAACAATCCCTCCCCTACCAAAAACTAAATTTTCTCTCTAATATCTATTGTACTATACTCTCCAATCTCAATTATACTACTACCCTCTCCATGCATAATATTTTCCTAACCTACTAATGGCTAGTAGCTATATAGTTTGAAATGTTAAACCTACAATTGAGTTTATAACAAAAATATTCACTTTATGTAAATGTTGAAATTTCTGTATTGAATTATGTCTTTTTATTTTTGTAACATTGTGACAAGCCAATTTCAAATATCATGGAGCTTATCTATAAAAGTTTAATTAGCTGTATGAACTATGTCCTTTTGTAACATGTGAAATGTAACTTGCAATTATTGTGGAGCTTTTCTTCATGGGCCTCCACTGAAAACAGGCTCTTCTTTGCCCAGTGGGCTTCCCTGGTCATCAAACTTCAATAAATAAATAAATAAAATAATGCAATATTGCCAGGTGATGAGCTTGTCCTACCACAACTGCATTTGCTTCTGATCTACTACTGACTTTTCCCAGAATGCTTTGCTGCATTTCAAATGTATCCTGCAAAAACTAATGCACCCTTTTCAAGCTTAGTACTTTTTGGAATCCCCCAGAAATGATCCAGCACCAGTGTGCTTTCCAAAAGTAAATGTTTTTGCACTGTAATTGTTAGCTCTGCATTTTCTGTACTAGGAAAGCATAACAGTTCATTCAAACGAAGTTTAGGGGGTTTTGTAACAGAGGATTGCGTCAATGTCCTTTTGGGTTCTAGCATTGTCATTGCTACTGTTGTCTTCAATTTACTGTCATTCTTCATGTTTACGCAGACTGTTTTGTATATAGATGTGTATTCTTTGGAGCTAAGTAGCATGGTTATGACTGTTAGCTTTTTCTGAGACTAAAAGAGACACAGATGATTATGACGATGGGCGGTGCAGTGGTGCAGTAGTTAATGTTGTCACTTCACAGCAAGATGCATCTAGAGCATTTCTCCATGGACCTCCGCTGAAAATAGGCTCTGTCCTACTCAGACTTTCCCAGTAAATAAATGTGTTATTTCTAGCCTCTCAATTCTGTTTATATTTCTGCTTTAACAAGTTTGGTTAGTAATATTTCTGATAATTTGCAAAGCAAGTAATGCTGATGTAGAACAGTTGTAGTATCAGAGTGAACATCGTTGTGTCAGACCTTGCTAACGTTAAAATGGTATGAGTTTACAAATCATTGAATATATGATATTTGATGTTTATGAATTTCTGCTAGGTGCTTGGCTATTTAAAACTATACCTCACTATACTCACAAACAGCACTGTTGATACTGGTATTAGTAAAATATTACTAGTTCCAGCTGGTTGCATCTATTTAACTGTCAGTGTTTAATAATATAGTATATGTTGCTTGCTTCCTATGTTTCTTGCTGAACTGATTAAGTCTCTATAACCTGCACTATATATTCATAATGTTTGATGAGCAACTATGCACTACTGTTATATATACTTGTATTGAGTGCAAAAGTATCACATTTGATACAGTCCATTTTAGTAATATAATCTATTTTAGGAAGGGCTAATCTATAGATACCACCCCTTAAAAAAACTAGTAGTGGTTTCTATTTTTTGCATTTGAGCCTTGTCTTCACTACCCCCTCCCCTATAGAATTTCAGCTTGTTGTGTAATATTTTTAGCCAAAGCTGTTTCACTTGGATTGTAGAGGAGGCTGTCTTTCTAGAATAACTCATCTGTATATTATTTTTACATTTCAGCCGTCTATTCTATCTCTTCCTGAAGTTTTCAGCTTGCTTGTGTCTCAGAATTCTTGGCCAAAGCTGTTTCACTGGGCGTGTAGAGAAGGCAGGCTTTCTAAAACAATCTGCCTTTCTCTATTGCACTCAGATTATTGTAGCTAATCCATGTAACTTTCATCTAAAGCAGTAATTTTCTTTTTCTTTTTGCCCTCTCATCTAGTTCATCAGCCCGTCCCGACACACACACACCATCACTCTAGTTTAGCTTCTCTTGTTCTGCAGCTGTAACATGTATTTCCTTTCCTTTCTGCATAGAAAGAACTTTCCTCTAACAATAATGAAGATAAACTATAAATTTTTAGACAAATACAAATACCATTAATAGAAGTTAAACTGAATAAAAACAATTTTCTGCAGTCAGGAAATCTTCTCAGATTGTTTTTGGCCAAACTACAATATTGCCAGGTATATCATGCACCATTCCCCTTCAGTGGTCTCAGGCTCAATCTGTTACCCTACCCCCATATCCCACCCACCCCCAACTTGTCTACAATTAATTATCACTTTAACTTCACTCTCACAAACATGCTGCCAATCTAAAACAACTTCTTCTCACCAAAATCTACCTAACCAATAACATTGTCTTTCACTACCAAATTACTATAATTGACAAATACTTTGATCCACCTGTAAAACTATGCTGCCAATCCACAAGAACTTCACCAAAATCTAACCAACCAATACCACCCTCTTACATCTCCTTATAACTATAACTGACAGTAACTGTTCTCTACTTTTTGCCATCTAAAGATGTTCTCCTTTAAAACACCACATACCCTAAAGTTCCCACTCCCCATCATGATACAATGCCTCACTCTAGTCTCTCTCTCATACTCATGTTATTAACCTGGTGTACATCGTACAAAACACACCACCCTCAGTACTTCACCTGCTACCAAAAGCCACATGATTACGATGCAACCCCTTCATCCACCCTATTCAGTGTAGGTCCCCACATATAAAAAAAAAATCACTACACTAACCTTAGTAGTCCATACCTCCAAAAAAGGTTCAACAGTACTATCACCACTAAAAGTAAAACTACACATTCATATAAGTGACATTTACCCCGACCCTGGACCCTTTCAGCTACCATGTTATTCCACAAATAATAAATTAACCCTGTCTAAATACCTAAGCACCTATCCTGACAACATAATAAATATCTATTTAAAAGGACCTCAGAAGCATTGCAAACACAATTTCAGAACTTCACCCATGGATAACATATCACTCCCCTGACATATTAGCAATAACAGAATCATGGCTAAAACTGAATATCAGTAATGCAGAAATACTCTCCCTCTTGGTTTTAACATCCATAGAGCTTATAGATTAAACAAAAAAGCAAGAGGAGTAGCAATAATGTACCCCATAAATTTGTTATATTTCCCATCTCCCATACCCATCTTACATAGAAATGTAAAACTAAACACACATAAAGCAATATGTATGGTAGCCTTTCATATCCCACATGGCAATAATATCAGCACATTGAAGAACATCCTATCCTGGCTATCTGATAATGTACACACAGAGACAATTATACCAGATGATGTTAATATCAAATGGTCAAGTCTCACCTCTGAGATAATGCCTTCTGGTATTAACCCCTACAATTTTTTGCAACTTATCAATGATCCTACCAGAATCAACCTGAAAAATGATAAAATTACCACCCTGGACTGGTTATTAACAAGTTACCCTAACAGTAGATGTTCCCATGGCACCTTAGCAATCACACTTAGTGACCATCTGCCCATGAATGCCACAAAAGAATGCCACACTACTCCCAGAGAACATGCATATAAATCCTATTACAACATTAACAACTTTGACCCACAACTGTTTATCACCTCACTACAGTCTCACAAGTGGAACATCCTAAAATCCTTGCCACTGGATGATGCTACTGTCTGTTTTAATAAGGTATTTATGGAACTTCTGAACAGCATGGCCCCCTTAGGCTTAAAAGAGTGCAAAACAACCCTACTCTTGGGTCACTCCTATTACCAGGAAATTAATGAGAAGTAAACATAAAGCCTGGAGGACCTGGCTCAATAATAGAACAGAAAGCAATGCTCAATAATAAAACAGAAAGCAATGCTCAATAATAAAACAGAAAGCAATGCTCAATAATACAAATTCTACAAAATAAAGCCAATTGCCAGATCAGATTTGACAAAACCTTTATTACTCCAATTTGCAGAATAGATGCTACAAAGAATATAAACAATTCTTATCCACCATATCTAAACTGCTTCATCCTGGCTCAAATGGGCAATCAAATCCCAACTCCTACTGCTCCCCAGAAGAAGCAGCTAATGCTTTCAATGATCACTTTATCTCTAGCATTGCTAAAGTACTTCACAATGAAACTCAAAACACATGAACCTCTTCTAATAATCTGACCACATTCCACTCAGTCTCACCTCCTAGTCGCATTAATACTCACTCTTTCTCCTTTCAACCAGTATCTATCATACTAATTAAGAAATACCTCAAACAAATTAAACTGAGTACACTTGCTCCAGATGGAATTCCTTGTGATTTCTCAAAAAAAAAAAAAAAACAGCAGTCTGCTCAATTTCCTTTCCAATGAACATTATCATAAATTGGTCTATTCAGGAATCAGATGTCTCAGCCTTATGGAAGAAAGCTCACATCATCCTTGTTCATGAGGGAGGTAACACAAATGATATATCCAGCTTTAGACCCATTGCCTTTCTCTCCCCTCTTTCAAAAATCCTTGAAAAATACATTCACAATCAATTAATGACTCATGTACAGACTAACAACTTCGTTAACCCCATGCAGGATGGTTTCAGACCAGGGCACAGAACCACCACAGCTCTCTTAAGCTTCACCAATGCTATTAACCTAACCAGAGACAAAGGACAACTGGTTTCTGATGGGTTTCTGGATCTGTCCAAGACCTTCAATACCATTTCCCATAGCCATCTTCTAAAACACTTTCTTCACTTGGCCAATCAGCCACCTCCACCAACTGGTTCTCCAGCTACCTTTCCAGTAGCCTCCAGTCTGTTAAATGGATTAATTCTTACTTATAACTGTCAAAACAGGTGTTCCTCAAGTTTCCATACTGGGGCCACAGATTTTCAACATATTTACCAGTGACCTACATTCCGCCAAATGTCAAGCATCTAACATACAGTATGCTCATGACTCCACATGAATCTGTTCTTTCAGTAACATTGTTACTCTACAACACCTCTCCCAAGAGGCATTTTCATCAATTGAATGCTGGGTCAATAACTCCCAGCTTCTACTCAATCCAGAAAAAAAAAAGCTGCTACTATTCCTCCTAAAAGCCTTTACACACCTCAAACAAAGTTTCTCAATAACAGCATCTAATAATGCCCCTATAGAAGTCATCCCCGCACCAAGGTATTAAGCTTGACAATTCAGGATAATCTGAAATTTGACTTACGTGTGCAACAGGCTATCAAAAAATCTCACCAAAAATTAGGGACACTCTATAGAACAAGAAAGCTACTTACCTGATATAGCCAGGAAATTCCTGGCCTCTACACTCCTTCTCCCCACTTTACTATATGGCTCCCAGTACTATTTAACCTGCAAGCATCCATCCAAGATTAACTAAAACAAATAAATATTACAATTTGCCACCAACACATCAAACAGAACCCATAAGTACTCAGCCCAAAAACACCTTGATTGGCTTGAATTACGCAAGCAGCTCACTTATATCCAACTACACCTTGTCCATGAATTAATATACAAACCAGAACAAAGCAAAGTCCGACTAGACTTATTGCACAGATACACCACTGCTGTGCCACTTTGATCTGGAAACAAAATGCTCCTCACTACCTACAGACCACATCTGTCAGTAGGAACCCCTCTCTATTATAGCTATGTAGTCCACTCCCCAAACTCTATCCCCTTGTCCATTAAACATAGTAGCAACCCTTCCAATTTCAAGGCCAAACTAAAAAAAAATATTTGACTCCTGGAAGTGTAAATGCACAACCTTCAAAACA